>NC_091476.1:30442572-30764794 GCF_036971445.1 Narcine bancroftii | reverse complement strand
AGCAGCGTGGACTCGATGCTGTCGACCTCTGCCATCTCGAGTACTTCGACATTAGGGATGTAAGCGCTCCAATGGATGTTGAGGATGGAGCGGAGACAACGCTGGTGGAAGCGTTCTAGGAGCCGTAGGTGGTGCCGGTAGAGGACCCATGATTCGGAGCCGAACAGGAGTGTGGGTATGACAACGGCTCTGTATACGCTTATCTTTGTGAGGTTTTTCAGTTGGTTGTTTTTCCAGACTCTTTTGTGTAGTCTTCCAAAGGCGCTATTTGCCTTGGCGAGTCTGTTGTCTATCTCATTGTCGATCCTTGCATCTGATGAAATGGTGCAGCCGAGATAGGTAAACTGGTTGACCGTTTTGAGTTTTGTGTGCCCGATGGAGATGTGGGGGGGCTGGTAATCATGGTGGGGAGCTGGCTGATGGAGGACCTCAGTTTTCTTCAGGCTGACTTCCAGGCCAAACATTTTGGCAGTTTCCGCAAAGCAGGACGTCAAGCGCTGAAGAGCTGGCTCTGAATGGGCAACTAAAGCGGCATCGTCTGCAAAGAGTAGTTCACGGACATCTGAGAACAGTGTAGTTGAAAGATTCTGAGGATATTTGGTCAATAAAAATCAGATATACCTGCTGTTTTATGATTCATCTTAAAAAGCAGACATTCTCAAATGGCAACCAGAGGATTTAAAGGAAAATAAACTATCCAAGAACAAAAACTACAATTTTTTACACTGCAAGTGACATTGGATTTAACAATTTTGAAGATAAGTGCACAAGTAACAGTACTTCTGTACAACTATGGATGCTAACATTTCATCTCTACATGCTAAGTTATGGTGCTTGCTTGGGTTAATAGAAACAAAATTGTAGTAATGAGATTACACTGTAAAAAATGTCATATAGTGTTTTTTTTTGCAGCACATACTGTCACAGCATGGGTTCAATGGCATAACATATGGTAGCAGAATTACCTTTGTACCACCCAGCAGCAGGATATAATTCATCCAGCACTAGGGACTGTGCTGACAGGCAGTAGATTCCACACTGAACATGCTCAGAATCCTAAGATCATAGGCTGTTTCTCCATACAGTTGTTTATTAAATGCCATCGGCAGGATATCTGATAGCAACAAACTAAGAAGGTGTAGAATAGTGTAATAGTGTCCACAATTATGCCAAATAAGTGGTCCAGGGAAATTTAAAGTACATTGTTTTCTCATTGAGTTGTCTCTCTTGTCTTATTACTGGAGTGTATCAAATTTAAAAAAAAATTAATTGAATCGAAATGTGTACCTTTAGGTTAGAACTGAACACTTGAACCAATAAATATGTCCTTTAACATAAAACAATGTTGCACAGTACAGGTCCTTCACTCTTGATATACACTTTCCTTTTAAAATTGTAGATAAGGTGTTTATATAACTGTTAATTATTAATTTAAAATATTATTTTAAATATCTGGGCTTATTTCTGCTGTCTGGTACATAAGTTTCTTCCTTTCCAATAAATAAAATGCAGTGCAGACATGATTTCAGCTGAACCAGGCCACAATTTTATTGACAATTTCTGCACAATATGTATATTAGATTGTGATATTTGACCAATTGACTTTGCTACCTTCATGGTAAATTCAACATATATACACAATGTTTTTAACTTTATCTGATGACACTTCTGATATTACCATTTTACTCAGGGTATTGGTTACGCGTTAGCTTTAAGCATATGGTCCTTAGTCCCATTGTGCGATGTTGGCTGATGTGTGCACTCTTTCATCAGGAAATAATTTTTTGGTGCAGTAGAACTCAACAAAGATGATCAGACATTATCAGGTTACTTTTGTACTTAGAATCATTGGACCAGCATAGAAAATGGATAATCTTGCATATCCCTTTGGTGTAATGGAATTAAAAAAAAGAACTATAATCTTTTGAGAAGATCACGTTGTTCATGTATATGAAACGCAGATGCATGAAGGGTGCTGCGAATGTGCAGTGCTGCCACACTTATTCCTTGTCAGATGCAAAATTATCATTGAAAAGTGAAATCCAAAAAAGAAACAAGTCTCAGGTATTCAAGCAAAGGCTTGAGATTTCACATAAGGGGGGATGGTGGAGGAGAGGCTTTCAATTTCATTCTTAAAATATCTCTTCTTTATCCAAATGTTTTTGGTCCCTTGCCTGATTAGACTTCACTGCCTAAGAGGTGCGGATGGCAGGAGAAGGGTTCTCACAAACCACTGAGTCTTTCATATAAAGCTATTTTAATGTTTTCATGGTACAACCCAAAATAATGTTGAAAATAAACTCTGTCATGGCTTTTCGTCAATTTCAAAAGGGAATTGAATGCAATCTTGGAAAAAGCTTTCTGAAGTCCTAGTTAAAAAAAAACAATACTGGAGAAACTCAGCTGGTCAAACAGTGTACTTTATCTTTCTTTGGCTTGGCTTCGCGGACGAAGATTTATGGAGGGGGTAAAAAGTCCACGTCAGCTGCAGGCTCGTTTGTGGCTGACAAGTCCGATGCGGGACAGGCAGACACGATTGCAGCGGTTGCAAGGGAAAATTGGTTGGTTGGGGTTGGGTTTTTCCTCCTTTGCCTTTTGTCAGTGAGGTGGGCTCTGCGGTCTTCTTCAAAGGAGGTTGCTGCCCGCCAAACTGTGAGGCGCCAAGATGCACGGTTTGAGGCGTTATCAGCCCACTGGCAGTGGTCAATGTGGCAGGCACCAAGAGATTTCTTTAGGCAGTCCTTGTACCTTTTCTTTGGTGCACCTCTGTCACGGTGGCCAGTGGAGAGCTCGCCATATAACACGATCTTGAGAAGGCGATGGTCCTCCATTCTGGAGACGTGACCCATCCAGCACAGCTGGATCTTCAGCAGTGTGGACTCGATGCTGTCGACCTCTGCCATCTCGAGTACTTCAACGTTAGGGGTGTAAGCGCTCCAATGGATGTTGAGGATGGAGCGGAGACAACGCTGGTGGAAGCGTTCTAGGAGCCGTAGGTGGTGCCAGTAGATGACCCATGATTCGGAGCCGAACAGGAGTGTGGGTATGACAACGGCTCTGTATACGCTTATCTTTGTGAGGTTTTTCAGTTGGTTGTTTTTCCAGACTCTTTTGTGTAGTCTTCCAAAGGCGCTATTTGCCTTGGCGAGTCTGTTGTCTATCTCATTGTCGATCCTTGCATCTGATGAAATGGTGCAGCCGAGATAGGTAAACTGGTTGACCGTTTTGAGTTTTGTGTGCCCGATGGAGATGTGTACTTTATATAGCAAAGATAAAGATACATAACCAATGTGATGGGCTTGAGCTGTTCATCAAGGCTCAACCTTGACCCCTTACTTTGATGAAGGGCTCAAGCTGAAATGTTGGTTTGACCTGCTGATTTTCTCCAGCATTGTGCTTTTACCTCACCAGGTGCCCGCAGGCTTTTATTACTTAATTTCTCGTAAGTTGCCAGGATCAATTTAGCCCTTTTCCATGCTGCCATGATCCACTGGAGATTTTGGTGAGGTTCCGATGTTGGTCTTTTTCTGATCCTTGAAATTATCTTCACTCCAGTACAGTTCTTCACCTACTAATGAATGCAAATGACTCAACCTACAATTCTGACTTTCTTGTGTTGCTTTGTGTCAGACACCATGCTTGGACTCTGATCAAATTAAGTGGATTAACACTCTAGAAATGAACAAAACATAAAATTGTCAGTGTTAATGCTAAGAAGATGGTACGGATGAGAACAAAATATTTGTACCAATCATTTTTGTGACTATCTATATGGGGAACCAAACCAAATGAAACCTCAAAGAATCTTTTAATGAATCATTTTAATTTCAGAGAGCTTCATTATTTTAATTGTATTTAAGAGTAATTTTTACTCTTTCAACGTAGTTTCAGTGATTTAAAACGATGTACTACTTTTTTTTAAATCCGGGATCATCGTTGTTCGGAATCTTCCGGATTTCAGAATAATTTTGATTTGTCCCTTTAAGCCCGTCTTCCCGAGTCTCACTGTTGCCTCTCTCCTCCCCATCGCCTGCCCACCCCCCCCCCCTCCACCCCCCCCCTCCACCCCTGTCCGAGTTGTTCTGCCGTCTCTCTTCTCTAACCCCCCCCCTCCCTCCCTTCCCTCCCCTCCCCTCCCGCGGTACCAGTGGCGGGAATGGCCCTCTTCTCAGTTTCGGCTGCATGGGGATGACGGGGACCAGCGATGCCCGTTGAGCCGCTGCCTCCGCCGGGCCGACTGAAAGCTCCACGACGCTGGACGGGCCGGGATAGTCCAACGTGAGTTGAGCGAGGGTCGTGCTGGATGGGGCGGGTACTTGTGAAATAACGAGTGACGCAGAACGCGACGGGATACTCGGGAGCTGAGCGGAGCATCACTTTGGCTCAAACTCCATCTTTGAGCAGATGTCACCTACAAATTTTTTTTATTAAAGCCATTTATTTTGGAGGTTGCTGGCTTTCGGAAACCTGGATGAAAGGTTAGGCACCTGTGTTGCATGGTTACATTTTTTCAATTGTTCTTGAAAGTAGCAAACAAAAGTTGCCCTTGTTCTGATGGGACAAGCTTTGGGGTTCACCTTTCCATCTCCCTGGAAGAAGTTAGGGCTGGAGATCCATCCCAAGTAAGAGAAGCTTTGCTGCAGGTAATTTGTTGTTATGGGCAGCTCACTGCTCCATGAGATAGAGGTGAAAATACATTCTCTGCAGTATGATTCTGTCTTTAAAACTGGGGGTAAGTAAAACCTCCATTAGTTTCAAATTGACCCTTTTGCAAAGGAAAAGCAGACTTTAATTATCCATTGGCAATATAAAGACCCTGGGTCCTCACGTGCTTGGCTTTGGTTCTAATTTCCTTGGAGAAGTTCTCTCTTCTGTTTCCAACATTCCTCATGCATTTATTAACCACAGCAAGAAACAGTAAACTTTGTTCCCCCTTTAGCCATTTACATTTCTTCATTGAAAAGGTCATGGAGTGTATAACTTTGAAAATATAAAAACATATTCCTCACACAAAAAAAACCCACTGACATTAAAGGAACAGAGTGATTTCGAGCTGAGTATTCGGTGAAAGCAAACACAAAGCAAAATTTGGTGATGATGGCTTCCTGGGTATGAATGACGTCACCAGCCCCATTAACCTGAATGACCTCATTTTGCTTGCTTTTGAAGTCAAAGGTGATGATTTTTTACAGCTCTCCTAGAGTGCATCAGTGGTCTGAAGAACGCTTGTATACACTGCAGCACATTTGGCGTCACACACATTCCCCAGTTAGTCCAGAGATGATAAAAATTGGCAATGAATTGACAATTGAGTATCATGGTGACAAACCTCGAGCTTAAGGTCCTGCTATTGTAGGTATCAGTGCAATCTTCTGTGCATCAGGTTTTGGTATCGAGTCCAATGACTTGCAGATACATAATGGATCATTGTTTGAACAACTGCCACTCATGGTCGACATTCCCAGTTTGATTCACAGCATCAGGAACCTTCACATTCTCGATATTTCCTACTAATACTGATACACACTCTTGGTACCATTTGATGTTTCTTTTAGGTAATAAATAAACTTGGGTTCTTTTATATTAATAATATTTTAATAACATGCCTTTGTGGTGCAGCCATTATTGTATCTAAACCCAGGTGGAGCATTTATCTCTGAATACCTGTAGTGGCCAGGAGAACCTCTAGCACTCTATCACCATACTCACCAACCATTCCACCAGCCTCTACATCCAATACATTCTCCTCTGCCATTTCCGCCACCTACCATGTGAACCCACAGCTAGACACACATTCCCCTCCCCCACCTCCTCCTTCCATAGGGATGGCTCACTTCATGACTCTCTTGACCACCCCTCCCTCCCCACCAATCGTCCCCTTGGGGCCTACCCTTGAAACCACAAGAGATGCTCCACTTGCACCCACAGCTCCTCCCTCGCCACTTTTGGTGGCCTCAGACAGTCCTTTCAAGTGAAGCATCACTTCACATGTGAATCTGCAGGGGTCATCTACTGCAGCCGTTGCTCCCGCAGTGGTCTCGTCTACATTGGATAGACTGGACACAGACTGGGAAATTACTTTGTTGAGCACCTTGGCTCTGTCCACCACAATAGCCTGGGTCTCCCAGTGGTCATCCATTTCAATTTCCCATCCCGTCCCATTCATTTCTTGACATGTCTACCCATAGTCCTGTATAAATTGGAAAAATAACAGATTCTATTCTCTCATCAGTCTCCAACCTGACGGCATCAATATCCACTTCTCTATTTTACAGTGGCTCCCTCTCTCAATTTCTTGCTTTCCCTCATCCCTCTGACTTCTTTCTTCTCACTTCCCAGCTTCCCTTCCTTGCTCCGATCAAAAGAGCTAACTTTTTTAGACCTTGGCCCCAGCACCTCTCTGCTCCTTTCTCTTCTTCCTTCCCCAACCCAACTGGGCTCAACCCCCTTCCCCTCTCATTCTTATTTGGATGACTGCTTGATGATTGGCACATACGAAGAGGGGCTCAGGCTCAAAATGTCAACTGTCTATTGCTTTGCATAGATTCTGCATGACCTGTTGAGTTTTGCCAGCACATTTGTGCACAGCTCAAATACTTTTGTATGTACATATTTCCTGTTGTGCACAAGAAAATTGATTCTCACTTATGCCAAAAGTTGGGAAAAGGAATTTTATGTGAACATAACAAAATAGAATGCCAATATCGCAAGAATATTTTTCACTTGTTCTAACGGTGACTGGAGTGGCTGAAGTGGTCATATCTGTAACACAATATCAGATATTACATTGATGTATTCTCAATTTGTTTGGTTTGTGTCTAAAAGCAATTCTCGTCTGTTTCCATGAATGTCAGCTTGCCTGTGATATGAAATGGTGGATTTCCTACTCCAATTGCTTTCATGTCCAGAATTCCGTTTCATTTTTGAAAGAGCAATTAAAAGCAGTGGAGACTTTACATGGGATTTATTAACTCCCCATCCAATAGGAAATAAGTGGTTGCAGTACTTCTGTGAAATTTTTGTTTTATACTGAGACTTTCTTTGTCAATAGGAAGTGTTGTTTGTTGTTTATATTTCTTCTCATTGGTTCCAAGAAAAAAAAACTGGATCAAAGCACTGGAGTGCAATCTTCAAATATAGATGAAGTTTTATGAATTAAAAAAGCTGACAATAAAAAGGAAAATTAGTTTATTGTCACATAGTGCACATACTGTATCTACTCAATTCTTATGGCTGCAGCTAAACAGGTACTACATGAAAAAAAATGGCTCCAATAGTATGCATTCATTACAGATGATTATTATAAAAAATAAGTAGTTAATATTCACTTACCATAGGCAAGAAAAAAATGACATTACTGTAGTGCAGACATGTTTGTGATGTCAGGACAATTTACAGTGTCAGCACCAAAGAGAGGGGGGGGACATTTGCAGGCATTACCCCAAAATGAGTTATTGTGACCCCTCCCCCACCCACACTAGGGTGGCCAGACATTTGGTTTTGGGCTGGACAGTCCGGCTTTTGAGTAAACTGTCCTCCATCCGGCACCACCTTGAACTGGACATTAATTTGTCCTCCATTTTGGGGTGTAGGGGCAGAAATGGGCATTTGCCATGTTAAATGCAGTGTTCCTAGGGTCTCTAAGTTGTGTGCGGCCATGTTTCTTCTTGCGCACATGCAAGAGTGCCAGCTGGTGCGTGTGCAATGGATTGGAGTACCGGGACCACTAGTGTCACTTCTGTTGGAGGTAGGGGAAGTGATGCTAGTGCTCCCCCTGTGGTGATGTGTAATTACACCGGGTCATCCCAGTGACCTTGTGTACATAAAGCAGTCTAGAGCTACAGTCTAGCCTTCCAGGTTTGTCTTGCAGATAGACAAGACCTCTTAGTTATTAAAGCTGTCACGGTATAGAACGTTGTAATTAAATGTAGACGCCCCCCCATCCCTGGCTGAGAGAGTTTTTGAGCATCAAATTATGTACCTATGTTTAGCCTAATGCCTCTGCTAAGACTTGTTTTAGTGCTGACCCTGGTAATTCATGATTCAAGTAACAAATGGAGGTTCAAGAACCTGATACCTGTTGGAAAGAAACTGTTCTTGAACCTAGAGGTGTTGGTCTTTCTTTCATGCTTCTCGAGTTTCTGCACAAAGGAAACAGTGAGAAGAGGTTGTGACCAAAATGATCAGGGAAGTTTATGATGTTGGTTGCCTTCTTGAGGCAGCGTCTTACATGGATGTCTTCATTGGATGGAAGTTAGAGCCTCGGATATACCTGCCCATGTTTGCTATATTTTGCAGTGTTGTGCATTCTTGAGTGCTTGAATTCCCAAATCAGGCTGTGATGCAACTATTCATTATCCTTTCTGCATTGCACCTGTGCAAATTTGACTGAATTCAATGATATGCCAAATCTCTTTAGACTTCTGGGAAAGTATAGGCATTGGTGTGCCGCTTTCATATTTGTCTCAATCTACTAGCTCAAGGTCTTCTGAAATCTAGACTCCCAGGACCTGGAAGGAGTTAACCATCTCCAACTCCTTCCCATCAGTGCAGTCAGAGACATGGACATGGCCTCCCCTTCCTAAAAATGAAGGACTCTGACCTGCTTAACTCATCCAGTAGCTCAGTGTTTGTTCATAATTGTTAAAATTAAAACTCTGTAAATTTGAGTTTTTCTTTAACTATTTAGCCTCAAACCTGATGCCATCATTAATTACAGAGACGTTGAATGTCTGCTGGCTTCTGCACTTTCAGTGGTGTGAAGATCTTAATAGGTTTGCAATCTCAGTTGGATTCAATGTACTATAATCACTATTTTACGAAAATTCATAATGACTGAAATACTTTGCAATGATTTCCACCATGAAAACAACACAATTAATTAATTGGTGCATCCTGGTTTTAAACCCAATAATAATGAGTGAAAATAATTCTGTTGTAAAATAGATGTGGTATATTGAAATTACATACTTCGAGGTTCATTTGTTATGTAAGAAAAATTGTACAATATTACATGGAATTTGTTTTAGTCTGCAGCAAGGGAAACAGATTCAACTCTGGCAGAAACTGCCTGAAGTGCCTCTTACACTTAGAGAAAGAGAAGTGAAAGAGAGTCCCCTCAGAGTCGCCATGTCTGTGAATTCCCCTACAGCAATCCCACAGCCCCCACCGCCACACATAGTCCAATCCAAGCCATCAGCAGCCTGTGCTCCAGATCTGAACCTTCGACATGATTAGGAAATGTTCAGTGCCCTTGATGCCACCTTTTGTGCTAAAAATAATTATAGGAAGAAAAATGTTTATCATTTCTGAACTTATTGGTGGTTTATCTCCAAACGCTGAGGAATCCCTAAATATCCACAATTGCCTTCATCAGTTCAATGGTTGTCTCTGACTGAGTGTGTTTTCCCTTTTATGCCTACAGTTTTAATGGGGCTCCTTGGTGTTGCACTCAGGCACAACAGTGCCTTGATGTCAACAACAGTCACTCTTGCCTTATATCTGGAATTTAAAAGTTAACCAAAACATAACTGAGTTCATAAATCAACAAGTTAAAATCTCAAATCTCAGGTTCAAGATGCTGAATAACTTGTCCTCATTCTTACTCTTTCAGCATGGCTTAAATATCATAATTGTTCTATAGGTACAATATTACTTGCTGACGGCACCACCGTTGTTGATTTCCCCCTCCTAAAGTCCACAATCAGTTCCTTAGTTTTGCTAATGTTGAGTGTATGGTTGTTGCTGTGACACCACTCAACCAGCTGATATATCTCACTCCTGGACGCTTTATCATTGCCGTATGTGATTCTGCCAAATGACTGTGGTGTCATCGACAAATTTGTTGATGGTATTTGACTTGTGACTGGACATGCAGTCAGGGTGTAGAGCGAGTAGAGCAGTGAGTTAAGCACACATCCTTGAGGTGCGGCTGCGTTGATTGTCTGTGAAGAGGCGACGTTAATAATCCGCACTTACTGTGGTCTTCCGATGAGAAAGCCAAGGATACAGTTGCAGAGGGAGGAATAGAGGCCCACGTTTTGAAGCTTGTTAACCAGCACTGAAGGGATGATGGTGTTGAAAGCTGAACAGCCGTTGATGAAAATAGCCTGATGAACATGTTGCTGTTGTCTAGGTGGTCCAAGAAGAGGTGTAGCTAGATTCTAATGTGGGGGGGGGGGAGTGGGCACATAAAAAAGGTCCCATGACATATGGTGAGTCAATGGCAGGCTGCACTGATGTTTTGGTGGTGGCGGATGTTGCAAGGGGGAGGGGCCAGGGCTGGATAAAGCTAGTGTGGGGCCTGTCGCATATGTCATTAAAGGGACCACACATTTAAAAAATGCACATTAATATTAAAACACCAACAATGCCGCGAGGGCCAGCAGCCCCGTGACACCCAGCGGTGCCGCGAGGGCCAGCAGCCCCATGACACCCAGCAGGGCCGCGAGGGGCAGCAGCCCCGTGACACCCAGGGGTGCCGCGAGGGCCAGCAGCCCCGTGACACCCAGCGGTGCCGCGAGGGCCAGCAGGCCTGTGACACCCAGTGGTGCCGCGAGGGCCAGCAGCCCCATGACACCCAGGAGTGCCGCGAGGGCCAGCAGCCCCGGAGCATTTCCCTCTCCTCTCTTATCAAGTTCAGACATTTCAAACAAGAGCAGGGAGCTAAAGCAAAGCCCCCAGAACTTCTGGGTCAGAAGGAGTACAGCATTGGTCAAGTGAAGGGGAATATTCCTTCCTGTACCACTGAAACAATGATGTGGCTTCCCCATAACATCACCCCACTATGTGGACACATCACTACTGAAAAGATGGTTCCTCCAAATATATCACAATAGGTGAGACTGGCTGAATAATGGTAATGATTTATGTCCTTGTAAACACTCCCATTAATTACTGTGTTAAAATAATAACCCCAATTAAGGATGGTAATTGGCTAAAATCGTTAATTCCCCTACAGCAATCCCACAGCCCCCACCGCCACACTAAGTCCAATCCAAGCCATCAGCAGCCTGAGCTCCAAATCTGAACCTTCGAAATGATCAGGAAATGTTCAGTGCCCTTGATGCTGCCTTTTGTGCTAAGAATAATTATATGAAGAAAAATGTTTATCATTTCTGAACTTATTGATGAAGAACTTCATGGTGGTTTATCTCCCAGTCGTTCATAAAAGTTGAAGGCAATATAGTACTATAGTTTTTGAGCAAGTGAATAATCACTGAATCGAAATTGATAGCTTGCAAGCATTGAGTGTGGGGCCCCTGAAAATACAGGGCCTGTAGCATATACTGCTTTTACTACTAAGTTTATCAGCTGGTGGATGCAGGGGGGGGGAAGGGGGGGGGGTGGTAGCATCGCTCCCCTGCACTCCCCTAGCTATGCCACTGGATCCAGGGCTGAGTGGAAAGCCAGTGAGATTGCATCTGTTGTGGTGGTAGTTGAATTGCAGTGGATCCAGATATTTACTTTGGTCCAACTTAATTCTGGCTAAGACCAGTATTTCAAGCATTTCATCACAGTACATGTGAGAGCTACTGGGCTATAGTCATTGAGGGAGCTCACTTTGCTCAGCTTGGAAACTGTTATTCATGCTCTTTTGAAACCAGTGGGAACCTCTGACTGCAGCAAAAAGAGATTGAAAATGTTCGTGAACTTTCCAACTAGTTGATTAGCACAGATTTCAGTACCCTGCCAGGTACACCATCAGGACCTCACACCTTGTGAGGGTTCATTCTTGTGAAAGTTATTCTGACAAGTTAAATTCATGTCAAAGTGTAATGCAGCAATGAATCACATTGGGTTACAAATGATGATCCCATTTGGAATCACTGAAACCTCCACCTACCTGGGCTGGGTATGGAAGGATGTCCTGATGTTCTTCCACACCTCAGAGTCTAGTGGTGTGTGTCAGCAACTGTGAGGTATGAGGCTGTACAATGAGAAAACCAAGCCCTGAAGTTGGAGAACTGGTAAAATGGTTCAAACCTGTGTTCACTGTTTTTTTATATATGTGCCTAGACCCAATTGTTACTAAAATATTTTCCTTGAGAAAAATTGTCATTGGCCCATTTCATTTAGTCATGAAACTTTTCACATAACAAAGTCAATTATGTACGATTGAAACAGTGGTTTTCAAACTTTTTCTTTCCACTCACATACCATCTTAAGCAATCCCTTACTAATCACAGAACACCTATGGCATAGGGAATACTTAAGGTGGAATGTGACTTTTTTTTAAAAAAGTGCACACCCCTGATCTAGACCATTAATTAAAAAAAATCCACAAATGCTGGATGAACTGAGGCAGTCTTGCAGTGTCCAAAGGAGGTAAAGATACATTACTGACATTTTGGGCCTAAGCCCTTCAAGGAATAAACAAAGAACAGGAAGCTGTCAGAATAAAGACAAGACTGTCTGAGGGAGAGATTCAAGCCAAAAAAAATGCATTAATTTGTGATGAGAATAGGGGAGGTGAGAATTGATTTTGGCTCTGAAAAGAGACAGAGGGAAAAGGGAAGAGAGAGAGAGACAGAGACAGAGTCAGAGAGACAGATTAAACACAAACCAGAGAAGTCTATGTTTATGCCATCTGGTTGGTGAGTGCCCAGATGGAAGATTAAATGTGGCCTCATTCTGGCAGTGTATGAAAACTTGGACAGACATGTCAGTAAGGGAATGGGATGGGGTATTGAAATGAGTGGCCATTGGGACATCCTGCTTTTGCAGCAAACGGAGCTGAGGTGCTCAACCAGGTGATCTCCCAGTCTGTGCCCAGTCTCTTCGATGTTGAGGAGACCACATTAATTTTTCTGACAGAGATCAAGTTCGCTTACTTAGTAACCCCATAGTTGCCAGTCTGTTTTTTTCTCACTTTCCTGTCTTCCCTGTGTTCAGTGAAAATAATTGCTCCTCATCAAGTTGCTAATCTGCAAAAAAATTACAAATGGATTGATGATAATGATGTTGATTAAGGTTGTCATATACACATACAAGAACACAGCCTTGCTTCACTCCATTGTTAATGGAGAAGGGTTCAGAGAGCTCATTGCTGTATCTGACCCGACCTTGTTGGTTTTCGTGCAGTTGGATAATCATGTTGAGGAACTTTGGGGGACATCCGATGCGCTCTAGTATTTGCCAAAGCCCTTTCCTGCTCACGGTGTCGAAGGCTTTGGTGAGGTCAACAAAGGTGATGTAGAGTCCTTTGTTTTGTTCTCTGCACTTTTCTTGGAGCTGTCTGAGGGCAAAGACCATGTCAGTGGTTCCTCTGTTTGCGCGAAAGCCGCACTGTGATTCTGGGAGAATATTCTCGGCGACACTAGGTATTATTCTATTTAGTAGAATCCTAGCGAAGATTTTGCCTGCAATGGAGAGCAACGTGATTCCCCTGTAGTTTGAGCAGTCTGATTTCTCGCCATTAACAATGGCGAGAAGCAAGGCTGTGTTCTCGCACCAACCCTCTTTTCAATCTTCTTCAGCATGATGCTGAACCAAGCCATGAAAGACCCCAACAATGAAGACGCTGTTTACATCCGGTACCGCACGGATGGCAGTCTCTTCAATCTGAGGCGCCTGCAAGCTCACACCAAGACACAAGAGAAACTTGTCCGTGAACTACTCTTTGCAGATGATGCCGCTTTAGTTGCCCATTCAGAGCCAGCTCTTCAGCGCTTGACGTCCTGCTTTGCGGAAACTGCCAAAATGTTTGGCCTGGAAGTCAGCCTGAAGAAAACTGAGGTCCTCCATCAGCCAGCTCCCCACCATGACTACCAGCCCCCCCACATCTCCATCGGGCACACAAAACTCAAAACGGTCAACCAGTTTACCTATCTCGGCTGCACCATTTCATCAGATGCAAGGATCGACAATGAGATAGACAACAGACTCGCCAATGCAAATAGCGCCTTTGGAAGACTACACAAAAGAGTCTGGAAAAACAACCAACTGAAAAACCTCACAAAGATAAGCGTATACAGAGCCGTTGTCATACCCACACTCCTGTTCGGCTCCGAATCATGGGTCCTCTACCGGCACCACCTACGGCTCCTAGAACGCTTCCACCAGCGTTGTCTCCGCTCCATCCTCAACATCCATTGGAGCGCTTTCATCCCTAACGTCGAAGTACTCGAGATGGCAGAGGTCGACAGCATCGAGTCCACGCTGCTGAAGATCCAGCTGCGCTGGGTGGGTCACGTCTCCAGAATGGAGGACCATCGCCTTCCCAAGATCGTGTTATATGGCGAGCTCTCCACTGGCCACCGTGACAGAGGTGCACCAAAGAAAAGGTACAAGGACTGCCTAAAGAAATCTCTTGGTGCCTGCCACATTGACCACCGCCAGTGGGCTGATAACGCCTCAAACCGTGCATCTTGGCGCCTCACAGTTTGGCGGGCAGCAACCTCCTTTGAAGAAGACCGCAGAGCCCACCTCACTGACAAAAGGCAAAGGAGGAAAAACCCAACACCCAACCCCAACCAACCAATTTTCCCCTGCAACCGCTGCAATCGTGTCTGCCTGTCCCGCATCGGACTTGTCAGCCACAAACGAGCCTGCAGCTGACGTGGACTTTTTACCCCCTCCATAAATCTTCGTCCGCGAAGCCAAGCCAAAGAAAAAGAAGAAGAAGAAAAAATACACATACAATATGTGAATGCAATGAAATTATTGCTTACTGCAGCAACACAGGTACGTAAAACACACCAGCAATGAGTATAAATTAAATTAACACAATCTACCACGAGGAAAAAGATTTAAAAAAATAAAAGAATAAAAAGGTGAATGCCAGCACATCCTTTCTTAAATAAGGAGCCCAAAATTGAACCCAGCAATCCTAATGAGCTTTCACCAGTGCCTTATAAAGCCTCAACATCATATCCTTGCTCTTACAACCTATTCTTCGAGAAATGAATACCAACATTGCATTTGCCTTATTCACCATTCACTCAACCTGCAGATCAACCTTCAGGATATCTGGAATGAGGACACATGAGTTCCTTTAAATTTCTGAATTTTGAATGTTCTTCCCATCTAAAAATAGTTTGCCCTTTTAGACCATCAACCAAAGTGCATGACTATTCCATTTCTTTGCCCATTCTTCTCATATACCTAAGACTCTCTGCAGCCTCTCCATTTCCTCATCACTACCTGCCCCTCCATCTATCGACTATTAGCAACATGGCCACAAGGCCACTTATTCCGCAATCCAAATCATTTACAAACTGCACAAAAAAATGTGGCCCAAACACTGACCCCTGTGCAGCTCATCCCCAATCAGAATCAGATCCCTTTATTCCCACTCTCTATTTCCTGCCAATCAGCCAATGCCCTATCCTTCTTTAATTCCATGGCTCTCATCTTGTTAAGCAGTCTTACATGAAGCACTTTGTCAAAGGACTTTGAAA
Source organism: Narcine bancroftii (assembly GCF_036971445.1). Lineage (NCBI taxonomy): Eukaryota > Metazoa > Chordata > Chondrichthyes > Torpediniformes > Narcinidae > Narcine > Narcine bancroftii. The sequence continues at coordinate 30,749,393 of NC_091476.1, read as the reverse complement.
ATCCAAATACGCAACATCTACTACATCTCCTTTGTCTAGCCTGTTTGTGGCTTCCTCAAAAAATTGCAGTAGTTTGGTCAGGCAAAATTCTCCCTTAAGCAATCCATGCTAACTTTGACCTATCTTGCTGTGCATGTCCATGTACTCTAACCTCACCCTTTACCATCGACTACAACAACTTCCCAACCACCAATATTAAAGCAGCAGGCTTATAATTTCCTTTCTGCTGCCTCCCGGCCTTTTTTACATAGCAGGGTGATCTTTGTCATTTTCTAGTCCTCCGGAACCATGCCAGAATCAATTGGTTCATGGATGCCTCCACAATTTCTACAGTTACTTCGTTCAGAACCCAAAGGTGCATTCCATTTGGTCCTGGAGACTTGCCTTCCCTTAGGCCATTCAACTTCCCAAACACCTCTCTGGTGATCCTGAATGCACTCACCTCACTTGAAAGTATGCATATCCTGCAAATGTCTTCAACAATGAAGACTGAATCAAAGTATTCTTTCATCTCCTTGTCTCCCATTACAATTTCTCCTGTTATTTTTCATCTACTCTTGCCTCTTTTTTTTAGACTTAATATACTTAAAGAAATCTTTTAGTACCTTTTTTATATTATTTGCTAGCTTCTTTTCAAAGTTCATCGTTTCTTGATGACCTTCTTTGTTGCCTTTGGTAAGCTTTTGAAGGCTTCCCAGTCCTCTATCCTCCCATTAATTTTTCATTGTATGCCCTTTCTTTTGCTTTTACTTTAGCTTTGACTTCTCGTCATCCATTTTCCATTCAGATATTTCATTTTTTAAAAGAATTGTACAACATCTGCCCTGGACCTTTGTTATTTCTCACAGAAACTCCAGCCATTGCTGCTCTGCCATTCTCCCTGCTCGTGTGCCTTTCCAAACAATTTTGCCTTGTTCCCCTCTCAGATCTCTGCCGAACATTTTATTCCACTGATAGATGGACACCTCTAATTTTAGCTTATTCCTCTCAAACTTCAGGGCAATTCCATCATATTATGATCACTGCCCCCTAATGATTCCTTTCCCTTCAGCTCCTTTATCAAGTCTGGTTCATTACTACACAATACCCGAACCAGAATTGTCATTACCCTGGTCAGATCAGCCACAAGCTGTTCTAAAAAGCCAACTTGAAGGCATTTGATAAATTCTTTCTCTTGGGATCTAGCCTAGTTTACCCAATCAACCTGCATATTGAAATCTCCCACGACTATGGTAACATTGCCCTTTTTAAATACCTTCTCCATCTCCCTCTGTAGTTTGCATTGCTGTGGTAAACCACAGTAACACCGTGATTGGCTGCTATCAACTAGACACGGCTCCTGAGACCGATCCCACCATAGCCCCTTGCAGACTTCCCCTTTCCTTTTGATGTGATCAGTCAAGGAGGTGGAGAGTTGTTTGATAGTGTTCCAGTCTTTAGCTATTAAAAACCTGATTCTTTCACTACTCAGCGTTTTGTGAATTATTAATGGTACATCTATCTTAATAGCTAACATTTTCAAAGGAGCATGGAATAGTAGCTAAAACCAGAGAAATTTAACATTGACCTCTGGTTGCCGGATGCCCCAAACACCTTTGAGCTTTGAAAACTTTTTGGCAGCAGCAGTGGGCGTCATCACCATGGACGCAGATCGACTGAGACTATTCCTATTGCAGGTCGGGCTCCAGGTATTTCCCATGATCAATGACACCAACTCATACCAGGCAGCGACGGAGGTTGTCAAAGCCCAGTATTGCCAGAAGGTTAACAAGGTCAATGCCAGGCATCTCCTGGCAACCAGAAAACACTACCCTGTTGAGTCTAGTGCTGAGCTCCTACAGGCCCTCCAGATCCTGTGCAGAGCCTGAGTGTAAGCCCATTTCCACTGCCTAGTGTGCTGAGACACCTGTGTTGCTGGCCTCCGCTCTGGGTTCATACGCCAACGATTACTGGAGCAAAAGGTACTCGATTTGACAAGGGTGGTCAAGCTTACAGAGACACTGGAGGTGTCCTTCCATAAGTCTGACGACTACTCAGCCGCTTGGTCACCACGGGCTCTGCTATTCTGGGATGGGTCATCATAATTTAATGACCTGACCTCGGCCGCTAATCTCTCCAATTATTTCTTTTGTGGGCAGGGCACGCATCCAAGAAAATGCTGCCCTGCCAAGGATGCAGCATGTTCCTAGTACTGGAAAAAGGGGCATTTTGCCAAAGTTTGCCAATCTAAACCACCCGCGAAATCTAGTAGCACCCCACGTGGCCCTTCACTACCCCAGGGATCATAATAGATCCCATTTTCCCTGCACTTCAGCAACGCCATGTGCGAATCATGGCAGATATCATTTTGGACAGTGCGCCTAATCAGGCATACAACATCACGAGTGGAGGGGGGGGGGGTGGTGGTCAAGGCTAGCCATCTTGTGTCCGAAGGTGGCCATTTTGGGAGCAGGAACACCCAACACAATTGGACACTGAATCCATACTGGCACCCATCCCATTGATTCAGGAACTTGCCAGGTCCATGATGGACATCCAGGTAAACACGCACATTATTCAATAGCGTGAATACAGAAAGTTTTATCCCCCACGATACTGCTAAAAGTTTGTCCCTTTAAGTACAGCCCATCAAACACAGGATATCACTCGCGTCTGAATCTAGTGACCTGACTGTTAGATGCAACATGTATGAACATTTCAGATCTCATCATGCCTCGGCTCTGTGCCCACTTGTTACTGGGGCTAGATTTTCAGTGCCAACTGCAGAAGGTCATCTTCCAATTCGACGGGCCTTCCCCTCCTGACCTTCTGCATCGAAGGTGACATGGGGCCTCTCAGCCCTCAAGGTCAACCCCCCCCCTCAACTATTCACCAACCTCACTCCTGATTGAAAGCCGGTAGCCACCAGGAGTAGACGGTACTATGTTGCTGATAGGGCATTTATCAAGTCGGAGGTCCAATGGATATTGGGCAAGGGCATCATCGAGGCCAGTCATAGTCCTTGGATGACCCAGCTTGTCACAGTCAAGAACAAAGAAAAGTATAGGATGGTTATTGACTACAACTAGACTATCAACTGGTATACGCAGCTCGATACATACCCCCTTCCCCGAATATCCAATATGGTCAATCAGATCGCACACTATCAGGTGTTTTCCATGAATTACCTGAAGTCAGCTTACCGATCTTCCCAGAGGACCACCAGTATATGGCATTCGAGGCAGTCACCTGTCTCTGTCGCTTCCTCCGGGTCCCTTTTGGCATAACAAACGAGGTCTCCATTTTCCAATGGGAAATGGACCGCATGGTTGACTGCTACAATCTACAGGGTACTTTCTCCTACCTCAATGATGTTACCATTTGCAGCCACGATCTGCAGGACCATGATGCTAATCTCAACAAGTTCTTTCAAACAACAAAATGCTGTATCATTGGCTCTGACCCTGGCTATATGTTGATGGAGCTGCCATTCCTACACACTCTAAAAGCACTGAAGAGATGCCTCGGGTTCTTCTCTTATTATGCTCAATGAGTCCCCAACTATGTGGATAAGATTCAGCCACTGATCAAAGCCACAACATAACCTTGGCAAAAGAAGCTCAAAAGCCATTTGAATAGGTCAAAGATGATATCGGCAAGGCAACCATGCATGCCATAGACGAGTCAACACCATTTTAAATGCAGAGCGACGCGTCTGACTTTGCTCTGGCGGCCACTCCCAACCAGGCGGGCAGGCCCATCGCCTTTTTCTCACGTACTCTCAAAGGCCCTGAGATTCACCATTCCTCCCTTGACAAGGAGGCCCAGGCTATTGTGGAGGCAGTACGCAAAGGGAGGCTCTACCTCATTGGGAAACGGTTCACTCTTGTCACATTCATGTTTAATAATAAAGGGCCAAAATCAAAAATGATAAAATCCTCAGGTAGACAATTTAATTGTCTACTTACAACTATGATATCCTCTACAGATCTGGCAAACTTAACAAGTCCCTGGATGCCCTATCCCATGGAACCTGTGCTAGTCTTCAAATGGACAAACTACAGACTCTTCTAGGTTACCAAGTTTTTCCATTTTGTCATATCTCGGAATCTATCTCACACCATCAGGTCTGTGCTGAATGCAAACCACAGTTCTACCGGCCAGACAAGGCGCATCTCATCAAGGCTATGCACCCCTTCAAGCGCCTCAGCATCAACTTCAAGGGTCACCTCCCCTCCCCTCCTCCAACTGAAATGTCTATTTCCTTACTGTTATCAATGAATATTCCTGTTTGCCCTTTTCCATCCCATGCCATAACATTACCACGGCCACTGTTATCAAGGATATCTGTAGTATCTTCACGGTCTTTGGGTACCCCAGCTTTATCCACAGCCATGGTAGTACCTGCTGTCCAGGATTATTGTCACGAGCTGGACCACCAGCTATAATCCCAGGGGTAATGGGCAAGTGAAAAGAGAAAATGCCACTATCTGGAAGACCATCCTCCTGGCACTGAGGTCATGGGATCTCCACGTCTCCCATTGGCAAGAAGTCCTCCCAGATGCATCTCACTCCATTCGGTCACTTTTATGTATGGCCACCAACAGTATGCCTCATGAATGGATGTTTGGCTTCCCTCAAAAGTCTGCTTCAGGGACTATGCTGCCTGCCTGTCTTACCTCACCAGGACCTGTCCTGCTCTGCAAGCATGTCAGGCAATCTAAGACTGTCAAGAGGGTTCGGCTCCTCCATGCCAACTCACAGTATGCCTATGTTGCCTTCCCCAATGGGCGAGAAGACACGGTCTCGATCCAAGATCTAACACCGTCGGGATCCCACCCGACCACCACATACTTTCCACAGGCACTCTCCCCCACTTCAACCTTTGGGGGCCCTGAACCTGCAGCTGACCACCCCTTACCCCAGGCTACCATCGCTGCCAATGATGTACCAGCACCACAGTCCCTTACACCCCTACCTGTTCTGTCCCTCAGCAATCTGTTAACAGGCCAACCCCTCAACTTGACGTCAGGTTTCCCCCGCCTCCCAACCATTGCCAAATCGCTCGCTGCGTCAGAGGAGACCCCCTGATAGACAGAATCTATAAAGTATATGTACACTTGTTTCACTTTTTTTTCATCCTGCAGGTTTCTTCTTAAAAAGGAGGGGTGAATGTGGTAAACCACAGTTATACCGTGATTAGCTGCTATTGACTGGACACACCTCCCAAGACAAATCCTACCCATAGCCCCTTGCAGGCTTCCCCTTTCCTTTTGCTCTGATCAGTCAAGGAGGTGGATGGTCTTTAGCTATTAAAAGCCTGATTGTTCACGACTCAGTCTTTTGTGAAGCATTGATGGTATGGGCTACTGTTTGGAGGCCTGTACACAGTTCCCATCAGGGTCTTTTTACCCTTTACAGTTTCTTAATTCTATGTACAAGGATTCTATATCTTCTGATCCAATGTCTCCTCTCCCCAAAGATTTATTTTCATTTTTAACCAACAGAACCACTCACACCCTCTGCCTACTTTCCTGTCCTTCTGATATACCAGTCAGTATCCTTTCCCCATTTCACTGAAAATTCATTGACATGCTGAACTTCTTCAAATTCCAGAGAAAGTAGAGGCATCAGTGTGCTTTCTTCACAATTACTGCCATCTGCTCTCTCCAAATTTGCATGGATAAACTAAATGTAATGAAGATAGATTTACATTCCTATGGCATATTTCATAAAGCAACATCGTTAGCGTAGCGGTAAGCACAAACTCTTTATAGTGGCAGCTATCAGGATCAGGATTGAATCCCGTGTTGTCAGCAAGGAGTTTGTGTGTTTTCCCCATGTCTGCATGGGTTTTCACCAAGGGTTCTGGTTTCTTCCCATTGTTTGAAACGTACAGAGGGTGTAGGTTAATTGTGTGTAAATTGGGGAGCATGGACTCATGGGCTGAAATGGCCTGTTTCCGTGCTGAATGTCTTAAATTTAAAATTTAAAAATATAACTTAATGGTATTCTATATCATTCACAACCTGCAAAGCACTTTGCAAATGCTGGCTAAGGTATATGGAGTACGCCCAAAAAATCAATTTGTATGAACCAAGCAAAGGACGTGTGTTGACTGTATGGTTGTATGTTCATTAAATGGCAGCCATCAAACCTCACAGTTACTGAGAAATGGGAAGCCTATACCTTATAAAGGGACAGTGTTGTGTTGGTATCAACAGTGTCAGTGTGGTGTTACACAGAGAGGCCTCACAACACGGTTTGGTGAACACTGCAATTTAAGTCTCACACTTTACTAAACACCAACCCTGGCGTCAATCCAAAAAAAAATTATGGAAACCAATTTCCTTGCCATCAACTGCTGAAAGACTACACCTTCATTTGCACAGCTCTCCCACAGCATAACTCTTGAATATCTTAAAGACTATAAAGACATAGGAGCAAAAATAGGCTATTCAGCCCATCGAGTCTGCCCCACCATTGAATCATGAGCTGATCCATTTTCCCACTCAGCCCCACTGTAACTTATGCCTCATAAGTTTTGATGCCCTGGTTACTCAGAACCTTTCAGTCTCTGTCTTAAGTACACCCAATGACCTGGCCTCCACAACTGCCTGCGGGAACAAGATTCAAGATTATTTTATTCCTGGAGTATTTGCTCAGGTCTCAGACTTCCACTTCAGAGGCAGGAATTTTACCAGATGAGCCATACCTGGCATGTCCAACATGACATTCTTGTTGTTAAAAATGCAGACAATATTCTGCAGAAGAATAATGGCACCAATCATAGGTGAAATGAGAAAACAGCAAAATCATTATAAATTAGAAGACTATTTCAAATTTCATTACACATGCAACACTAAATGAATGAAATGACAATATGTCTTTAGGAATATGTTTCATGCAAGAAAATGACTTAATTTCCAATTAAAAAGTATTTCATTTCAAAATCACCTTCAAGTATTCTGGCATCAATTAAGCAGTTAGTAAATCCATTTCTCATCTCATTTAAATTATACTTGGTTCGCTAATTCAGAAGAAAATCACACTGCTGATTTGATCGAAACGGCATGCTCCAGTTGGATTCAGAGTTAAGATTCATTCTGTTGCCTTTCTGGAGTTATGAAGCATAACATATCAGATTGTCATAAACACCTGACTTCACCTCCTGCTGATTTTAGCTGGAAATCAGGAATCAATGCATACGCCAGACACTTTAATTGTTCTTGTGGCTCAGGGAATGCCACGATAGATTTAAAAAGCAGCCCAAGGTTCAGTCCAGTTATTTTTATCAACTGCAAGTATCCTCTGCAGAATTCTCTTTCTAACTGCTTCTGTGTACTCTTCTCGTTGCGCTCAGTGCTTTCTTAGAATGTGAAACATGGACTTTGGAAAATTAGATGCATAGAATCGTTGAAAGACTTTTAAGACCAAAACAATCATCGGGACACCACTTGCATGACAAAGAATTATGTTGGCTGAAATGTGAAAATATTGGCCATTTGGACAATGGAAAAATACCCATGAGGGACAACTTTGATGGCAGAAAGGAGATGACCAAATTTGACAATTTAATGAATGAAACAAGTATCCACATCAGGTTAACAGTATAACTTCCACCTATGGGTTGGAAGGAATTGTGGCAACTCACAAGAGAGAAATACAAGAATTTAAGTGAGATATCTCTGCAAATTAAGATGATGCAATATTGATGGACAGCCTTGAATCCATAGAAGGCTATTTATTCATTCAAATTTTCCTATTGAAGGTTGCTGAGTGAAATGCAGCAGGTGCTCTCCAACATATCAGCAAGCGGAAGAACAAAGCTCTGGAGAATTTGCAAAATGAAAGGCTGCTACTTTTCAAAAATTTAATTTTGACAGGGCTAAAAGCATCAAGAATGAAGCTCCATGGGTAAAACCATTGACAACTTCAAAAGACCAGAAATCTCCCAAAAACATAATTTTATTTTCCAGAAAATCCCACATGGTACTGACATGCCAGTTATCAGGTGGACAACTGCTGGGATCCCTATTTCCAAAGAAAAAACACATCTTCACATTGCCACAGCAGAAGTTATTTCAGCACATCTTACCAGTTCTTTAATTCAATGTGATGAAGGGAATCAATGGCAAAGCTCATGTTGTGCCTGTGATATAGGTGCCATTGTTACTTAAGGCAGGCAAGGTTAAGCATGCTATTTGGTCAATGACTGATCTCTTCATTGCAACATAATTTGCTGAAGCTTCAAGAATTAGTCAGGAGCGACTGGAATAAAGAGTTATTTGTTGAAGTTCTTGAGCTTTGTGGAGTTTGTTCAGTTCATCACACGATAATCAGATATGGAACCCAGAAACTATACTGGTAAAGGGGATGTAATTCTATGTAAGCTCAATTGAGAGGACTTGAGAGAAAGCGGGAAAAAAGAAGAGTGTCACATGCTGAATGTCAAAACTGCTCCCAATACTTGAAATGTGTCTGACCCATATCTCATAAAGTCTCAGCATTCAGCTTTCTCTGTCCTTTACAACCAGCTCATTGTTTCAGTTGTTATCAAACACCAGACTTAAAATAAATTTGCAAAGGTGGTACCTCGATAACTAACCTTTGAGTATACAAATGACAAGGAAGTAAACACAAAAACCAATCATGGGCCAAGGCTACTTTGCAGCGTATTGAAATGCATAAAAATATTGAAAAATGGATGTTAAATATTATTTTCCTCACAGCCAACAATAAAAATTGATTTCCATAATATGGCTGTTGATGCATACAAGAATCACACAGTCCAAAGTTCAGCAACATGATAAAAATTTTGTGCTTGGGGCTGAAGATGATGTTTTCTATTCTTCAGATGGGTCAGAACACCAAATTACAAATAAATATGGCACTCTATACCAAATGTTAATTGGCAGTGAGAATGCTGAATGACCAAAGCAACTGCTCACATTAACCTTCCAAGACTCTCATATTCATGAAACTATATTTATTTATTTGTGTATATGCAATACTTGTCGTGCACATATATTATTTGTCTGTATGAGTGTTATGTCCGGTTTTGTGTCTGCATGTTTTGCACCAAGGACCAGAGAACATTGTTTCATTGGGTTATACTTGTGCAATCAGATGACATTAAACTTGACTTGAAGACTGTTAGGCATGACTTGACATAATCCTCTCAGTACTGCACATTCTGGTTTGGACAAGATGCAGATCTATTCAAGGATTCCAAAATGATAATCATGAAGGTCATATTGACTTACAGCAAGATATGAAAACAATACACAATGAGCTTAGACTAGTGCCTCTACTCTCAAGGACCAAGAAGGGGAAGAACAAAAGAAACTGGAACACCGTGAGGTGCTAATGAAGATACTGTGCAAGGACAGAGCCACATTGGTAATTGTTGATCCAGAGTCTGGCAAGACATCCGTCGCAGTGGTGGTGGCATTAAGGTTACTTAATGCCTGTTAATGCCCCAGTATTTTAATGCAAGCTGTTGATGAGATTGACATCTCGTCTGCATCATCATTTTAATGTCACTAGGGCTTCTTGATTGTGAATACTCAGAAAAGCTGAAGTGCTACACAGCTTCATCCTATGCGTTAATATCAACAAAGTAGATCTCCCAGACTCTCATGGGCCTTGCTCCTCAAGTACTCTTCATTCTCTGTGATCAAGGCAAGAGAGTAAATCCTGAAAAAAAAATGCACAGACAAGTACTTGAAAATTCTTCAGCACAGTGTCAAATTGAAACAAAAAGAAATGTATGCAGTGGAAGTCATTGACCAGCGCCTTTGTCTTGCTGACGTTGAGGCTGTTGTCCTGGACCCAAGCCATGGGTCCTTCTGTTTCCCTTCTTTCTTCCAACTCACCATTATAATTGCTCCTGAATGATCAGGCAGCATCTAAAATGATTGCTGGACAGTCATAAATTCTGCCAGTGTTGGAAACAATGTGAAGACCTATAGGGTGATTGAACCAGTAAACAATACGTGTATATTTTAAGACAAAATGGTGCGATTTAGTACATTGGCTGCAAAAGGATGTCTGTTGCTTTAGGACTTTTTTAGTGTTGATCTCTCTGGATTACAGCAGTGTTGGGGAAATTGATAGAGTCTGTCTGAAGGAACTAATAGGTGAATTGTTCATGTCTATTGGAGCTCCCACGACTTGGGGATTTTATTCAACACTATATACTGCAAGCAAACAAGGAATCCAAACTCATCAGCCTGCATTTATTGACTGTTACTAAATGCCTTCAAAGTGATGTTGTGCTCTTGCTTTTAATAACTACTGTCCATCTGGTTTAAAAAAAGGCTCTCCTGTAGAACTCTGCAGGAAATTCAAGCTTCCTCCAATCCAGAGCTATTTAATTGTCCATGCCAGTCATGTATTGGTAGAGTAAAACTATAAATATTTGTCCAATGTCTAAAGTAAAATGATAGGGTGCAGTTAAGGCCAGAAGGTGAACTGTTGCCAATTTATATGATCTTTCTGAAGTCAAGCAGCATTTGTTTGTATCAGATTCATGCCCTAAATTGGGAACTGAAAAGAAATGTCTTCAATCCCTCAATATTCAATTAAGTCTTACATCCAAGTTATATCTGTGGCATTGCACTTATGAAAGATATCACGCTGAAAATATGGTATCCAAGATACCATGTTTCAAAACTACATAGACCCAGTATGTCACACATTCAGAGGACAAATAATCAGGATTGGCTAACTTAGCAGTTAGGTGGTTAATCAAATCAATATAAATGAAATGTACAAATGAAGAACAAACAATCAGAAAACTAAGATATTGAATTACAGTAAAACTCATTATTTGGCACCTATAGGTATTGATAGATGCCGGAGAAGTGTATTTTCCAGATGCTTGAAACTAATTCTTACAATGCCTAACTTATACACCTGCATTAAGAATAAAAAGTTTAAAACACAAAATTAAAAAATATACTATACTGTACTTACACTAAACCTTAAAGGATTACTTTATTTTCAGTCATATACTTTGAAAACTGTCACTGAATCTGAAGTTTCCTCCCCCTCCATGGAACTGCCCAAAAGATGATTAACATGATAGATAATTAACCCCCTCCCATCCCCCAAGTTTACAGATAAAGCCTCTGACCAAGGCGACTCTTACTAAGCAGGGATAAGGAGACACTTTAAAAGAGTTACCTCTCAGCAAGTAAATAAACTTACCATTCTCCACGTTGAAATCATTTCTTGCCTCTAATTTACATTCAGTGGGATGAATTAAATTGTTTCTTGTCCTCACAGATCTTTATTTTATTTCAAGATATCTTTATTTAAGTTTGCAATAGTTCAAAAATTAAACAATACATTATATCTTGAAATACAAAATACAAGAAAAAGAAAAAAACTAATTCAAAACCCTGACCACTATACAAGGTTGGAAAAATGAACTAACACGTGAGCATCAAATGGCGACAACCTGGAAATAGATAGCACTTCAAAGCTAACGACAACCCTAAAACTTTCGATTGTGGTCATGGTCCAAAAAAGGACCCCATGCCTTTAGGAAATTAGTATTTGAATCTTTAATGGCATATCTAATTTTTTCTCAACTTAAACAAGATATAATATTATTTAATCTTTGTTTGTGGGTAGGTGAAGTGTTATCTTTCTATTTAATCAAAATTGTACATCTGACTTTCAATGAAGTAAATGATAAAATTTGGTTTTGAGTTGAAGTCAATAAAAGTCATCTTAAATGATCTGAAAAGAGCAATTAAAGTGCAAGGTTCCAATTTAATCGTAAGAATCACCATTAATGTTTGAAAAATAACTTTCCTTTTTTTTTCTCAACTAGGGCAAGTCCAAAACATTTGAATCAAAGAAGCCTCAGCAATTTTACATTTGTCACAGAAAATTTATATCAGAATAAAAATTAGATAATTTAACTTTAGACATCAAGGTCTTCTTAATGTTGGGCACAATATTAGATAGTGTACCTTTAAGCCGGAAGTGGTAACAAGTCGGTTTCTGTGTTTTGTTTTTGTAGCTGCATAATATGAAAATTCCTGGCTGAGGTGAATCCAAGCGACAAATATCTCTATTTCTTTATAACACTTGATTTTTTCTGATATAGGCATAATTCTCATTTGTTGAAAATGATGTGCAGGCCTGACCTCTACACTGCTGATGTCAGGTATCATGATGCCACTTTCTTTTCTTAGGGTGGAGTGAACTGTTTGTTACCGACCCAGAAACAAATTGAATAAAGACAGAGGTAATAAATGATTTAAAGAAAAACAGATAGATTGTTATTATTCCATCATTTCCTTCGTGGAACCCCCTACACCTTTCCACAGAACCCAGGGTTCTATGGAACCCAGCTTGGGAAACCCTGAATTAGACAATTTTCAGAAAATGGAGCTCAAAATTGTCTGTAACAGCATTCAGATCAGTTGGATACTCTGTAGCTTAATTGTATGTTTCTATAGCCATTGGGAGCCTTTGGAGGATGAGGATCTGCTCTAGCATTACTTAAAATTATCCCTTCCTAATTCATCGTTGGAAAACCTGGGCCTGAAGCAAGGCCAGGTATCTTCAAATGTAGCCATAAAGCCTTTTTATTCCAAAGTGTGACTGTTACCATGATGGGAGGCCTCAGCTATTATAATTCTTGCCAGAGATGGTGACCTCCAGCACTAGAAAGCAAATTCTTGGAGAGCTCTTCCATGGTGCAGTTATAGCATAATATTGCTGTGATTTTTCAAACAATATGATTTTGATGCATTATCAAGAGGATGTCCCAGGACTTGTTATTCCAATGTGCATGAGGGATTGCTTGTACAAGCTTCAAGATCATCCATCCAGAGATTCTCACAAAACTGGTGCAGGTCTCCCATGTAACAGATTTTTTATGCTTTCTAGGCCAAGGTCACCCAAATTTGACTGTTTCATTTTTGGAGTTTTAGAAAGTAGAATTTCCATTTGGATTCATTTTTTTTTTAATCCCCATGTGTGACTCCAAGCTCCTATCAAATCTCTATTCTCCCTCCCAATTGCCCTTTAATTAACCCCTAATATTAATTTATATAATGGGGGAACAGAAGGAAGATAATAATGTTACCCCTAGACATTGCAATGAATAATATTATTTTAAATGGAGAGTAATAAACAGCATTGAGGTGGAAGCAGTTCCTTTTCTTTGATTTATTCTGGTATAATTTAATGGTTGGTAAGGCACAGCACTTAACATCCGTTATTATCTTCTCTTGAAAAGAGTTGGGATGGCTTATTCATGAACTAAAATCTGAAAAGGTGCTGCCACACTACAGTTAAGCCGGTGTTTCAAGGACTTTAACCTCACCACTATAATATTCCAACAATACATCTCCAAGTCCTGATCGAATGTGATCTGCAAGGCTATTGAGAAGTGATGCTGCTTCCATGTTCTCACTGCTCTTCTTCTGGTGGGAGGATGTGCTGCTGAAGGACTGTTCATGGCTTTCACCCTATTGATCTGAAAATATTATGGGCTTCAGTTATTGGAAACAGTTTGTTGAATACGATGTCTCAAGGGTAAAATGGACTGAGCAAGTTTCAAACAAATGGCACAATTATCAACTAACAATCATTGGGATTGATTATCTATTTTTAATTCAATATATTATTGTAGATTGTTAGCTACAGCAAGGAAGAATTCCTGTGCATTTGTACACCCACTTCAATTGATCTTTTAAAAAGAGAGCTTACACACACACACACACACACACACACACACACACACACACACACAACTCTTCATGGCAGTGACATTAAATTCTTGTGCACTCTTCTAAATGGAAATCTAGCAGAATCCTCTTTCTTAGTCTTAAGGTTCACAAGTGCATTAATTGAGGAAAGATTTTGTAAATTATGAGGTGAGCCAGTCAATCAGCTCCTATTTCTGTAACATGTTCTGTTCACGAGCGCACTGCATTAGAAATTGTTTGGGACATCTTCTGAAATTCTGGAATAGGGATCAGCTCGTTAACTTAAATTAAAACTATGGACACAAATAAACTTCCACTGATGATTTAATGTCATTGAAAGTGATTAGTGGGCATGGGATGTTCAATTCCTGTGCTATTATAACTTCAAGGGAAGACAATAAATAAATTTTCATGTTAATAAATCCTCATTGAAACCTTGATAATGAGATGTGAGGTGGTATTAAGTGGTTACATATATGTGGAGGGGCCAGAGATGATAGGATATAGGACAGAAGGCTTGAGAAATTGAGGGACAACTGGAGGGTGCAGCCATTAGGAAGGGGAGGTTGGAATGAAAAGTCTTTCCCTCTCTCAAAGAAAAATATGTACAGAAGTTGGATAAAAAAATGGAATCAATGGAATTAGACAGGGGTGGGAGTTTCCTCAAATTAAAAAAAAAATCAACATACATTCCATTAGTTTTAGGAATGTCCAGGAGGACAATAATGTGTTGTTCCTCAAATTTATGTTTGGCCTCTTCCTGACAATGGATACGGTAAAGAACAGACATGTTACTGCTGGAATATTTGGAGGAGTTCAAATTGGGGGAGCTCAGATTTAGACCCATAAATAGAGCACAGGTGTTTGGCAAGGTGATCACCTAATCTGTATAGGTCTCAGCAATATAAGGAAAGATACGCTAGGTACTTAAAATACAGTACATCACTGGTGAGTTATGATCATTGGAGAATAAGTTCACTCACTGATGAAACAGATTTGAGCAATTTCTGCAGGGATTTCCTGAGGCTGAGATAACTATTTGCCAAATCCAGGAACTTTTCAATGAGTTGTAGTAAAGCCATACATTTTGTGACAGAGTTCTGATGAAGAATCAGTGAACTGAAACATTAACTCTGTTTCTCGTCCCACGAATGCCACTTGACCTGATGGTTGCAGTATTTTAAGTATTTTTTTTCTCCAGATTTCCATTATCAGTATTTTTTTCAGACTTTCAAAACTTTATTTCATTGTTATAAGATCAGGAATGTTACTTTGAACTACAAACAAAAAGTTTAAAATCTGACTATAAGAAATATTTCTATTTTTCTTCATAGGCTCCAGATAACCACAGAGATGGTGCTGTGTGTGTGTGTGTGTCTAATTTATATCTATATATAGATATATAGGAGATATATACACAAATGTGTGTGTGTTAATGTAATGTAAAGTGGTTAGATCTTGCATTTTTTTTATGTGCAAAGCAGAGACAAAATGTCTTAGAACATACTAACTCAGATGTGAAACTAGGTTGGAGTTGTGTTTATCTTTAGTACAATTACATGTGAGGAAAAAGTTGCCAAAAGATTTGGTTTAATTATTTGTTTCCACAAAATAATTTTGTGGCTGCCCTTGGTTACTGTGCTTTGTAGAAAGACTTTCAAGACAACTATCAGATTCCTTATAAGAGGACCAGGCATCCATGTGTGAATACATAATTAAGTTTCCTTGAATTATGCAGTTCCTATCCTCATGGCAGAATTTGAAAAAAAAAACAGATTTAAATAAATGACCATTTATAATTATTTTAAAAAAAAATCCAAGACCGGTATTTGCATGAGGATTATACACTGAAAAATGTTGTCTGATGAGTTGTTTGTAATTTTTTATCATGTTGGATGCAAATCATTATTTATGCATTCTTTAGTTTGGCTTGATTATGTCCTGCAATTTTATAGGCACATGCTTGGTGAAGAGAGAACAGACAGAAGTAATCTTGTAGTGTGGAGCCTGAGCAATCTCTGTCCCTCAGGTCTATAGGAAAGTTTCGAGTAGGGCAATTCTTAAATCAAAAAAGATTAAGGGCATATTTCTTGAAGAATGGTATCTAACTTGTCACAGATCTCTGTTGAATAATGAGGAGCAAGAATATATTAAAATATCATGCAGTTTTTTAAATGGAAAAGAAAATTCACCTAACATCTTGTTGCAAAAGTCAGGTTTATCACAATAAGATTTTGATGCAATCAATATATGCAAGAAAATTGTTTTCTTAAGAAATTAGTAAAAATGAAAGAATACAGATAGTTTGCCTTTTTAAACACTACTTTCATAGCCCTACTGAAAGTGAAGACTCACTGTGACAGTAAATGTAAATATTGCTGATGGTCAGATCTCAAAAGGGAAGTGTGCTCATTTTCCTAAGAAAATTAGTTTCCTCACATTATTTTTTTTCTTCTGGACTCCTGACAAAATCAAATATACAACTTCAGTCCCCCTTGCAATACCAATCCAAAGGTGCAGTTCACCAACACAAAATCTCCTTATTGTGTACACACAATTAAAATAATGTCCTATTATGCAACAAGTTATCCCATCACATGACCAATTACTGAAGCTCAAATGCTTTAATCAAGCTTGTTAACACAAGTTATGACCACACCAGTTATTGTTAAGTGACATCAAAATAAAATAGAACATATAATATCACAATGTAGCCAGATTGCAGAATTCCACTTTTCACATCATACTGCCCCTTGTCCCTGCACCTTTTTGACAAAATGTAATTCAAAAGAGGGTACTTATCCAATTGAATTTTCAAATGAAAAAATTGTTTGCCATTGTTGTCTGGATAGATAGGCTGCAAATCAGGCACAATTCAGATTTGACTTTCAGTTGGATTTAAAACAGATTGGAAAAATATCTAAGACTGAGAAAAATAAACATGTTCTTGACAAATATTTATTTATTTTGTTAACATAGCCATAGGTTTAAATCACAGATGTTGTGTGTGTGGATAGTTACAACTGAAAAGGAACAGCTGGTACATTTTTAAAATCAGACAATAATGAGACTTTCATGTTATATTTAAAAGTTGATGGAATTAAGGTTTTAACTGGGGAAAGAAGTTTTTTTCCACAATTGCACAGAACTAAAAAAAAATGTATTGGCAAAGCAACAAAAATTTTGGAGATCAAAATTTACAAGAGTATACACAGGAGCTTAGGCAGCATCTATGGGGAGAGAAAAAAATTAATGTTGCAAGGGTTTGGAAAAAAAATCAGAAATCAAAGATTGTTAAGCTGCAGAGAAGGGAGAAAGTAAAAAATAATGATGAGGGAAATGTTTGTTGAGGGCAGTAGTCAACAGATATCAAGAACAAGAAGAAATGAGAGTTATCAAGGTGAACAAAATCAACAAATTCGGGGCAGCATTTCTTAAAGATTATATCTTGCTTGATATCCTTATTTCTACTTTAAATTCACCCTCCACTTCCAACATTGAACCAAGCTTTCTACTGCATTAAACTCTTAATGACTGACATAAATTTATGTCGAGTAGGCTCATCCTTGTCATCTTGGTAGTTCCACCTTTTTCTACCCCTTGAACTGTTTAGCTAAATTGTCTTTCTTAAAAGCTTCACATTGTTTTCCCCCAAATAAGTAATTACCACTTCTGCTACATCACACTGCTGTCAAGTAACATTGTCTTAACCTCATTTAAACCTTTATTTTATCATGTATTTTTTTTTTCCATAGGTGTGTAATAGCTAACAAAAATGCCTTGCCAATGCTTCTCCTTTGAAATGCCTGGCTTCATTCCCAACACTAAATTCAAAATTGTGCACCCCCACCCTTGACACACTACTCACTATTCTTTTGCATTGCTACATAATGGCTAAAATAATTCTCCTGAATGCAAATTAGTTCTGTATCTTCTGCACAGCCTGTATTCAAGATAATATTAGGATAATGGAAATCTCCTGTGATTACTGCCTGACAATTTTGCAGTGCCCAGACATTTTCTTGCACATTTGCATTTTCATCTTATGGATTGTTCAGAGATTTATAGTTCACTCTCCACAGTCTGATTGTATCTTTTTATTCCTTTGCTTCAACTGCTACAGCCTCACTACAGATTTCAGATTTATTGTCAGAGTACATACATGGCATCACATACATCCCTGAGATTCCCTTCTTTTCCTGCAGGCATGGCAAAATTACTAATAATTGGCAGTGGAAAACATAAACTATGCACAGTGTAAACATGAAAACAAATAAAAGAACTATAAACAGATAGAAAATATAAACAAACTGACTGCAACATGAGAGAACAAAGAAAATCAATAAAGTGCACAAGTAAGAGTCCTTAAATGAGTCTCTGATTGAGTTTGTCATTGAGGAGTCTGATGGTGGAGGGGTAGCAGCTGTTCCTCAACCTGGTGGTGTGAGTCTTGTGGCACCTCTACCACTTTCCTGATGGCAGCTTCAAGAACAGAATGTGTGCTGGGTGGTGTGGGTCTTTGATGATTGCTGCTGCCCTCTGATGGCAGCGTTCCCTGTAGATGTACTCAATAGCAGGGATGGTTTTGCCTGTGATGTCCTGCGCTATATCCACTACGTTTTGGAGGACTTTATGCTTAGGAGTATTGGTGTTTCCATACTAGACCATGATGTAGTCAGTCAGCAAACTTCCCACCAAACCTCTAGAAGTTTGCCACAGTTTCTGGTGTCATACCAAACCTCCACAAACTCCTCAGGATGTAAAGGCTCTTACGTGCTTTTTACACGATACATTTGGTGTGTTGGGTTCAGAAAGATCCTCCAAGATGGTGACTCCCACGAACCTAAATTTTTTCACCCTCTCCACCTCTATTCCTGCAATGATATCTGGATTGTATACCTCTGGCTTTACTTTCCTAAAGTCAACAATCTTCTCCTTAGTTTTGGTGACATTGAGTGTGAAGTTGTTGTTGGTGCACCATTCAGCAAAGTATTCAATATCCATCCTGATGCTTCCTTAATACAACCCACTACTGTGGTATCGTAGGCAAATTTATAGATGGTGTTATTGTTGTACCGAGCTTACACAGTTGTAGGTGTAGTGTAAAGTGAATAGAGCAGGGAGCTAATAATACAGCCCTGAGGTGCTTTGGTATTGATGGAGCTTGTGGAGAAGTTCTTACTAATCTTCACTGATTGTGGTCTGGAGGGGAGGAAATCAGTGATCCATCAAATAGTGAGAGGTTAACTCCCAGATCTTGGAGTTTGCTGAGCAGTTTTGAATGGATGATGGTGTTAAATGCCAAACTGTCGTCAATAAAGAACATCCTGATGTAAGCACCTTTGCTGTCCAGGTGTTCCGGGGCTTTGTGTAGAGCCAATGAGATGGCATTCTATTTTTCTATGTTAGTCGGACTGGAACATACCCATCATCGCTCAGACAGAACTTGATCTGCTTCATCACCAGCCTTTTAAAACATTTCATCACTGATGATGGAAGTGCTACTGGTCGATAGTCATTAAGGCAGGTTATTGCACTCTTCTTAGGCACCAGTATGATTGATGCCAATTTTAAACAGGTGGGTACCTTGGTAAGTTTATCAGCACAGATCTTTAATACTTAGCCAGGTTCTCCATCTGGGCCAGATCCATTCCTCAGATTCACTTTCCTGAGGGCAACATGCATGTCATCCTCAGATACGGACAGGATCAGGTCATCGGGGGACATGGAGGAGCATCATATCAGGCATAGAAGGCATTGAGTTCCTCTGGGAGAGAAGCTTGCTACTTTTCCAGATTTAATGTTGTAGCAGGTCATGGCATTTAGGCCCTGCCACAACTGTTGGATGGCCTTTGTTGTTTCCATTCTCATCCAGAACCTCCACCTCACCCAGGAGATAGCTTTTCATATGTCATACCTGCTCCTGCTGCATCAGACTTAAATACCTGTGACGTGGCTCTCAGTAGGTTCTGGATCATCCAGGTCTTCCGGTTGGTGAAAACCCTGAATGATTTGGTGGGGATACGCTCATCCACAGCAGTTTTGATAAAATGTGTGACAGCCTCGGTGTACTGGTTCAGATGCTCAGCAGAGTCCTTGAGCCCTGCCTGTTGCGAGGAAGTCCTGTAACTGTTTTTCAACCTCACGTGACCACCTTCTTGTTGTCCTGACCTCTGGGCCTCTCTTTTTTAGGCTCTGTCTATATGAAGGCAGAAGGAGTACATCCAGGTGACCAGGCTTGCCAAAGTGTGATCTCAGGAAAGAACGGTAGGCCTCCCTTATCTTGGTGTACAGGGACCTCTGGTACAGCAGGTGACATGCTGGTGTAGTTGGGCAGGGTTTTCTTGACACCGGCCTGGTTAAAGTCACCGACTAAGATTTGTCGTGCGTTGGGCTGGGCCATCTCTTCTTTATTGACCACATCATGCAGCCCCACAAGTTCCTGCTTGTAATTGGCATGGGGAGGGATTTAAAGTCTGGTGAGAATCACGTATGGTTTTTAGACTGACATGTCAGAAAAATTGCAGAAAAAAATCAACATAATTACTGTCCTTGTGGTCGTTCACACTGGTACCTTTTTAGACTGCATGTACCTGAGTGCAACAGTCCCAGTGGTTGGATGTTTAGTGGAGTGAATGACTGACAATGAATTTTTCCAGCACTATTTACACTGCAGGGTACCTCCAAAATGTTGTAGGGGGTCCTGCAGATAAATCCCAGTGCAGGAATTGACACAAGATGTCTGCACAATCCTCTTTAGACTGTCCGTGTAGTGGCAAAATTCCTTGATTATGCCGTTACATGCCTGCAGTCTAAAAACTATAACTGATGAAAACTCTCAGGGTAATCGAGATTTGCTCTGAGGCAGTAGAGCAGGAGGTCGATGTAACTCCAATGTCCGTACACCACCCAGTAGTAACGAAAAAGCCCACTCCACCCCCTCTCCCTTTTCCAGAATCTGAGAATATATCCAGTCTCTGGATGGTGAAACGATCTGTTTGGATAGTGGATAGTTGGATTTGATGTCCGTTTCAATGTATGACACCTCTGGCGTTGAGAACAAACATTTAACCAACATTATATTTTAACTTCTTTCACTATCTATTCTGAAAGTCTTATAAATGAATAACATTAAACCATGCCTGCCCCACTTTACGGCAGAATTCTCCAATAGCTACAGATCTGCATTTCTCTGTGTCCATTCATCAGGGTCACAAAGTCACACAGCATGGAAACAAGACCTACTGATCGATACTTCCTTGCCAACCAAGATGTCTTTCTGTGCTAATCCTATTATTCTGCACATGGCAGGTATCCCTTTCCTTTTCACGATTCCGCCCAAATGCCTTTTAAAGACTGTGATTAGATGGTTTATTCCACATATTTACCTCCCTGTGTGTGAAAATTTTGGCACTTGCATTTCTTTTAAACATTTCCACTGTCACCTAAACCAATAACCTTAAACTGTAACTGTCTACCCTATCAATGCTCCTCATAATTTAACTAACTATTGTAAAGCCACCTTTCAGCCTTCTGGGCTCCAGTGTCAACCATCTTGGCTACCCAACCTCTCCATGTAACCAAAGCTCTCTATTCCAGGTAACATCCTGCACTCTTTCTCACGTTATCACATCCTTTTGTAGCGTGGTGACCAGAAATAGACAAAATATGCCAAGCATATTCTAACCAATGTCTTATTCAGCTGCAACATGATGTTGCCATTTTCAAACTCAATATTCCTGGCTGTGAAGACAAGTGTGCTGAATAGTCAAGTCGAATTTATTGTCATCTGATTGCACAAGTGCAACCTGACAAAACAGCACTCCCCAGTCCTTGGTGTAAAACATGCTGACACATAAACAAGACAGAACACATATACAGACAAGCAATACATACGCAGGATAAGTATTTAATCTATACAAATAAATAAATAAGTATTGCTTCATGAATATGAGTGTCTATCCAACTCTGTCATGGAATTAGGAACATATTTGACTGCTGTTAGCAGAACAGGGGCTTCCTGTAGTCCCATTAAGTGATATCCCCTTTCTTATTTCTAAATTTTGTTCATAATATCTTCACTTGCCTATCCTTACGGAGTACTCCCTGAGTAATGCTGTAATGATCCTCCTGATCAGTCATGAAATTCCTCCTCCCCTTTGGACTATCCCTGTCACATGTGAAAATATTTCACAGAAATACTGCATTGCAATTCTTGACCCTCCCTCAGCAATGTTTCTGTGACCACCTCGATCTCATAATCTTTCAACTGAGTTGTTTTACCTGCAAGGGTACATGCATTAAAATAACTGCAGTTCAGCCAACCAGTCTCTCCCGATCTCCAGGTGTTCTCTCCACTAGTTTTGCTTGCTATATTTATGACATATGCTTTGTTTTCTGTCTCCTCCTAACAACCTCCTCCCTCCCTCCCCCCCCCTCCACCCCATACCACTAGTTTAAACCCCAATAGCACTGGCAAACCTTCCACCCTCAGGATATTGGCCTTCCTCCAGTTTAGGTGCAGCCCATTTTTTGCACAGATCACTCCAATTTCCAGAGGACATTCTAGTTACACATATATGTGAGGGTTTTTTTCCCCCCATGCATCATTTAGCTCCCCTATGTTCCTACTTCTGGCCCCACTACCTCATAGAATAATGCTGAGGCTACTAGAATAGGGATCATGTTGATGAACTTCTTGCCTTACTCCCTGAATTCCCTTTGCAGTAGCTCACTACTCATTTCCTTGATGTTGTTATAAATTTAAATTTAATTTTGGACATACAGCACAGTAACAGGCTATTTTGGCCCATGAGTCCAAGCTGCCCAATGTACACCCAATTAACCTATACCCCCAGTACGTTTTGAATGGTGGGAGGAAACCAGAGCCTCTGGGGAAAATCCATGCAGGCACAAAAAGAATGTACAAACTCCTTACAGACAGTGTGAGATTTGAACTCCGGTCCCAATCGCTGTACTGTAAAGGCGCTGCGCTAACAGCTATGCCAACCGTGCTACTCTACATGGACAACAAATCACCTTCCCCTTCCCCAAAGCTGGTTCTCTGAGATGTCATCGAGCACATGGGAGGCAAAGTGCAGGCACACTCTCGGCCACAGAAACACCTGACTGCCCCTCTGGCTGTTGAGTTCCTGACAACTTACTCATTTATTCTTTCATCTTTCATCTGTATAAACGAGCCACTGATCTAGTTTTGGCTGCTTTCCCCTGAGAGATCATTGGACCAACTCCCCTTAAGTGCATCCAAAATGGTTAATTTGCTGAAGAATGCAACAGTCACAGGAGGCGGGCAACTTTTGCCTGACCACTGCTGGTCACCTGTAGACCTGACTGAATCTGTGGTGTGACCACCTTCATGTAACTCCTGTCCACTTCTGCCTCCTATATGATCTTCAGTTGTATCCAGCTGCTGCTCCACTCCATCCATGCAGTCAGAAAGGTGTCATAGGTGGACAACCTTCTTGTAAATCCCATCGTCAGGGATACTTGATCTCTCACGTTTCACAAGAGTGGCATATCACTCTGCTGCCTGCCAGTTTTACTCTGAACTAAATACGGTACAAAAGAAAGTAAATCCTTCCCTGACTTACTGTGCTACTACCACTCAGCCTCTCTGTTGAAGCCTCACTTATCAAAGTCTCTGCACTTTGATTTTGAGAAACAACCTGCCTCAGAATGGCTGCCCCAGCAGAGCTCAAACCTTTTTTTAAACTGCTCCTTACCCTCCTCACAAAAGGTGCACAATTTATCTACCTCACACACTATCATCCTTGCATTTATAAAAATTAATGACAATGAAAAATAAAGAAAATGTGCATTCTATTGTGGAGTTGTGAAGTACCAGATCCATAGGTGACTCATTAGCATGGGATTTTTCATGTCAGTGAGCAAAATGCAAAATAAACAATGTTCACATGAAATAAATTAAGTGTTAGTATTTATAGTTGGATTTACTTTGCTAATTAATGAGATATTGAGTTCTGGGGCTTAAAAGATATTTAAATATTTCACTAGCATTCAGCAATGTACACTCTAACAATGGTTTTGGATGGAAGAAGCAGACATTTTCTAAATTAGTGCAAATTGGGTCTAGAACAGTTTGGCACCAGACATTTTGACCCTCACACTTTGGCCTCATAATTTGGCACCGGACATTTTGGCGGCCACAGTTTGGCCCTAGGCATTTTGGCCTGTAAGCCCTACTCACTGTCTGCTGGGTGGCTCTGTTCTGCCACACTGCCTGAACCCCCTGCATTGCAGAAACTCCCACCCTCCAAGAAACCGCTCCCCTGGAAAACAAGGGCATTTCGTAGCTGAAAGCGATATATTTGAATTATTAAAAACATCAAAAGCAAGGGCTTTTATTAAATTATAATGATATATTTATTATATTTATTGTAAATTAATGCAAGTTTAATTATATGTCATGGAATATTTAATTAATTGAATTTAAAATTATTTTAAAAATTTAAAACACTCATTAAAAACAATCCAGTTGTCATAAAAATTATGGTTATATAAATGTGATTATTTATCACTTCATTAACACTTTATTTGTACGAGTTGATTATATGTGATTATTTATCACTCTATTACCACTTAAACAGAGATGATCATGTGATAAATCACATGAACCTATGTATAATGACTGATTATTTGTATAATATGTATAACAATAAGTCCCAAAATGTTTGCCACGGAAGCAGTTTCCTGGGGGGAGGTAGTTTCTGAAATGCCGGGGGTGTAGGCAGTGCTGCAACACCGTGGGGATCTGGGCCAATGCCAAACTGTTGGTGTCAAAATGACCGAAAGGCTAGATAAGTCATTTTTTTATTGCCAAAATGTCCAGTGGCAAAATACGAGCACCAAAATATCTGGTGCCAAACTGAGGACGCCAAAATGTCCGGTTCCAGTGTTAATTATCTCATGTATTATCGCTGTATAAAACTTGTCATGCTGACACAACAGTGGGGCACACAAAGTTATAAACAGGACTTAACAATCTTAATGATTGTATTTTCTCCTGTTAACAATCTTATTGGTTGTATCTTCTTCAACATTGTGAACAGATGCAAGGATGACCGTAACACCCATGTATATGAAAACCTAATGCATAATAATCAATCTGTTCTTCATAGAATCCGCCCGCATATCACCTACAGACCAGTTCCTTTCTCAATATTATAAGGTAAGAACTGTTTACTAAGGTAAACAGTTTACCGTTTATAGTATTTGTAGATGTGTAAAATTAGTTTCATTTGCATTTTATTTGTTTATCATTAGGAATGCAAAGCAATTAACCCCAGTATATTTTTGTAACTCGCACTGGTAGAGGAGTGATGAGCAAAAAGGAATTGATGTATAGATCTTGGGAGTCTATTACTTGAACATTTTCAATCCATGTTTCACACTAATAACAATTCAAGGGTGGAACAGTGCAAGGTTAGCTTCAGCTAAACTACAGAAATGCTGGAGGAACTCAGCAGGTTTGCAGCTTGTATAGGAGTCAGTTACTGGAACAACTGGCAATATTTTTATACGACGACTCATATAGAAAAGACCACATCTTTTCTTGAAACATGCTGTGATTTTTAAATCCTCATATACAGCATGGTAACAGGCCCTTTTGGACCATGAACCCGTGCTGCCCCAATTACACCCAATTAACTTACAAACCCTGGTACATTTTGAATGGTGGGAAGAAACCAGAGCCCCCCCCCCCCCCCCCCCCACCAGGGAAAATCACCACAGGCATGGACAGAACATACATCCTTACAGACTTCGTAGAATTCAAACCCCGGTCCCAATCACTAGTGCAAATAACAGCATTGCACTAACCTCCTTATATGTGCATATTTTTAGGACATAGAAAATCAATTTTAACACTGATGGTTGAATTAATTAAACTAATTTTCAGAAGTGGAGTACCCTGAATGTCGGTCCAGTTTTTCACTTTTTGCACAAGCAATGGGAGAGTAATTTTTGTGCAAGTTTGTCAAATTCAATTAAATCCTGTTCATATGCATTAGCCAGCCATGGAAGCACCTACTCATTCGAAACAGGCAGCAAAGAGGAGTCTTAAATTTATGTTGTACACTTAAATTTAAATTTAGACATACAGTACGGTTACGGACCATTTTGGCCTATAAGTCTGTACTGCCTAATTTACACCCCATTAACCTACACCCCTGGTACGTTTTGAATGGTGGGAAGAAACTGGAGCCCCTAGAGAAAACCCACACAGACATGGGGAAAATTCACAAACTTCTTAGTCAGTGTGGGATTTGAATCCCGGTCTGGTCGAGTCACTGGTGCTGTAAAGGTGTTGTGCTGACTGGTACCTAAGGACCAATAATGATTACTGTATCTTCTGTAGATTGTTGCATCGATGTTTGGATTAAAAAATATCACAGCTGGACTCATCAGGACTTCTGGTCTCCTATTGCTGATGGCAAGAACTCTCAATGTCTGCTCAGCAAAGTTTTAAAGATCTACGG
Source organism: Narcine bancroftii (assembly GCF_036971445.1). Lineage (NCBI taxonomy): Eukaryota > Metazoa > Chordata > Chondrichthyes > Torpediniformes > Narcinidae > Narcine > Narcine bancroftii. The sequence continues at coordinate 30,723,160 of NC_091476.1, read as the reverse complement.
CATGGTTCAGTTATGTCTTAATGAGATATTTACACATATCAGCACAGCACCGTAACAGACCCTTTCAGCTCATGTGCCTGGCTGCCCAAATATAGCCAATTCTGGTACATTTCTTTTTAACAGAACACCCAGAGGACACTGATGCAGACACAGAGAGAAAGTACAAATTCATTACAGAGAGCGCAAGATTCGAATCCCGGTCCCAGTTGCTGGCGCTGTAACATTGTTGCGCTAACCAATTCACTAATCATGCTGCTAGGTTAATCTTGAGCGCAACTTCGTGTGAGTCCTGCTTGGGCCCATCATTGTGCTGGTATGGAAGGTCTATCTGCTGGGACATGAAGCGAATGATTGTTAGTGGGCATGGAACTGAAATCACAACTTTCAGACGCAGCTATAAGAAATAGAAAAGAATTTCATTCTTGTTGCTTTCAAGACCCTGCTGAATCTCAATGCAAGAAGTACAAGTGAGGGGAAAAAAAAAACTGTTAAAGCCATGGAATTGTCAGAAGAAATGGAAAACAGATTCAGATTTCAGATTTATTGTCAGATTGCATACATGACATCACATACAATGCTGAAATTCTTTTTTCCTGCAGGTGCGGCAGAATTACCACTAATTGGTAGTGCATAAGATAAATTGTACACAGTGTAAACATGTAAACAAATAAAAGAACTGTAAATAGATAACAAATGTAAGCAATTTTACTGTGCAATACAGAGAAAGAACAAGGAAAATCAATAAATTATACAAGTAAGAGTCCTTAAATGAGTCTCTGATTGACTTGATTGTTGAGGATTCTGATGGTGGAGGGTAGCAGCTGTTCCTGAACCTGGTGGTGTGGGTCTTGTGGCACCTAAACCTCTTCCCTGATGACAGCAGCAAGAACAGAGAGTGGGCTTGGTGGTGAGGGTCTTTCATGCCCTCTGCTGGCAGTGTTTACTGTAGATGTACTCAGAAGTGGGGAGGGTTTTGCCTGTGACGTCTTGGGCTGCATCCAATACCATTTGACAGGCTTTATGCTCAGGGGTATTGGTATTCCCATACCAGAATGTGATGCAGCACACTTTCCACCACACCTCTGTAGAAATTTGCCAGAGTTTCTGGTGTCATACCACATCTCCAGAAGTAGAGGCACTAATGTGCTTTCTTTATGATGCCATTGGGGTGTTGGGTCCAGAAAAGATCCTCTGAGATAGTGACTCCCAATTTGCTCACCCTCTCCACCTCTGATCTCCCAATGATCACTGGATTGCATACTTCTAGCTTTCCTTGCCTGAAGTCAACAATTAGTCTTGATGACATTGAGTGCAAGGTTGTTGTTGGTGCACCATACAGCCACGTTTTCAATCTCCATCCTGTGTGCTGACTCTTCCCCTTCCTTTATACAACCCAGATAATCAGAATATAATCAGAATTATGTGATGACCCCAAAGGCAATTTCTTCATCTTAGATAAACCTTGCTATTCAATGAAATTCAAGATTAAAGATTCCTTTATTATCATGTAATATAACACGCATGATATTTTATCTAGTCTGTCGTAAGGCATACGGATTCCCCCCTTCCCCACCCCATAGTCTTCATCCTATGGCTCTTCTCCGCTTCTCTTTCTCAAACTGGGGGGGAATCTCCCTGTTGTCTGGTGCCCTGAGCCAGTCCACTACTCAGTCTTAAGAACATATGACCCAGATTTTATAAAATATGCTAAGTGTCTAAATGGAGTCAAGCAATTATTAACATGCACAAAATCCGTTAATGTGTGGCAAAGCAGAGCAAAGTTGTATGGTGTTTGTCAATTTGTGTCATCGCCTTCATCGTGGAGGTACGCCACATGAAGTTCTCTGCATTGCCGCATTAAATCCCTATTAACCTCTCAATAGAATGTTCATCCAACAAATAACAACAATAATGTATTTATGTAGAACACCCATTGTAAAAATTAACCAGGGGCCTTTTTGAGAGTGTTAACAAATTGATATGAAATTAAGCCATTAAGAAGATATGAGGACAGCTGCCATTTTTAAAAGTGTATAGCTGTCTAGATAGTCATGCATGATCTGTGGCAAAAAGTACACCATATTTGTAATGGCAACACCTTGCAGTTTGTCTCTGAAATCCACTCCATTTACTTCAATGAAACTGACCTTTCTGGGCTATAAAGTACATGAAGTAATATCAACTTGGTTGAATTTTTAGATGTGTATTTTGGACTTCAACCATCCTGGATCATGAAAATGGATAATAATAACATAAATACTCTCTACTCAATGGAGTCTGACTGAAGAAGATAAAAGATGTGGCTTCACCACCTCACATTGGCAGAGGTCCAAGCAGGCTTAAAATTTCAATTTCTAATTTAAATCTACTTTATGCTTCTTTATAATTGTTTTAAATTATATAACCATGGCTATTTGAGAGATTTCAACAAATTTGTTGAAAAAAGACACCGGATATCCAAAATGCCAGACAGAAACAATAGGAAAATTGATGCAAAAAATGGTTATATGTATGCCATAAGATTTTGACTCCAACACAAGCTGTTGATAGTTGGCAGAATCTGCAGCCTCTTCAGGATTCTGACACTGGAAACTAGAACAAGCAAAGATTGATACTCCCTGGTGGTGCATTCATCTTATTTGCCAACATTCTGAAGATTGTAGAGAACTTCAGGAGAATCAGTGAATTTAAAAAAAAATCAGAGAATATCAATGTTTACAGCACAGCCCACTTTGGCTATGCTGACTGTGATACTCAAATCCTATTTACCCACACAAGACCTGGATTCTGCAACACCAATCTGATCCAAATTCAAACTCCTTTCAAAATTATTCCAGGCTAGAAGATCTATACTATTGAATTGGAAAGAGGTTAATCCTCCCACTGTTTTCCAATGGTTTACCCAAACTATACTATGTTTAAATTTAGAGAAAATTAGAAACTCTGTCTATGAATCCCCTTCTAAGTTTGAGTTAACCTGGCGACCATTTATTCAATATTTTCATTTGTGGTGAGTTGATCTGGCTCTGTTTTCTTTCTAAGATTATGTATGATAATTGAGCTGTAAGATGAGATCGGAGTGATCGGCGTGGTTTAGCTATATCTGTAGGTTTTTTTTTAAAAGTTTTTTTAATTCAGATTTGTTTTTTCTTCTTTTTTGGGTTTTTTTTTCTCTTTTTTCATATTTTGTTATTAATTATATCTTTTTTTTAGAGATAGTTCACACCCTAAACTGATCTAAAATTTTTTTAAATGATATATTTTTATTCTGTAATATTATTGTTTAATATCTCTGTATTAATTCATTACTTACTATGTATTTTTTATATCTCTTTGAACTGTATGTGTTTATAAATTATAATAATAATAAAAAGATTGAAAAAGAAAAGAAAGAAAATTATTCCTGCCACCATTAGCTCCTCTGGCAGCTCATGACAAGTGTTTTCCAGGAATGCAAGAGTAAGTGTATTTAAATTTACCACACAAGCAAGTTGATTATGTGTGCGATACACCTGTGTTCCTGAATCGGATTCTTGATTTATGAGGAAAGGGGTATTTTAGATGCAGCATCTCAAATGCCCAACTTTAAGTGGAGATGATGTAGGGGAAAATTGTACTGTACCTCAGGCATAACCAAGTGGATAAAAGCCCAAGAGTCATGATTGCATTCTGAATGTGTTTATTAAAAATAATTTCCTGGTGAGTTTTTTTATTGGAATTTTGCTCCAGAGATATGGCATAGGTCCCACCACTTTACCAGCAACAACTCAAGATATAGACCTAAAAAACTTCATGTACTCATGGGCCATTAAACCATTTCAACTTATCCTATCACAGACGGTCTCTTTGTTCAACAAACCTCTCTCCTATATTTTCTGGCTAAAAACTAAATTGTATTTCTCTATTTCCCAGATCTGATGCATGACCACAGACCCAAAATATTGACTGTTCCTCTTTCTACTGATACTACTGAGTTTTACCAGAATTTCTATATTCTTGTTCCAGCATCTATAGGATTTGTTATGATTTGTTTCAATTTAGCAAAAAATTACTCATCAAATTTATGTCCCCTTCTTCTGCAGAAATCATTTTGACTGTCTTTCTCCCTTGTTCCTTGGAAAATTAGGAGTCTGATTGCTTCATAGTTTTTCTTATTATTTTTGAATAATAGAAAAAGCTTTACCAAAACTGTTTACTGGAACTGATGCTATGATAAATCCTCTAAGGCCATTCACATCTGATACATATGTATCTTTCTCTTTGGATTTGGGGAATTATGCCATTCAAGAGTAATAGCTAGAAGTGTACACCATGATGTACTCTCTTGTGATGCTGTTTAGCTGGTATAAAGATTTATTTCCACTGCCAGGAAAGAGGGAAATAAAGTAAATAAACTGCAAATAGATTTAATCTGAAGATTGAGTGTCTGAGCACATTCTGTCTTGAGCTAATTCACCATTTATTTTCACTAAATTTGGAAAAAATGCTGCTGTATTTCTCTTCAAATAAAGTGTTTGAATTGCCTCATGTGCTTTTAACCTTACTTGCAAAATGGAACCAATGCAGGAAAGGAATTCAGCATTCCAACTGCCCGTGGGAAGAGGCAGTTCCTCAGCCTGGTGGTGCTGGCTCTGATCCTCCTGTATCTCTTTCTTGATAGGAGCACCTGAAAGATGCTGTGTGCATCTTTGATTTTGCATGCCCTCTTCAGCCAGTGATCACATCAGTGGGGTACAGAGATCCTCTGCCACTCTTATAGTCCTGTGGATTGTCCTCCAATTCATTTCTCTGCAGCAACCATACCACACTCTGATGAGGCTGGTCAGGACGCCTTTGACAGAGGTACTGTAGAAGGTTGACATGATAGTGGTTTAGTAGCCTTGCCTTCTTCAGTCTTCTCAGTGGCTGTTGTGGCTTCCTGAAAAGTGCGGACATGTTATTTGTCCACGATAGGTCACTAGTTAAGTGAATTCCAAAGAACTTGATGCTCTCCACTATAGAGTTGTTGATCTATAGTGGAAGGTTGTCATTCCTGGATCTCCTGAAGTCCACAATCACCTCCTTCGTTTTGTTCCTGTGGAGACTCAGGTTGTTACTCTCACGCCATATCATGAGATTTTCCACCTCTTCTCTATAGTCCAACTCATCATTGTTGCTGATGAGGCCACTACTGATGTGTCATCTACAAACTTGTTGGCACTGTTGGAATTGGATCTGTCAATGCAGTTGTGGGTCAGTAGCATGAACAGTTCCAAAATTGCAGCTGGGGAATTTAAATCTGGTTCATTAAGCTGTCAAGAAATTAAAATAAAACTGAGACTTAGACATGATGATTATAAAGCAATCATATAAAAAGCTGCATGGTTCATAAGGAGGTTTATTGCACTTCCCCAGTTTGACCAATGTGTGGCTCTATGTATACTGCTCCATTGTGCCAGTGGCTTATAGGAAGCGCAATGGTCCAAATTCTCAGCTCCCCAGAGAGCTGCGTGGAGGAATTGTCTTTTGAATCAGTGTGGGTGGAAATTTCCCCACACCCCCCCCCCCCCCACTGCCATCCCCCAAATAGCCTTCATAACATTGAGGAGCAAATAAATAGGAATCGTGCAAAAATAACAGGGTTGTTGCCATGGGAGAATTCAATTTTCCAAATATTGACTGGCACCTCCTTACTGCAAAAGGGATAGATGGGGCAGAATTTATCAGGTGCGTCCAAGAAGGATTCCTGGCACAGTATGTTGGCAAGCTAACAAATAGAGAGGCCATACTGGATCTAGTACTGGGTAATGAATTTAGTCAGGTGATGGACCTATCTGTGGGACAGCATTTCTGTGACAGTGACCACAACTTCCTGACATTCGGCATGGCTATGGACAAGGATTGGAGTAGACAAAATGGTAAAATGTTTAATTGAGGAAGGGCTTACTGCAATGAGATTAGGCAGGAATTATGGAGAGTCTATTGGGGTCAGATGTTCTTTGGGAAATGCACAGAAGTATTGTGGAAGATGTTATGCAAGGATCAGGGAACTGTAGTTAACAAAGGAGGTGAGAGAGCTAGTTAAGAGGAAGAAAGAAGTATGCATACGGTTTAAGAAGCAAAAGTCAGGAAGGACTCTTGTGAATTACAAGGTAGTCAGGAAGGAACTTAAGAAAGGATTTAGGAGAGCTTGAATGGGGTATGAAAAGCTTTCCAAATAGGATTAAGGAAAACCTAATGCATTCTATGCCTATGTGAAGAACAAAGTGATGGCAAAAGTGAAGCTCTTAGTGTAGTGGTTAGTGCAACGCTCTTACAGCACCAATGACCTGTGTTCAAATCTGTCTGTAAGTAGTTTGTACATTCATCATGTGTGTTTGTGGGTTTCCTTTGGGTGCTCCAGTTTCCTTCCATGGGCATTATGGGATAATCAGTGTATTTGGGGGTCATGGGCTCATGGGCTGCTAGGGCCTGTAACCGTACTGTATGTCTAAAATCCTTATATAGGTCAGCATGACATATGGGCTGAATGGCCTGTATTGTGTTATAATGCACTATGTAATATAAACAGTTGTTTGGTCTTGGAAATCTTTGTATCTTTCAATGTCATCCCATTGTGAGGTTAGCTCCCAGCTAACCATTGCGGCACCAAGATGATGGTGACCTCTGCCCTTGAAAGGCAATGAGGACTGCCACAATTAATGCAGTCGCTCAGATTATCTCTGAGCATTCAAAGATGGAGGGAGAGAAGGGAGTCAGAAAGTTCTTTCAGAGATAGCTGGAGTTTGATGATTGTGCTGTGTCCTCTGCCATCCTCGGATGCCAACTTCAAGCCTCCTCTCTCCAGACACCTGCTCTCCATCACACTTCATTGACCGCTGATCCCAATTCTCATCCATTTAGCACCTGAGGCCTGGCAGGAGGCCTTCAGCTGCTGACACCAAAGTGGTGCTTGGCTTATCCAACCTCCTTCACTCCACCATACTGGCAACTCTGCCAGAAGCTGCACGAGCACAAGTAATCCTTCCGCTTGGCCCTGGCTGACCTGGTCTGTAACTGTAGTTCATTTTACCTTCTCAGACAAAGGCCTGTCTTTCTCTCCAGTGGTTGCCACTATGAGCGATGCCTCCTGATTTAACTGATGCTACTGCCTAGCTCTCCACCCTAATCCTGTTCATCCCCCCCCCCCCACACTTCTTCTTGTCATGAAATCCCAATAGATTTGATTTGAACCATCACCTCACAACTTAACAATTGCAACCTCAGCTTTCATTGCACCACTCTCTAACTTAGCTGCCACCACAAACCCTGACTTAACCACATCCCTATCTTGGTGCACACCCCACCCCCCCCCACTTCCAGATGGACCTAGTCAGAGCACCGAGTAGCACTGCGGGCCCAATCAGGACTCAAACCCACTTTACATTCACTCAGCTTGTCACTCAGAGGTGGAAAGGATGAACAAATTTAAGTTCTTGGGATTCACTATCTCAGAGTATTTTTTTTTTCTTCCCTGGACTCAACACACAAATGGCAACATGAAGAAAGCACACCTACTTCCTTAGGAGTATGAGACAGTTTGGTATGATGTCGGAAACCCTGACAAATTTCTACAGATGTGTGGTGGAAAGTGTACTGACTGGCTACATCACAGTCTGGTATGGGGACGCCATTACCACTGAGTGGAAAGTTTTGCGAAAGGTAGTGGACACAGCCCAGGACATCACAGGCAAGACCTTCCCCACTATTGAGAACATTTACAGGGAACGGTGCCATTGGAGAGCAGCAGCAATCATTAAGGATCCACACCACCCAGCACATGCTCTATTCTCATTTCTACCTCCAGGGAAGAGGTATAGATGCTATAAGACTCAGACCACCAGGTTCAGGAACAGCTGCTGCCCCTCCACCATCAGACTCCTCAACAACAAATTCCATCAGGGACTATTTAAGGACTCTTACTTTTGCACTTTATTGATTTTTTTTTCTGTATGCCACAATTTGTTTACATTTCTTTATTTGTTTGTATATGTAGACTGAGTCAGTTTTTTTGCACTACCAATAAGTGGCAAATCTGCCTCGCCCACAGGAAAAATAATTTCAGGGTTGTATGTGTTGTCATCTATGAATTGTGACAATAAATCTGAAAAGTAATCATTACTCTGCAGCTATTTGTGTTGAGTGCAGGCCATCACATCTGGTAAGTTTCCTGCCTTTGGGTCTGTGAGTCAATCCAATGATTCTCTCCATCTTTGATACATCTGTGATTCTTTTCAACCCACACAATTCCAGAGAACACCAGAAGATTTGAAAACAGTCAGTGTGACTCCAGTGATCAAAAAGGGAGGAAGGCAGAAGGCTGGGAACTACAGGCCAGTCCGTATAATTTTTATTATTAGCATGTTGCCAGAGGCTATATCAAAGAGGGAATAACTCATCATTTAGGAACACTGTGGAAGGTGAAGAAGGTGAAGAATATCATCATATGAATCAGACAGAAACAATAGGACTCAGATTGAAGGTGAGAGATGGTGTTTTAAAGAAGATTCCAGAAGCAAGTATTTTCCAGAAAGTGATGGATATTTGGAACATGTGGTCAGCGGAATTATGGAATCAACTACAATTGCTACATTTAAGAGTCATTTAGACAGACACTTTAGTTAGCATGCATTGATGAATAGGGACCAAGTATGAGTAAATGGGATTAGTGCAGATGGGTAGACATGTTGGCATGTACGCTTTGTTATCTTGCAGATGAATCTGTCAACAAGTTGTCCTAATCTGCCTCACTGAATCATTCATCCGATTCTGTGAGGCGGATTATGACAACGTCTGCCTAACACCACCATGTTCACTGCACGGCTGGAATATGATGGAGTGCTCTTCAGTTGACCCAACACATGAATCAAGAGATCAAAAGAATCCGTGATCCACATCTGATTTTAGAAGAAATTACTTGCAAGGGGAGGTATTGAATTTATCAGCAAAAGATGCCAGAAACGGGTGTAGAAGTGTGACGCTTGATGGAGAGACTTGGTTGGTGACAACTTTTAACATAATATTTGGATGAACTTTGTCGTTGATCAATTATAATCCACTCATTATCCAGTATTGTGGTGGGCATCAATGGGCCAGGATTTTCAAGATTCTCTTTTCATTCTTGTTTCCTCCATTCGAACTTCCTCAGATGAATGAGCACTTTTTTTTTAATGCCGCTACACCAATGAGGACAATCTAATGCTTGATTTCCCCAGTGGTATCTATCAATTTTGAAACTTCAGGGATGTTCTGAGAAAGTCTTTGAATCTTTTTTTCTGTCCATCATCTGACCATTTGTTATCGGTCAGAACTCCATTAAGATGCTGCTTTTGTATTCTAACATCAGACTGGCATCAATCACCAACTGGGATCTAACTATCCTATCAATCTGCCCATCTTCCCTGTGATTTTTTCATATCAGCTTCTGAGCTTGTATTGAATGCACAATCATCAGGAGAAGAAAGACTGTAATATGACTTCATGTCTCTTGGTTTTGGCTGAGAGAGATCTTGGATGATAAGTATTTTCTTTATGGCTTTTGATTTAGCTGAAACATAACTCAACAGAACCTAAATGAGACTTGTAGAAGATGTTAGATATAGCCAGCTCTATGATGTTGACAGCATCTCCTTAAGGTGATAGAAAGAGTTGAAAATACTGGTACAAAGTAAATTTAGCATCAGAGAAAAAAATGCCAATTCTTCCAAATAATACTGACACCATATAGAGCAGTGGTTCTCAACCTTTTTCTTTCCACTCACAGACCACTTTAAGTATTCCCAATGTCATAGGTGGTCTGGTGATCAGTGAGGGATTGCTTAAGGTGGTCTGTGACTGGAAAGGGAAACTTGAGAATCACTGCTCTAGATCTGATTGTTAATGAAATATTTTTCTTGAGAAAAATTGTCATTGGCCCATTTCCTTTGCAGTTATGAAACCGTGCACATAACGAGTCAATTAGGTATAATTAAAACAGTGGTTTTCAAATGTTTTCTTTCAACCTACATACCATCTTAAGCAATCCCTTACAAATCACAAAACATCTATGACAGGAAGTTCTTAAAGTGGCATGTGAGTGAAAGAAAAAGGTTGAAAAGCACTAATATAGAGTAAAGCCAAATGCAGGAAAAAAATCAAAGCTTTTACTGAGATGATATGTAAGCATGAAATAAGAAAGCTTCTCATCCAATTGATTCATTCCTTGTATGTCAGAGAATGAACTAACCTTGAGGGAACAAATGAAAGCAGTTGATGATTACCACTGGTCACAACTCCATTGGAAAGTTAAAACACATTCAGTGAAAGGGTGGGAAGTGAAATGAGTTTGTCATACAACAGAAAGAAAAAAATAAAGTCTTTTTTTCCAGTTAAATTCTTCTGTTAAAGGCCTGGGAACATGATAGCCAGCCCATAAGTTGTGCACCTGAGGCTTTCATGTTGGCAGAAACAAATACTCTTATATAAATATTAGCAGATGTTTCTGAAGAAGGAAAAAAATCCACACCTATTTCTGCAGGAGGAAGGTTGTAGTAGAAGCTGATCACTGGACCCCTTGAGAAAATCATGAAAAGAAAGCAATGTAGAATACTGCTTTGGCTGCAAGTTTACACTTGAGGGTTCTGTCTTTTGAAATACAAACCAGGAAAAAGAATGTTGCTGGCTGCTTCACTACCTCGATTGTTGCTGCAGGAAAGAGTGAGATGAGGGATTAACAGTGTTGAGCAGACAGGATGGCAACATATCAGAGTAATATCGGAGAAGAAACCAAATCAGTAGAGGGGAGAAAGGTGCTTACTCACTGGTTTGAAAAGATGAAGCGTTCACTGTCCAATGAAATCTGATCGCAGATTATAGGGTTCTGCTACCTGGATGCAGAGTTATCAAACAAAATAAACAGACAGAAAACTACTCCAGAAATGACATTAAAGAGAATGGAGATAGATCAGACAGACAGTTAATTGGCATCCATAAAACTGTAGGGAGAATTGTGTCATCGAACAAGAGGAGGAATCGATTGCTGTTGATAACTCCGCCTTTCCATGTGAATTGATTTGTTCACTTACATTCAGGGATTGGACTGCATGGTTGCAGGCTGCACTTCGATATTTCATTCAGCAAATGAATAAAAGGCTTGACACCTACAACGATAAACCGAGCAGTTTGAATCTTACTTCCTGTGAAGCTGGTGTATGATGATGGAACCTACATTACTTCTAAGGAACTTAGAGAGTATGCATAAAATTCAAAGTTAACATTTTAACCTCATCCTTATTCCGATTAAGAAGATAGTCATTTACTGCAAGACAAGCCGAAACAATCAAAATAATCTTTATTAGATGGAATGACATAGAAAAGCTAAGATCTTGCTTTAATATCACACAAAGCTGCTTAGTTCAAGTCCAGGTCAAGTAACAATTCCAGAGGAAACTCGAGATAGAGACAGATACATGGCAGCTATGGCAGGGAGTGCAGACCATTACAGCCTACAAAGCGAAGGCAAAAACTATAAATGGCTACGATGCTTCACTACACATTGAGCTGAATGTCTGCTTTGAGAAGAAGATCCATACAATGCCCACCACAATTCCTGAAAAGGCTGAGAACCCTGTGATATCTGTCTCTGAGGGCAACGTCAGAACATCATTTAAAAGGGTGAACCCTCACAAGGTGTCAGTCCCTGACGGCGTAGTTGTCAGGGTACTGAAAATCTGCACCAACCAACGAGCTGGAGTGTTCACGGATATTTTCAACCTCTTATTGTGGCAGTCAGCTTCAAAAGGGCATCAACCATCCTGCTACTCGAGAGTAGTAGTGTGAACTGCCTCAACAACTACCGCCCAGTAGCACTAATTTCTACTGTGATGAAATGCTTCAAGAGGCTAGTCATGACCCACTGCAATTTGCCTATTTTCACAATCGCTCCACAGCAGATGCAATATCGCTGGCTTTCCACTCAGCTTTGGATCACAGCAATTCATAAATATGGCTGCTTTTCATCAACTACAGCTCTCCTTCAATACTATTATTCCCTCAGTGCTGGTCAAGAAGCTACAATCTCTAAGCCACTGCAATTGGATCCTTGTCTTTCTCATTGGAAGACCACAGTCAGTATGAATTGAAAACAACATCTCCTCCTCATTTATCATCAACATAGGCACACCCCAAGGATTAGTGCTTACCCCACTACTCTACTCGTTATACACCCATGATGGTGCGGCCAGGCACAATGCAATCTACAAGTTTGCTGATAACACCACAGCTATCGGTGTAATCACAAATGGCAATGAGCAAGTGTACAGGAGGGAGATGGATCAGCTCGTTGAATGGTGTAATGACAACAACCTTGCGCTCAACATCAGCAAAACCGAGGAGATGATTGTGGACTTAGCTATACTTTGTGAGGTGTCTGAGGTGGTTTGGCATCACTGAAATATCTCATAAACTTCTTCAGGTGTACCGTGGAGAGTGTTCTGACTGGTTGCATCACTGCCTGGTACGGAATAGAATAAACTCCAGATGGTTGTCAACTCGGCCTGCGACATCACAGGCACCAGATCACTCCATCAAGGACATCTACATGAGGTGGTGTTTTTAAAAAGCAGCCTCTATCCTCAGAAACCCTCACCACCCAGGCTGCTACTATTGAGGAACAAGTACAGGAGCCTAAAGACGAGCACCCAGAAGCACAAGAACGGCTTCTTCCCTGCTGCTATCAGATTCCTGAATAATCAATGAACTAGAGACTGTCAGAAGTACAAATTCTCACACGAGTCTCTTTAAAATTGATGACACGACAAGCTTTATTTACAAGTCTGCAGAGTTGGACTCAACTGGCTTCTCGCCAAGTCAAGCCCCGATACATACAGTGCATTGATTTTTATACCTTTTTTGTTTGTCCTTCCCCTTCTTTTTAACACTGTTTTAATTGGTTAGTTTTTGCAAAATCATCCTAAGTACACTTGCATTTGTAATTATCATGTTTGTCATGTACACTACGAACTCTACACACACTAAATTCTGTTTCTCACTCTTTTTATCAATCTTTGGCTCCTACATGTCTCTCTGTGACCATGAAAATCTCTGTTTGTTATAACATTGTCTAGCTGAACTTTTATGGTAAGCTCCCTGTCTATTCTGGCTTCCCCTTTTATGATTAATCATCACATTTTAACTTAAGCCCTTTTTAACCTAAATTCTCTATCTATAACAATCCACCCCTTTCTTTCTTTAAAATGTGTGTATTATTTCTGAATGGGGACCTTAACCCAGGGAAGAGAACCATCTTCTGATAAATCAATTTCGTGCTGAAGTAAAATTCAAACTGGGTCTCCCAGGCCCCCTGGTTGCATGGTCTGCTGGACCATCGAAATCACTAGGCTGCGCAGACAGGGAATAAGATAGGGCAAAACAAGCAGGAGGAACAAAACACCCCCGATGACCCACATTACTTCCCTCTTTCTCCATACAAGGGGTATATGGATGTTGGGTGGTATTTTCTGCCCAGCATTTCTTAGGAACTGAGGTATGGGAAATGAAATTACCCTCCTTTCTTTCCCAAGTGCGGTCCTGAAAAAGAACTACTGTGTCTCTGCACTTCTTACACTTCAGACCTGACAAAGACATAGGCAAACCAAGAAAAATCAAAGCATATAACAATAACATTGTCAATCAAGTCTTTCTGCGAAATCGCAAAGTAAGAGGTTTGTCTCCAGGAACACAAGTCCAATCTGAGTCCGTATCAGGGTCCTGAGGCGCCTCTACAGGTCCCTTAAATCTGGATGCGTGCGTCCACCCCTTCTCTCTTGTTCGTACTGCAGCCTCTGTTGTCAAGAGAACTTGGAATGGACCTTCCCACTGTGGCTGGAGTTTTTCAGTTTTCCAGGTCTTGATGAGAATCCAGTCTCCCGGTTCCACCTTGTGTAAAGAAAAGTCTAGAGGCGGTGTTTGTGCCAATAGTCCCCTCTTTCGTAAATCTGTAAGAGAGCGTGACAGTGCCTGTAAATAGTTCCTAACAAAAATATCCCCTTCCCCCAAGGTGGGAGACCCCTCAACTGTACTCCAGAAGGGAAGCCCAAACATCATCTCATAAGGGGACAACCCCACATCCCTGCGTGGGGCAGTACGAATTCTCAATAAGGCCAGGGGCAGACACTTTATCCAAGGCATTTTAGTCTCCACCATTAATTTTGTCAATTGCGTCTTTAGGGTTCCATTCATACGTTCAACCCTCCCTGAGCTTTGTGGATGCCAAGGGGTATGCAATTTCCAAGAGACCTGCAATGCATCACAAATCAATTGCTGGACTTTGGAGCAAAAATGTGGACCCCTGTCTGAGTCTATAGAATCCATTATACCATATCTGGGGATCACCTGCTCTAGGAGGAGGCGAGCTACTGTAGAGGATGTAGCATTTACTGTTGGGAAGGCTTCCACCCATCGGGTAAAGTGATCTATCACCACCAACAGATACTTCCATCTTTGGACTTGAGGTAACTCTGTGAAGTCAATCTGGATTCTTTTGAAGGGGCGTATGGCCAACGGTTGACCTCCCATGGTACTCGTCCTCATTACCTTCTTATTAATTCTTGTGCAGATGTGGCAGTTCTGCACCTCCTGTTGGGCCAAGGTGTAGATCCCCTTACACACATATTCTCGAAGCACTGTGTCGCACAAGGCCTGGGTGCCCCAGTGGCTCTGATGATGCAGGTGTTTTAAAATATTGTGAGTTATTTCCTTATTTAGAACCATTCTTCCATCCAGTGTCTTCCATGTTCCATCAGGCAGCTGGCTTGCGCCCAGCTGAGCCATGTCCTTTTCTTCCTTAGCAGTGAAAATGGGAGCCTTTTTTATACCTTGTCTTATTGGGATTAAGGTCAGCAAACGGACTTCTTGTTGCATGGCTGCCCTTTTGGCCTCTTCATCAGCCAGTCTGTTCCCAATTGCGGTCGGGGTATCTCCCCTCTGATGGCCTGGTATGTAGACCACTGCTATTTCCCGGGGTAATGTCAGGGCTTCCAAAGTCAGAGTAATCATCTGTTCGTGTGCCAATTCCTTTCCTCTTGATGTAATCAGACCGCGCTCCTTCCAGATCTTACCAAAGGTATGCACTATCCCGTATGCGTATTTGGAGTCAGTGTAAATTGTTCCAGTTTTCTCTGCCAGTACTCTGAGGGCTCTCTGCAAGGCATATAGTTCACAGGACTGTGCCGACCAGCTTCCGGGTAGCCTCGCGGATTCTACCACTTTCCAAGCATTTCCTTCTATTATGGCATACCCGCTTCTCCTCATTCCGTCAACACATCTGGCAGAGCCGTCAATGTAGAATTCATATCCCTCTCCCAGAGCAGTATCGCAAAGGTCCTCTCGGGTCTTGGTCTGAAGATCCGTCAACTCGACACAGTCGTGCTCCACTTCTTCCCCTGTTTCACTGCCGTATAAAAACTGAGCTGGGTTGCAACTATTATTCTTAGCAAACTGTAGATCTTCTCCGACCATTAAAATGGTCTCGTACTTTAATATGCGGGAATCAGTCAGCCATCGATGGGCGGTTTGTGTTAATAGAACACTCACAGAACGGGAGGTGTACACAGTCATCCTTCCTCCAAAAGTAAGTTTACGTGCCTCCTCCACCAACAGAGCAGCAGCCGCTACTCCCTGGATACACGTCGGCCATCCGCAAGACACTGGGTCCATCATTTTGGATAGGAAAGCCACTGGGTGTCGCTGGCCGCCTTTTTCCTGCGTTAAAACTCCCACAGCTGTTCCTTGGTTATGAGTGACAAATAGCTGGAAGGGTTGTTTTAAAGAGGGCAGAGTGAGTACTGGGGCTCGCGTCAGGCGATGCTTCAAGTCCTCAAACCATCCCTTCTCCTCCTGGGTCCATTTCAATGGATATTCATCTTCATTTGTCAGCTTTTCATACATAAACTTCACCAACGCTGAGTAGTCCTCTATCCATAACCTACAGTAACTTAAGAGTCCCAGGAATTGTCTTATTTCCTTCTTATTATGGGGTAACGGCATTCTAGTGATTCCCGCAATCCGTTCGGGGTAATCCGTCTCTGTCCTTTACTTATCTGGTGTCCCAGATATACCACAGTCCTCTCAACGAACTGTAACTTGTTCCTGGACACTCACAGACCCTTTTTCTCCAGATAATTCAAGAGTCTAATTGTATTTCCCCTCATTTCCTGTTCCTTGGGTCCTGATAACAGTAAATCGTCCACATACTGCATCAGTTGGGAATCATCGGATCGTGGATAGTCCGCCAGGATTTGTTCTAGCATTTGTCCAAACAGGTTCGGAGATTCAGTGAACCCTTGGGGCAATACAGTCCACCGAAGCTGCCTCCGTCTACCTGTCCATGGATTCTCCCATTCAAACGCAAACGTATCTCTACTTCCCTCTTCTAGTGGACACGTCCAGAAGGCGTCCTTCAGGTCGATAACACTAAACCACTCATGGTCTGGGGGAATCCGACTCATAATAGTATAGGGATTAGGCACCACTGGGTGGCGGGTCTGAACAATAGCATTCAAACTTCTTAGATCCTGAACTAGACGATAGGATCCATCTGACTTTTTCACTGGGAGTATAGGGGTGTTATAGGGTGACATGCATTCCTCCAATAGTCCGTCTCGTATTAGGGTCTTAATTACCGGCTGTAGCCCCTTCCTCCCTTCCAAAGAAATAGGATACTGACGTTTCCTTACTGGCTGATGACCTGGTATTAATGTGACATGTAAAGGTGGGATGTCCAGACCTCCTCGATTTCCCTTCTTATACCAGACTCTCTCGTCAATCTGCCGTTCATCCTCCTCCTTCAGAGCACAGAGGTGGACTCGCACTTCTCCGTCCACGGGGAGAGCACCCAAACCTAGGAGAGCCTGTAAATCTCTTCCTAGGAGGTTAAATCCGGCCGACGGTAACAACAAGAGGTCCTGTACCCCTTCTCTCCCTTCCAGCTTCACTGTCACTTGGGGAATTATCGATACCATTCTGGGAGCCCCTTCTATCCCAGAAATTTTCAAATTGCTTTTTACAGGCTCGGTCCCGAACGGCACAGTTATTACACTACTTCGTTCCGCTCCCGTGTCCACCATAAACACCACCTCTTCTCCCTGGGGACCAATTTTTAGTTTTACCAAGGGTTCCCTCTTATACCTGGTCCCCAACATTCGGAACCCCTGACCCCCCTAATCTTCTTCCATGAGTTCGAGGGTATGCACTTCCCTCTTATATTGGGGGAATTCCCTCTTGAAGTGTCCTTCCTCGTTGCAGTAATAGCACTTAACGGGTCTCCGGGGACTCCCCTCCTCTGGACTCGGCATTTATCTGTCGGATAGTCTGTACCATAATCTTCGCTGCCCTCTTTTGACCTTCCTCTTCCCTCTGCACATATACTCTTTGCGCCTTTTTCAACAGGTCGCTCAGGGGTTTTTCATTCTAGCCCTCCTCCTTTTCTAGTTTCTTTCTAATGTCCTGCCACGATTTGGAAACAAATTCAATTCGAATAAGCTGTTCACCCATTGGGTCCACACCCGCATACTGTTGGACATTCTTTCTCACCCTCTCCAAGAAATCAGTAGGGGACTCATCTTTCCCCTGGTGGTTCCCAAATGCCTTAGTAAAATTGTGACCCTTTGGCACAGCCTCCCGTATCCCTTTAATCGTCCACTCTCTATATTGTCTCATACTTGCCAATCCCTCGGGTGTTCATTTGTCCCACCTGGGTTCATTCAAGGGATATTTTTGTTCATGGGGTCTGGGGTCCCCAGGTTGTTCACGTTCCCACATGAGGAGGGCAGCCTGTCGAATCATCTGCCTCTCCTGGGGTGAGAATAATGTTCCCATTATTGCGTGCATCTCTTCCCAGGTATATGTGTTTGGTCCCAGGAACTGGTCGAACTGTTCGGCCAGTCCTATGGGATCTTCCAATAAATTTTTCATTTCCTTCTTAAATCCCCGCACCTCCGTACTAGTTAGGGGAACATTTACATATCCCGTTCCCCCTCCCGGTCCTCCCATAGGAACTTCCCTCAGGGGATTTAGGCACTGAAGACTTCGATGGTCCTGGACCAGTCTGGGATCTGGTCCAGGGTCGGTTTACCGGTGGAAGTTTAGGGTCCGACTCCCTTAATTCATCCCTTTGTTCCCGGCCCCTTCCGGGGCAATCAGATTCATCACCTTTCCCCTCCAGCAGCGAGCTTCCCTCGGGCGCAGTGGGCACCGGGGGAACATAAGGAGGGGGGAGGTTGTCCAGAGGTTCCCACTTCTTTTCTCCCGCTACCCTCAATTTAAAACATTTTGTTAAGGATCCTGGCCAGGGAACCCAACAAAATGCATATGCTGACTCTTCTTGATTCACCTTTGGTCTCGAATTTACATATATGTTTAATGCTTATCTAACCCAATCCTCATCAGATCCAAATTTCGGCCACCAGACCGAGGAACCTTTGATAGGCTGTTTCGACCAAAGAAGACAATATTGAACCATCTTTTTCTTGTTTTTGTCTCGATATCGTTTACTATCCCAATTTTCAAACATTCTCCCCAAAGGGCTGTCAAGGGGAACTCCCGGGAAATGTCCTGATCTTTCAGACGAGCCCTTAGATTTTGATCCTCCCATTTTTCCCACCTAGATCTGTTTATCGTTGCTGAGGACCCTCCCGTTTGGGACCCTACTCCCTTTCTTCTCGGACGCCTCATCGGAGGTACTATCCCTCCGCCGGTTCCCGCCGAGGTTTCCCTGGGGTCTATCCTAGGGTCCCACGACAGGGTCCTCACGCCACGACAAAGGCTCTACACCTGATTTATCGTTTTATAGTTTTTTATCCCGTCATGACCGTTACCTGGGTGGTCTCATCCGTCAATCCCCACACCACAATCGTAAGTCGTCACTTACCGGTGTCTTCCTGGGGATTGAACCGTCACCCCTCTCCTTTTCGTCTTGTCGTGTCACCTTGTCCGGATACCACTCGCTCAAGCCGCCCGAGGCGACGAGCAAGGGACTAGGAGCCGCTGAACTCAGCGGGGTGCACCACCTCCGATGTCCCTCTTTCTCGCCGCCTCCCACGGCTGGAGTGTAGATCCCGGACGAGCCCCCAATTGTCAGAAGTACAAATTCTCACACATGAGTCTCTTTAAAATTGATGACACGACAAGCTTTATTTACAAGTCTGCAGAGTTGGACTCAACTGGCTTCTCGCCAAGTCAAGCCCCGATACATACAGTGCATTGATTTTTATACCTTTTTTGTTTGTCCTTCCCCTTCTTTTTAACACTGTTTTAATTGGTTAGTTTTTGCAAAATCATCCTAAGTACACTTGCATTTGTAATTATCATGTTTGTCATGTACACTACGAACTCTACACACACTAAATTCTGTTTCTCACTCTTTTTATCAATCTTTGGCTCCTACATGTCTCTCTGTGACCATGAAAATCTCTGTTTGTTATAACATTGTCTAGCTGAACTTTTATGGTAAGCTCCCTGTCTATTCTGGCTTCCCCTTTTATGATTAATCATCACATTTTAACTTAAGCCCTTTTTAACCTAAATTCTCTATCTATAACAGAGACCTTGTCTTTTTGTGCACTACTACTGTTATTTTATTCTACTTTTTACAGTAATGTCATAAGATGGTTATAATATGAATGTTTTCTCCATGATGCCTCCACAAAACGCTGAATTTCATGATTTGTTCACGACAATAAATCCTGATTCAGATTCTTATTCTGAAACTATTGTTTCGGACTCTACAAAGTTAAATGCAACTCCACATGACAAAGAAAATGTAAGATAATGACTGACTAATGTATACATAAAAGGAAGCTAACATGACCGCAGCTTGGCTAAATTATTAGCTGTAATGTGTCGAGACACAAAGGAAATGTAGAAAGTGGAATTATGGAAACATGGAACCAAGCTAAGGTCACTGATAAAGCTGACACCCCAAGATTTTGCATCACTTCATCTGAGATGGTCAACAGATAAAATGGAAGCAAACCCATCTCTGATCTACACCAGAGTTGAAGGGAAAGGAAATTATAGAAGTAAATAAAACACAAAAGTCTTCAGATGCTATAATAGTAGTAAAAACATGCGGAAATACTATGGGAACTCAGCCGGTCTCGCAGCGTCCATAGGAGGCAAAGAGAAATTACCGACGTATTGGGCCTCAGCCTTTCTTCAAGGAATAAACAAAGAACGGGAACAAAGAATAGAAGCAACATCAACAGAAGTGAATGCAACTTCCACTGCAGCAGAAATAACCAACAAAACATCACCAAACCCATGGACTAACTCATCACAGAGAGAAGTGAGTGCGGTCAAGGCAACAAATGGAAATGTAATAACTTTTTAAAATTAATGGTAATGGTTTAAGTAAAGTTTATATGGATTATCTACTTCAAACTTACATTTTTTATTAATCAGAGAAAGATATATGTTATTATATTTTAGATATTAGTCACTCAATGGTGCACTTATCACCATAATCTATCTAATGAAGACACATTGGAGAATGTGACAAAAACTTCAGTTGAACATTGATAATTAAACATTGTTAGGTCTCAATTCTGAATTGAAACAAAATTATCATACAATCCTGTTTGCAAATTCTGGAAATACCTGTTCAATTAGATGGTTCTGCACCGCCTTCTCAAGGGCAATTCAGGACGGGCATTAAATGCTGGCCATGGCAGCCACGCCCACCTGCATAATTAAAAATGAATAATTAAAAATGAGCAAGGTTCTGTCAGGTGCAGGGAACAATTAATGTGTCCTTCAAACTTCCTTGCACCCATTCACTCGGTTTCATAGCATTTTCATTGCAGACTTGAATGGCCAACTCAAATATCAAAATCATTCTCTTTGCCTAAAAGCAGGTCATCCTCACTGAAAAGCATTTATTCAGCTTCATTATTTGCTTTATTGCCGAGTTGTATTTGAATATTTGCTAATCAAGCAGATGCCACAGCTAATGATTCCTGTGTGGTCTGCACAGACAGGGGGAAGATAACAATAAAAGAGGAGCCACTAGAACATAAAACCTATAATATATAGAACAAAATGAATGAGTGTAACTTTTAAGATTCAAAATTCTGATTTGACCAATTTAATGGATTCTTGCAGCATGACCAGCTCATTTGTCACGAATTTCTGCGTGCATTTTGCATAATATGATTATTCAGTGAGGCATATTGCTTCCTGAAGCCAAGAAGGATGAAGGGGAAGGTGTTTCATCATTTGCAAGTCGGAGGTTGAACAAAGTAGTGAGAAACTGGGGAAAAGACGAATTAGTATGCATCCTTAGAAAGGAGGGAGTAATCTGTTTCAGTGCATAATAAGTGAGGATCCCTTCCTTAAGTCATTTTAACTGATATCCCAAATGTCAGGAATATTTGTGTGCCCAAAGCTTCTAAATTTTATCTTCTGAAGACAAAGCACACTTACAGTTGAATTTTACCTTTTCTCAATGAACCGAATGGACATTTACAGTTCAAGTCTACATCCTTCTGTGATTCTGATACATGAAAACATTGGCTTATTTTATTACCCTCTGGTGGCAATCTCTTTGAGGCAGGCAGAGGAATCTCCAAACTCGCATGAATTTAAAGATACTTAGTTCGTTCAGGAGGTATCTTCTGAATACTACAGCAGTATTTATTTCCACTAGTTATAATCACTGCAAAGAAATGAAGAATGAAAGATCGCAGAGAAATCATTTCAGCAAACTCACAGCGCATCCTTTTGAAAATTGTATCCTTTTGCCGTTATTTAATTATCCCAATGTAAACTGGGACAGTGTGACAGCTCGCCCACACAACAGGTGAACCGTCTCAAGGAGTTGCGGGCAAGACCACGGCAGATCTGACTGTGAGAGTTCCGGGTGCAGGGCAAACCCACAGCCAAGGAGGAGTTCAGGAAAATGGAGGAGATGGGGATAGTCCGGTGCTCAGACAGCCTGTGGGCCTCTCCGCTGCATAGGGTGCTCAAGTCAGCTGGAGGATGGAGGACTTGTGGAGACTACAGAAGGCTCAATGACGACACCACGGCCAACTGCTACCCAGTGCCCCACATTCAGGATTTTATGGCCAATTTGCATGGGGCACACAACTTCTCCGAGGACGACCTGCTCCATGGGTATCACCAGATTCCTGTCCAACTCAGCGATGTTCCCAAGATGGCCCTCAATGCCCCATTCAGCCTATTTGAGTTCCTGTGGGTGCCTTCCGGACTTAAGACCGTGGCACAGGCATTCCAGTGGCTCATGAACTCAGTGGGGTGTGGCTTGGGTTTCGTTTTCATCTACTTAGATGATATCCTGATCTCCAGCCGCTCGCACCAAGAGCATTTGACGCATCTATGCCAACTCTGCCGCTGCCTGAGTGAATACCGCCTGGTCATCAACCCCGTGAAGTGCTATTTCAGGCTGACGGCCATTGATTTCCTTGGGCGCCGCATTGACTGGCATGGACCGGTTCCTTTGTCAGCAAAAGTTGAGGCCATATGTCAGTTTTCCAGACCCAGTACAGTCAAGGGCCTACAGGAGTTCATAGGTATGATCAACTGTTACCACTGATTCCTGCCTTCAGCGGCCTGAATCATGTGACCCTGTTCAGCCTGATGTCCGGCAAGGCCAAGGAAATCACCTGGGACGTGGAGTCAGCAGTGGCTTTCAAACAGGCCAAGGACACCCTTGCAAATGCCACCCTTCAGGTACATCCACAGGTGGATGTGCCCACAGCCCTCATGGATGACGCTTCCAACTCAGCAGTCACCAGTGTGGTGGAACAATTAACTGTAGGACAGTGGAAACTACCCATGTTCTTCAACCGGCACCTGTGACCACAGGACCTGAAATATAGCTCCTTCGACAGGGAGCTGCTAGCCCTCTACCTTGCCATCCGGCACTTTTGGACCACAAACCTTTCACCTTCACATTCACCAAAGTGTCGTATCTGTGGTCAGCATAGCAGCAACGTCAACTGTCATACATCTTGGAGTATACCATCACCATCAAATGCATCTCTGGGAAAAACAACGTTGCGGCTGACATACTGTCTCACACTTCTATCCACTCAGTGCATTCCCTGTCCCCAGGGTTGAACTATGCGGTGCTCGCCAAGACGCAGCAGCTGGACGAAGAAATGCCAGCCTACCGCACTGCAGTGTTGGGCCTGAAACTTGAAGACATCCCCATTGGCCCAACAGGCAGCAAGTTCTTCTGTAACATGCCCACCAGTGGCCCACTGTTCTAGCCACTTGGAGGTGTCCCATTTTTCACACACTACATGGTTTGGCCCACCCATCCATTCGGGCAACCATCCAACTGGTGGCAGATAGATTTGCTTGGGATGGCCTATGCAAGCAGGACGGGCTCTGAGCTACAGCATGCATACACTACCAGATTGCCAAAGTCCATTAGGCACATGAAAGGCCTGCTTCAACCCTTCCAGCCATTGTACAGGAAGTTTGAACTTGTCTGTGTGGGCATCGTCGGTCGGCTGCCAGTTTCCTGGGGGGAAGGTACCTGTTCACCATGGTCAACAGGTTTATCAGGTGGCCAGAAGCCATACTAGTCGCCAACATGTCCACAGAGTCCAGCATAAGGCCTTCATTATAAGCTGGGTTGTATGTTTTGGCCTGCCTGCCAATATCACCTCAGAGAAGGGGTTGCAGTTCATATCCAGCCTATGGTCAGTGCTGGCACAGCTACTTGGGACCCAGCTGCACCACACCACCACCGACAATCCACAGTCCAATGGCCTGGTAGAGCATTTCCACCGCCACATGAAGATGGCCCTGATGGTGCACCTCCGAGGCCTGGATTGGGTGGACGAGCTCCCATGGATGCTCCTTGGCATCCGCACAACTCCCAAAGAAGACTAAGCCATGTCTTCAGCAGAGTTGATATACAGCACCCCACTGATGGTTCCAGGTGAGTTTGTGCCAGCGGCCCATGACAGAGGAGACACCCATGGCAGTGTTCACAAGATTCCGAGAGAAGGTAGAAACACTAGCTCTTGTCCCAACCTCGTGCCACGGCCCAAAACCTTCCTTTGTCCCTAAGGACCTCTGGGACTGTGACTACGCCTTCGACCGCAGGGGCATGCACTGGACTCCACTCCAGCAGCCATACGAGAGCCCACACAAGGTGGTACGTCAAAACAGAAATATGTGTGTCCTCAATGTAAGTGGCCATGAGAAGATCATCACCATTAACTGCCTCAAGCCAGTACATCTAGACCTGGAACACCCCTTGACTGTGCCACACCCACACCGACAAGGTTGACTACCCAAATGGACTAAAGAGGTGTTGGCTTTGTCGAAGAGATACTTCCCCAGAAGTGGCAATGGAATCAAGTCCTCCCTGGATGGACAAAAAGAAATAATGTAAAAGTAAAGTCAAATCCTTGTGACAAAGTGCCATCTGTATAAATGAACCTAATAAAAAAGAATCAAAACAAAAATGAAATTTGAAATGAGGCTGGAGAGCTTTAAACTCAAGGTCATGGGTGGAAAAAAAAGATTAAGACCGACACAAAGCAAATATTTGGAATCCTGAATGAAGTGCCTGGAGATGTAGTGAAGACCAATTCTAATTTGGCATTCAGTATATAGATGGTAGAGTGTAGAAAAATATGCAAAACTACAAAGGAGGTTTGACAGTGGGAACTGGAGAGCTCTTCTGTCTGAATATGATGGACTGAGAGACTTCATTCAGTGCTGTAACCCATTTCATGATTCCTTGATTATTTCAAAGATGAAGCTATCCTGAAATTCAATATTGAACTCAAATTTCTATTAGCCCCTCCCCTCAAGTCTTTTTATATTTACCCCTCTGTCTCCTATCCTCCAGCACCCTATCCCCTTCCCTTCTTTCTCCTATCTTCTTTGCCCTTTGTCTCATCCCACTTTCACATCTCAGCTTCTTTCTCTTCCACCCTTTCACCTGTATCCTCCTATTACCTTACTTGTTAGCCTGCGCCCTTCCCCATTCCCCTCCCTCCCTCCCTCCTTTCCACTCCGCCCCCCGCCATCGTATAATTTAAGAACCTAACTATTTTTCCAGGTCCAAAACATTGATTGCCTTGTACTTCCAAAGGATGCTTTGTGACTTGTTGAGTTTCTCCAGTACTTTTGTGTTCAATTCTAACATCTGCAGATTTTCTTGGACAAACTGGTCCTTTCCACTGCTCAATTTTACCACACTTGCACTTTCCAAAAAACTAAGTTTGAATAGTGGATCTTGCTTGACCATGAGAGTCATTTGATGAAATTTTAACAGCGTTTGGTAAATTTGGCCAATTGCTGAATAAAAGTCTCTGATATGCTATGGATCTGAGAGATGGTTACCTCAGCACTTGCATGTGAGATATAAAGAAAGCTCCTCGTGCATTAATTTGTTGGGGGGGGGGGGGGAGAAATAACACCAGAAAAAAGGAACCTTCTGTAATGAATGTTCAATAATTGATTCGGTTCTCAAATGAGAGTCAATTAATCACCTCAATTATTTTTTTGTATGTTTTCCTTGCTTTAATGTTTTCATCTCTTTTTCACGATACATTCTTCCAACTCTTTCCAAATACCTGCAGAATTCATTGAAATTATTCTCCTTAATGAACTGCATCTCTCTGAAACTCAATGCATCACTGAAAGGATTCAGTCTGAAGCATTCCAGCTTGTTCAAGGCAAAGCATTTCTCTGCTTTGAGGTTTTTAATTGATAGGAACTCGGTCCCATAGAAACCCATCAATTTGGAGACCTGCTGAAGTTGAGCTCCAGCTTTTGTGTTTATGGATACACTGCCTCTGAAGGCTTCCCTTAGTTTGGCAATGTCAAATGATGTGACTCAAACTCAACTGAAGGAGTACCTGCATGCAAACTAGTCCCCTGAGATTGTGCAATTTGTATGCTATGGTGCAAAACTGAAAACACAGTCAAAATATTTACTGAATACTGATCTCCACTGTGCGGACAAATATTCAGATGTACTTGATGAAGAATGAACTCTTCTGGATGAGGACAATTATCCCTCTAGTGCCTCATGTTGAATTGAAAATATCTTTGACTTGCTGCAGAGCAGTGTATCAGGGCAAGTTTCATTGTGTTTCTCATTTCAGCATTTGCCTGGTTATTGCTGTAATTTATTAGAATAAGCCTTCTCACTTTAGATTCTGCTTGTCGATCTGTTCTTTGCCATTGCTTGTAATTTTAATGCATCTTTATATCCAGATATTCTCTCTATTTACCAAGAGGCAGCGTAGTTCCCTTTTGAATTCAGCACCATCAGGCAGATTAACTGTTTATGTAGTCTCTGTTTATTGAATTGTAGATTTTTCCAAGGATGATTATGCACTTCCAAATTGTTTATAATGTATTTTGCCCATGATATAACTGAGAAACAAAAACACCAACATTATGAGACAAGACACACTACACAAAACTGCTGAAGAGGATTGAATTTTTTTTAATGGGATGATTTCTGTGTTCTGCAAAGAAAAAGATAGGACATGTCAAGGAGTTACAGACCTAGATTTATTGCAGCAATGGTTCCATCATTGTGACTCCACTGAGAACAAACTCACATTTCCTTCATTACATATTTATGATAGACTCCACTTGCTATTACAGACATTCTGGTTCAAGATGAGGGGGAAATGAGAATAATGTTGCAGCATCTGAAAAAGGTAAAGATCAATTCTGAACTTCAGTCATTTCCTCTTTGCAAAGATTGAGGTTTTTTTTTTAAAATCTGAGGCATTGAAACCACAAGTTTAATTATGTTTTTGGAAACGTAAATCAGGGATCAGCATTTCAGTCTGAAGAGAGGAAGTTATTGAATGGTAGACTCTCAGTCTAGTAAATGAAGGGGGCTTGTCCTATTCTCAACACGTGCTTCCCTTGCTGCTACGGAGATGAAGATGTGATGTCCACCTGTGCGTTTGCAAAGGTCGAAAGGACGAGGCTCATCTAAGTCAGATGCATTTACGGGCTGCTTACAGGGATGCATGCAGAGACAAATATTAAGTGCTGCTGGAAGATGTACTTTGATCTTCGGGGTATTTGTTGGTTTTCCAGAGTAATGAGATGTTCATTAACTGGATGCTGCTGTCTGGCTCAGTACTTGATGAGGCATTCTCTAAAACTTGGTGTGGCCAATCCAAAGGCTTGGTGAGGAAGGATTGCAATCTAAGGCCCTGCCACCAAGAGGCGAGAAGGGGCTGGAGCTGTGTTACAGCTTTGCAATATCTTGAAAAGTTTATTGTTCAAAGAAACGATAAACTATAACTATAAATGAACTATACAAAACTGATTATACTCTGAATGTGCAGGCATCAAAATTATGAATGTATAGACTGGACAAACCTATGAATGCAAATAAATTCATGAACTGTTTGATATTCCATTCCTTTTTTTATGAATTAAGTTTATTTTGAACTTAAAAATGATGGCTCAAACCTTGCTGTCCTCAGGAGATTGTTTAGGGTTTTCCCAAAGCAGAAGTCCTAGATGAACAATAAAATCTGGAGAAATAAGATCACAGACATTAAAGTCTGGAGATTCTGAGCACGACACAAGGAGCAGGTACGAACTATGAAAAGTAATTTCCCATGTTTTGGACAAGAACGGAAATAACAAAGGATACCAGACAGCTGTGGAAGGCCTAAATCACGTACGTAACCTGCTACAAAACCATACCCAGTGCAGTAGGAGACAACAAGGCTTCACTCCCACATGAACTTAATGCCTTCCAAACCTGATTTGACTAGCAGAACAATGAAGAACCCCGACATCCCCTGTGGATCCCCTACTGTCACTATCTGATGACGATGTGTGGACTGCCTTCAGACAAGTAAATTAAAAGGAATGCATATGGTCTGGATAGAGTTCCTAGTTGAGTATTGAAAAACTGTGATGAACAACTGACCAATGTATTAATGGATATCTTCACTATCTAACTCAAACAAAAGTGGTACCCACCTGTTTCAATCCCCCAATCATACTGGTGCCCAAGAAATGTGTGATAACCTACCTAAATGACTACCGAGTAGTGCAACACACATCCACAGTGATTAAGTGATTAAGCTGGTGATGAGACATAGATACAATTCAGTTAACATGCCACAGCAACAAGTCTATGGCAGATGTCAACTCTCTAGCTCCACACAAAACCCTGGAACACCTGGGCATCAAAGATGCATGCATCAGGATGCATTTAACAACTACAGTTTGCATTCAACACTATCATCCCCTCAAAACTGATCAGCAAACACCAATACCTGGGCATCAGTACACTACTGGATCCTGGATTTCCTCACCTCCTGACCCAAATCAGTGTAGATTGGCATCAACATCTCCTCCACAATCTTCATCAGTACCTGAGCCCCCCCATTCTACTCATTTTACACCTATGACCGTGTGGCTCACTTGACAACAACACTATCTATAAATCTGCTGGCAGTAACTTGGTAATGGGCTGTATCAAAAGGGGTGATGATTCTGCATACAGGAGCGAGACTGAAGCTTGGTTGAATAGTGTACTAAAAACAACTTCACACTCAATGTCACCAAGATCAAGGAGCTGATTGTGGACTTTAGGAATGGAAAACCAAGGTGTACAATCCAGTGATCATTGGGGGATCAGAGGTGGAGAGAGTGAACAAATTTAAATTCCTGTGAGTCACTATCTCAGAGAATCTTTCCTGGACTCATCATTCTAATGCCATCTAGAACAAACCACATCATCACCTTTACTTCCTCAGGAGTATCCAGAGGTTCAGTATTACATCAGAAACCTTGGGAAACTTCTACAGATGGGTAGTGGAAAATGTGCTGTCTGGCTGCATCTCTGCCTGGTATGGGGGTACCAATATTACTGAGCAGAAATTGCTGCAAAAGCTAGTGGACACTTACCAGAACATCGCAGGAAAAACTCTCCCTACCATCAAGAAAATCTACATGGGACACTGCTGTCGCAGAGCAGCAGCAATCATCAAGGATTGACTGTTTTTTCACTTCTGCCATCAGGAAGTGGTATAGGTACCACAAGACTTATACCATCAGGTTCAGTAACATTTTCCACTACCCCTCCACCACCAGACTCTCAATCAACAAACGCAGATTCTCATTTAAGGACTCTTAGTTTGTCTGTTATTTATTTCTGATTTTTAAAAAAAATTGGTTTACATTTCTCTCTTTTGTTATAGTATCTTTTTCTTGATACTGTTTACAGTTACCAATAAGTGATAATTCTGGCTAACCTGCAAGAAAAAAAGAATTGTAGTGTTGTATGTGATGTCATGTATGCAGTCTTGACAATAAATCTGAACTTTGAACTTTATCCCTCACATCCGCACACAAAGCGGACTTGAGGGATTATTTCCTCCACCCCACCACCGCCCCCCCCCCCCCCCCCCGCCCACACACAGAAGGCAGTAGTTAAATAGAACAAGCTTCCAGTGGAAACTGTGGTGATAGGTACAATTAACAATGTTCAAGATATTTGGACAGGTACATGGCAAGGAAAGGTGGGTTTCAAGGATGAAGTAGAGAGTTATTTTAGTCATGGCAAGTTGAATAGACAAGAACTTGGCAGATTGAATATAATGATGAAAAATGGGAGGTCATCCACTTTCATGGAATAAAAGCAGAAAGTTAATGTACTTTTTAAATAGCAAGAAATTGGAAGGTTTTGGTGCTAATGGTGACTTGGATATTGCATGACTGAAAGCAAATGAGTGGATAAAAAGGTCAACATTGACACAGAGGCTGAAGGACCTGGTTCTGTGCTGTACAAGTTTTAGACTCCATGAGATACAGTAAGTAATTAGGATGTTAAATGGCATTTTGACCTTTATTGAAAGAGATCTTGTGTACAAAAGATGTTTTACTCCATTTATTTACTGCACCACATATTGTGTGTCTCTGATGCATCTTCTAGCTCAGAGCATGATTGATGTACAGTCATAGAGCATAGAACATAGAACCCTACAGCATAGTCCAGACCTTTTAGCGCTCAATGTTATTCTAACTCAATTACGTATTCCTTTAAAAAACAGTACTAAACCCTCCCTACCCCATAACCCTCTATTTTTCTTCCATCCACGCGCCTGTCTAAGAATCTCTTAAATGTTTGTAATATTTCAGCATCCACCACCACCCCTGGTAAGGCATTCCAGACACCCACAACTCTCTGTGTAAAAAAAAACTTACCCCTGATGTCACCCCTAAACTTCACTCCCTTCTCTTTGTTTGTTATTTCTCCCCTGGGGAAAAGATGCTGGCTGTCCATGGTTTTGTATATTAACATGTTCATGTTGTCTATTAAGACAAATTGATAGATTGGAAAGATGGAAAAAGTTGTGATATATAACAAAGCAAGTAATATTAGCTGCAGTATTATTTCATTTAATATTGGTCTTTTCAAATGGTTAGTGCAGTGACTTTACAGCACCAGTGATTGGGACTGGGGTTCTATCTGTAAGGAGTTTATACATTCTCCTCATGTCTGCATGGGTTTTCCCTGGGGGCTTCGGTTTCCTCACCCTTTTCAAAACATCTCAGGAGTGCAGGTTAATTGGGTGTAAATTGAGTGGCATACACTCATGGTCCATTACTGTGCTGTATACCTATTTTTTAAAAAATAAAACATAGAGGGAGTGTAATAAACATCCATTGCAGTGATTCCTGCAATGGCAGAATGGGGAGACAGAGCTTCCATTTAACTGGTGCTCTTGAATCTTCAGAAAAATGAGAGGCAACTTTCTTGACACAGAACAAAGTCTAACAAGGCTCAATGAGATAAATGTTTCCCCTAATGAAGAACACTAGAACTGGGAACGGTGGCTTAAAAATAAGGGGAGGGCCATTTCTAATTAAAATTGGGAGTTATGTCTTCGTTTGAAAATGATGGAAAAATCATTGGAATTGTCCAGCCCGAAGTACAGCAGAGATTCAAATCACTAACTGCATTTAAAGCTGAGTTTGCTAAATGTCTAATTGCTAACTGGAGATGGGAAAAAGGCAGGAAAATAATTATGTAGAACATCAACAATAGAATGGTGGAAAAGTCTGAGACTGATTAGCCCACCCCCCACTAATTATCCTGTCCTGACAATAATATTTTTGAAGAAATAACATTACACCTCCCGGCCAAAGAAGGATCAAGTGCATAATAGCCGTTGGAAAGCTGTTCTTCAAGCCAGACATGCTGACTTTCAGGTTCCTGAACCTTTTGAATGTCCTGTTTTGCGGAAACTGCCAAAATGTTTGGCCTGGAAGTCAGGCTGAAGAAAACTGAGGTCCGCCATCAGCCAGCTCCCCACCATGACTACCAGCACCCCCCCCCCCCCCCAATTCTCCATCGGGCACACAAAACTCAAAACGGTCAACCAGTTTACCTATCTCGGCTGCACCATTTCATCGGATGCAAGGATCGACAATGAGATAGACAACAGGCTCGCCAAGGCAAATAGCACCTTTGGAAGACTACACAAAAGAATCTGTAAAAACAACCAACTGAAAAACCTCACAAAGATTAGCGTGTACAGAGCCGTTGTCATACCCACACTCCTGTTCGGCTCTGAATCATGGGTCCTCTACCGGCATCACCTACGGCTCCTAGAACGCTTCCACTAGCGTTGTCTCCGCTCCATCCTCAACATTCATTGGAGCGACTTCATCCCTAACATCGAAGTACTCGAGATGGCAGAGGCCGATAGCATCAAATCCACACTGCAGAAGATCCAACTGTGCTGGGTAGGTCACGTCTCCAGAATGGAGGACCATCGCCTTCCCAAGATCGTGTTATATGGCGAGCTCTCCACTGGCCACCGTGACAGAGGTGCACCAAAGAAGAGGTATAAGGACTGCCTAAAGAAATCTCTTGGTGCCTGCCCCATTGACCACTGCCAGTGGGCTGATAGCGCCTCAAACCGTGCATCTTGGCGCCTCACAGTTCGGCGGGCAGCAACTTCCTTTGAAGAAGACCACAGAGCCCACCTCACTGACAAAAGACAAAGGAGGAAAAACCCAACACCCAACCCCAACCAACCAATTTTCCCTTGCAACCGCTGCAACCGTGTCTGCCTGTCCCGCATCGGACTTGTCAGCCACAAATGAGCCTGCTGCTGACGTGGACATTACTCCTCCATAAATCTTCGTCCGCGAAGCCAAGCCAAAGAAGAAAGAAGAAGTGGGAAGAGGTTGTGATCTGGGTGGTGGGGTCCTTTGTGATGTTGACTGCCTACTTGAGGCACCATCTCACACAGATGCATTCAGTGGATTGGAGAGTGGAGCCTGTCATGAACCTGTCTAGGTTTGTTAACTTCTGCGTTACCTTCATGCTGTGG
Source organism: Narcine bancroftii (assembly GCF_036971445.1). Taxonomy (NCBI): domain Eukaryota; kingdom Metazoa; phylum Chordata; class Chondrichthyes; order Torpediniformes; family Narcinidae; genus Narcine; species Narcine bancroftii. The sequence goes on along the minus strand of NC_091476.1, from coordinate 30,690,782 downwards.
TGCAAACCCATCCACATATTTTCCACAGTGCACCTGTAGACATTTGATAGAATATTCAATCACATGCCAAATCTTCTCAGACTAATGAGTCAGTATTATAAATAGAGGCATTGAACTTGTAAAATAACTAACTGTTCTGGGAATTTGTGAAATCTGAAGACGAGTTACAGCTAACTGAAGTACGCTTTCTTTTGTAGCCATCTCAGAGAATTAGTAAGCTCCATTTTGCACTTCACCACAAGCAGCCTATGACAGTTATTTTGTTCATGAGTGTTTAGAAACTCAATTATCCAATTAGTTGTGCCGAAAATGAGCCTCCAGCAGGAGTTACATTGGCCTCCAGCATCCTGCTTATCCTGGCAAGGCCAGTTGACAGCCAATTGACAAAAGATTTCAAAGCTCTTCCACATAATCTTCTTAAAGGTTTTTAAAATATTGCTTCATGCTTCTTAAATGGATCTCTCACAAGCAAAAGATGATGCATTGTTTTTAAACTGTGCTTTCTGACTCATTTGCACCACATGACTTCTGGTAACACTGCACAGTATTTATTTACTTATTGATTACTGTTGCATGATCTGCGGTATGAGTTGACTTGCCTGGATAGTATGCAAAACTAAACATTTTACCATATCTCAGTACACATGATAATAAACATTTCAATTCAGAAGCTGGGAGCTTAGTAAGTAAAATCCAAATGTTGTGTTTATTAAAGATGTGTCTTCAGATTTGTGATCTGTAGTTGAGAAGAATTGTGGAAGATTTGCATCAGCTCCATTTGTCAGAGCAATTCGCAACTAATTGTTTCCAGTACAGCAAATGGTAATGAAACACAATTGTTTCACACTTTGAAAAATATTTGTCATTATTTTTCTCTACTATAACGAGAACTGCCTACTTTAGCTTTACTTAAGCTGCATGCAGAAAATGGAATTGTAAAGTTGAGAAATATTAATGCCAGGAGTAAAGTAGGAGTTGGTATCTACTACCTGAAGATTGGAAATGTCTTCACAGGACAGGCAATTAGATTTGAATAACAGAGCAGGCTCAATGTCTCCAATGGCCTCTAATTCTGCTCCTACATCATTTTTTATGATCTTTGCCGCAGAATATGAATCAGCAAAGAGGAGTGGGGTGACATGTGGCAATAGCAGTTAGAGTTCCTGCCTCTCAGTTTCTGTGATCCAGCTTTAATCCTGACTTTGGGTGACCTCAAGTTGAGCTTGCACCGAGCTTCCTTGTTCCTTCCATGACCACACAAATTTCTAATCTGCACTGTGGTTTCCTCCCACATCCCACAGATATGCATTGTAAATCATGCCTCTGTGATTATTAATGATAAATTTATTCAAAGAAATCAATGGACATATGTGAAAATAACCTGTGGGACACAGAGCAGTAAGGAGAGGAGGAAACGAAATCACGGGATTGTTTATTTGACGGTTGGCGTGAGCTCGATGGTTGAAAGCCCACATTTAGTGTTGTAACCTGTATTGGCCTGTAAGTATTGAGTTACTTCCCTGTTCATTTTCCTGCTGTTAGCTTCTTCTTGTCATCCCAAGGTTGAATGCATATCCTCTGTTCTGTTATCGGATGCATGTTCACTGAGAGTTCTGAATGGAGTTGAACACAATGGAGTGATCAGCAATAAGGAGCGACTTGTGATGAAGCAAAGTCAGCATTTTCCTGAGATATTCTTTTAATAATATGCTACAGTTGCAATAATTAATTTCTGTTAATCAGAATCAAGTTCTTTTGCATGGGGCATCTCTTCATCCAACAGAAAATCTTTTATTTATAGGTCAGTGTTTCTCAGTTTCATGAAACTGTCATTCTGGCATTAATCTCTGTCCTCTATGATTCTGGCAAATGACAAAGTCTGTATTAGTAAGTAGAAATGTGGTGAGCTGATACTGTTTGACAACATTGGATACAATTGCTTTTACCACTGTACTAAAGGTTGGCTGCAGATTTGTGAGTGGTGTTTTAATTTATTAGCTATTTTGTGTACCTGATGTATTTCGGCAAACTTCTGCATCATGGACTTTATGCATATGTCTTCTTTTGCTGGAACAGCCTAGCTGTTGGAGTGGCTAACTTTGGTGCACAGTTTTTATTTGCAAAGGTAAGAGGATTTTAACAGGATTCGTGCTGTTTGCTGAAATTTTCTGGAGTACCGTATATTTGGTGTACAAGTCGAGTCATGAAACTGAAAACTATCTATCTGAATTTAAGTATATCATATGCCGGATGTACTTTTGAGACCTTAAATTCAGCTCAAAATCCAATCCACGTTGATCTGCAGATAAGTCAACCCTTGAAAAAAACAAAAATAAATCCAACTGTGACAGATTTCCATTGAAAATAACAATACAATTAGCACCTTTCAAAATTGCTATCATTGTCTGAAAGCAACAACACATTTAGAACCCTTCAAAATCACTCTTGGTATCATCATCTGAAGCGAAGATGACAGCAAGCACATCCATACTCTCTCTGTCTAAACAATCATTATATGGGTCCCAGCATATATCTGATGAGTTGGATTCAGCTTTGTTGTCAGAGTCCCACAATAAATAATCTTCCACACCATCAATTGCACACTAGATACTGCACTTTTCAAACAAATTACACAGCATAGCAAATGATGCCCCGCCTTTTGTAAAAAAAACTTTTCTCCACTCAACATGCATGTATTCCATTCCTCACACACATGGTCTTTGAATGGCTTGTTCTAGCAGAGATCAAGAGGTTGCAATATAGATGTCAAACTACCCTGGATAACCACCATTAATTATTACATAGTGCTTATCCATTTTTAATGTTCTCAGTTAAGTGGCGACAAAACATAATCCCAGACCAGCAAATTCTGTTCTTTGTGTAAACCCCTTCGCCGCCTGTTCCACACATTGTTTATCCATAGTTTTACACCATGTTCATTCATCCATCCTTTTTCATGAAAATATACCTGCAGGGAATTTCATTTTCAGTTTAATTTTCCATTTTAAGATACCATGGGTCTTTCCTATGCACGATAACACCACGATAAACCTGGTCCTTTCATGGCCCGTACTTCTGTTTTGCACTGTTTTAACACCTTTCCATTCCACTGTTCTATTGCCTATCAGGTCAAAATTCATGGTTTTGTCCATGTTTCCAATATTTGCCAGTTACATATAACAAACTGGTAAAATTGACAACTTTATGATCAAGATATTTTGGCAGTTTTTGTGAATTATTTTGGGTTTTTTTGGTGTAATACCAGATTTTTACTATTTATTAAATGATTGCAACAGCCTCAAAATCATCGCTGAGTTCTGGGTTCAACTTTGCCCACTGCAGTGCAAATGTTCTTGTTATATTTTGGGTGACTATGTAGCAATCTCACCTCTACTTTCCTTCTCAACTGAATCATCAGGGCCACAGAGATTTTTCTTTCAGGATCTATTGGTTATGCCTGTCATCACTTCACACATTTGTTCAGCATGCAATAGTCCTTTGTAGCAGCCTCACTTGTAACGTCATTCTTTCTGAGCTCGGTCTGACATAATTCCTATGGCCATGTTCTAACCTTCACGTGGAGACGGAGGACACCTCCTGACGAAAGAGAAGCAAAGTACCCAATGCAGCGATGACAGCACCATTTAGATGTTGGGTTCTTTCTTCAATGGACAAACAACAATGGGGCTTCTTCATTAGCCTCATTGTGGGACCAGGAAATGTTCCTGTCACATTGTTAGCAAAAGCCAAATGTTAAAAAATATCCCCTGGTGCAGAAGTTTTTTTTTTAAAAGCAGTCTCTGATGTATTGAACCACAATGTGAATCTGCTCTCTGTCTGTTGTGACAGCACTTCCTGCTCCACAGTTTGACTCAGTTCTGAGTCCAGGTGTAGAGCTGGTAGGCCTGCCTCTGGTCTCCAGCACGTTCCCTATTTGGCCCTGTCAAATGCCTCACTGAAGCCGACGCAGACAACATTCACTGCAATACCTTCTTCAACCACTGTGTTACTGTCTCAAAAAAACTTAATAATCAAGTTTGTTACACATGGTCTATCCTTTGTAAGGCCATTCAGATCATCCCTGATCTGACCGTGTCTTTCAAAATATGCATAAATCCTATCCTTAAGTATTCCCTCTGTTAGTTTCCCAACCACTGTGTGAAGATCAAAGGTGTATAATTTTATGGACTATCCCTACTTGAATAGTAGGAACAGCTTTGGTGACTCAACAGTCCTCTTGTATCACTCCTGTCACTAGTAAGAATACAAATATCTTCATTAAATCCTCAGCAATCTCTTATCTTGTCTCTTTCATCAGGCCTAGTTTCTCCAGGGGTCTGGCAATTTAAATGGATAATACAGTCTTTTCCAGGAAAATTAGATATAATTTGTTCAAATTTTTTGCAGGAAAAAACTCCAGATTTCAGGTTTATTTTCAAAGTACATACATGACATCCCATACAATCCTGAGATTCATTTCTTGCCGGTGAGGCAGAATTACCACTTATTGGTAGTGCAAAGAATTCTGTACACAGGGTATGCATGTAAACAAATAAAGAACTGTAAACAGATAATGAATAAACAAACCAACTGTACAATACAGAGAGAATTTTTTTTTAAATCAATAAAGTGCACAAGTAAGAGTCCTTAAATGAGTCCCTGATTGAGTTTGTTGCTGTGGAGTCTGATGGTGAAGGGGTAGCAACTGATCCTGAACCTGCTAGTGTGAGTCTTATTACCTCTTTCCTGATGGCATGACGGCGGAGAGAGCAGACCATGTGTTGGCTGGTATGGATCCTTGATGACTGCTGCTGCTCTCCGACTGCAGAGTCCCCCATAGATGTTCTCAATAGTGGAGAGGGTTTTGCCTGTGATGTCCTGTGCTGTGTCCACTACCTTGTGCAGTGCTTTACCACCCTAACTGGGAGGTCATGAAAAATAAAATGAATTGAAACAGAAAATACTCATCAGAACTTTGATGAAAAGTCATTGACCCGTGTGATCAGCTGACTTCGGTTTTTAATAATTCAGTTAACACTAGCTCTTCAGAATTCCTGATTTAGGAATTTCAATCAATAACGAGAAAGAAGTACCTCAATACATGGTGAAATATCTTTACTCGTGGCTGAGAAAGTATAATAACCACGAAGTGATAGCTGGCACATGTATATCCTTCCTTCTTCTCTGTACCGATTGCTATAAATTGAACCCATTAAAAACTCATGACCAACTTGGGGTCAATCTACTGATCGTCAAGAGAGTCACTGAGCACTCTCCCTGACCAGTGATATGCTTGTTGGATGGAGAGGACTGAATTTTAAGGTAAAACCCTTCTTACTGAAAGTAATGATAACTGTCACATTCTCTTCGAACTAACATCGAGTTTCAGCTGGTCAAAGACCATTGTGATAGAGGGATTATGCTATTCACTTCAATCGGACTGCAAGTGGGAATGCAATTTCACAAGAGTATTAAAGATTCACAATAGAGCACAATGTCAGAGGGGAAAATTATGAACAGAATGTTTTCCAGCACCTAGTGTCTGTTAAGATTAAATGAATGCCACGTTAACATGAAATTTTATGTGCACCAATAATTTTTTTTATTGGACACACAGCACCTTAACAGGCTATTTTGGATAATGAGATTACACCTGATTACACCCAATTAACCTACACCCTGGTGCATGGATGGAAACCGATGCCCCCAGGGAAAACCCACATAGACATGGGGAGAACATACAAACTCCTTACAGATGGCACAGGATTCGAACTCTGGTCCTGATCACTGTCACTGTAAAGGGGTTGAACTAACCGCTACACCAACCGTGCCGCCCCACTTTTGAAGGGCTTTTCAAAAGTTTTTGAATTTTCACAATTATCTAGCTTTCTGCAACCAAAACTCAGACACAAGGATTCCATGCTATTAAATCATTGTGAGTACAGGAAAGGCTCTTTATTCGGAATTCAAGCAACCGGCAACCTCAAGCAACTGGCAAAAAAAATTTGAGGAAAATAAATAAGATAAAGAAATTTTAAAGTTTAAAATTGTAGAAGTAAATGTTCTCTGAAGGAATCTTTGGTGAAGATGGGCATTCCAGTGGAATGCCTTCAAAGTGTCTTGCACATAGCAGCTGTTTGAATAAAGTTTGTGTTTATTCTTAATGGTCATCTATTCCTTAGACATTGTAAGTGAGTCTCTTATCAACTGGAAAACTCACTTAACCACCATCTACCAATCCCCATCAGTTCCGGATACCAGGGGTTGTACTGTATTTTAATTCCGTAGATAATCCAAAATACAGATACATGCCTGTTCTAACTGCTTGAACATCATAGAGCCTTAGTTGTCACAAGGCATGCTGTGATACTGCTCTTTTGGTTAAATCTTGGGTATGCGGCTGCAAACTCTCTCGACTTGTTCAATTATCTGTGATCCAAGGTTCCACTCATGTGGGTTATCTTTGCATAAATTTAATGGAAATCAATTCAGACAAATTTCAAGCAGCTATTAGGCACAATTTCCTCTCTGTGCTCCAAGCAAATACTCTCTCAGGTGCTGGAAAAGTAATGCACTGTCAGCTAATGGTGAAGGAAGTATAAACCATCACCATGATCTCAGATTCCATGCACAAGGATCTGGCCATACATTTATACAGCTATACTCATAGTCATTATTAATGATTGATACTTTGTTGAAGAAAAAAGCTTAGAAAATAAACCTTATATCACTACACTCCTTTCAAAACTGGCCAATGGCATCTCCCAATTGTTGATAGTTTAATAAAGGAATTGAGACCAGATAGAGATAGAATTTCAAAGTAATGGGCTACATTTAAGATGGATTACATTTTGAATTATAATTGTTTTATTGCCTAATTCCTAAATTCCATTCATACATATTTAGAAATACTGAAATAATATTTATTTACAACTGAATACTCGTGTAACCGGTGTAATTAATAGCACGAATAAGATGATAAATAGACAAAGTAGGCAATGAATTGCAATACAACAAACATCAGTAAGATAATTGTTTCTTTCAAGTGCGTCATTAATCCAAACGAAAAGCCATTGAAAACATGTTGCTAAATCACAGATTCTCTCACAACACTGCATTTGTGTTACTAAACAACTACCAACAGCATTTGTTTTACTTAATGCAGCAAAATATGTGTATATTGTGAAAAAAATATACATAATGATCAACCAGATATGGAACAGATCTATTGAAGATGAAGATGAAGTTAAGATTACAACAAACACACAGTTAACTCAGCCACTAGGCAACATACATTATAATTGTTAGCAGGTTAACCACTTTGACACCCATGAGTAAATATGCAACTTAGAGTCAGGGGATGCTGGAGGTTGCAGTTAAAGACATAATGTAATTATGGTGATTGCTCAACTAAAGTAAAGGGAGATTGTCACAGAAAGAAAAGGTTCTGGTTTGTCATTAAAACTCTAGGTTTAATGATGTATAAGCAATAGGAAGTTAAATGCTTACCTGTTAACATAAACATGCTAAATGGAGATATTTTCCCTACAAAAGTATTAGAGCATGCAAATAAAACTTAATTTAGATCATTATTTTTAGTTGAAAGTAAAACATATTTAAAAATCCAACTTAAATTGCATGGAACACTCAGAATTTTAATAAAGGTGTAATTAATAGCACGAATAAGATGATAAATAGACAAAGTAGGCAATGAATTGCAATACAACAAACATCAGTAAAATAATTGTTTCTTTCAAGTGCGTCATTAATCCAAATGAAAAGCCATTGAAAACATGTTGCTAAATCACAGATTCTCTCACAACACTGCATTTGTGTTACTAAACATACCACATAGTAATGAAATATTAACAATTGAATACATTTACTTCAGTTCCAGTCTTCATTCCAAAGATATACAGGTTTAGTAGGTTAATTGGGCAGGATGGGCTTGTGGGCAAGAAGGACCTGTTACCGTGCTACAACCTTAGATTAAAAATTACATTAAATATTTAAAAATACAACATTTCAGATAACAAATGTGAACCTATTCTTCAGTAATGAAATTACATGCATGCTCAATTAAATTCTGTTGCAGAAATTTCCTCCCAACACATTAAGTTCCCCAGCCATCCTAAAAATGCAGACTTCTGCTTAAATAAATGTGAGTCGTTTGGTTTGCTCTCTCCCCCAACCCAGTAGAGGTAAATTCCTGATAAAACTCACCCACATTCCAAAAATGAGGCCTGAAATATTCTAAATTCACAGCTTCATTTGAACATCACAGGTCAAAAGATTTCACTGAGCAGGATGATAAGAGGAATTTATGGAGCACTGAAAGAACTGGCAATTTCTTCCTTCTCCCACACCACACATAACAATAGAATGGTGAAATCAACTGCCTGGATTGACCAATCCTTATGGAACATCAACCTAGCTTCTGCCAAGGAAATAAAGGAAGTTTCACAACCATTTCAAGCCCTAATCCATTTCTTTTCAATTTGAGGTAATCTAGTCAGTCCATCACATTGTTAAACCTGTAGGTGTAAAAGATTGTTATTTTGTGATTTCAAAGTAAATGGAGATTTTTAAGTCTAAAGAACAAAAATAACAGAAAGTGGTTAAACAGAGTTTCATGAGTTACAAATTGGACAATTTGCATGAATTGTTTTGAGTGTAGACAAATTGTTCTATTAAATTACATACTCGCATTAAGAACTCATCTTAACAGAGAAAATAATTCATATAAATGGTCCAAATTTTATTTGAGCACAAAAACCCCAGACACTCAAAATGAGTGTTATGAAGAAAATCTATCTGCATACACAAACACTCTAATTGTTAATTGATGGAATAAGTATGGTGTAAATTGATATCAGCACAAACTCTCTGCACCTGTTAAAATGACTGTTGCATGTAAAGGCTGTTGTACATGGCAGGTATTCTCCCTCCTGTAAATCTTCTTCGTATAATCCCTAAACTGCAGCAAGTTTTTTTCACTCTCTGCTTTTAAGAACAAAGATAACAGCAGGTGATTCAATGCAGTTTCAATAATTAACATGACTTCAATATTGTAGTTGGACAAATAGTTTGTTTCAAGTACATGTGTAACTGACAGGATATCTTTCAATGGTCAAATATCTTTGCTAAAGTATTTATTCGTATTTCACATGATTAGTCTAAAACAGTGGTTTTCAAACTGCCCCCCAAACTCACTTATGGAATCCCTATTCCATAAGTGCTTTGTGATTAGTAAGGGCTTGCTTAAGGTGGTATGTGAGTGGGAAGGGAAGGCTGAGAATCACTGTTCTAGCCCTAATTATTACTGAAATATTTTGCTTGAGAAAAGTTATCCTTGGCCTACTTCCTTTGGAGTTATGAAACTGCACAAAAAATACAGAAAATTCAGATCCCTAAAGGATTTGTTGTGACGGCTGTCTCTGGTGACACAAATTATTGATAGAATAATTATACCCATGAAAATTTAGAAGTGCTCAGTGAGAAAATTAAATGTGCCTGGAAGCTTCCTTCATCTCCGTTACATCTCAGGTGCAAAATAACTCAGCTGAAGGGGTCTGAAGCATGGCTTGATACAAGCCAATTGACCCAGCCCCATTGTTTCCATTCAGTGGGCCCTCTGATGTGGGCCCACTGCCTGTGTTCTGTGAACAGTGATGTTTTACATGAAGAAGATTCTTTAATTTCATGACTAATTACTCATCGTAATATACATTACAATATAGTTTATGAAAATGATTTTGCATTGTTTTAATTCTGCTAATACCCACATACAGTAATTCATAATGCAAAACTACAAAATAAAAATCCCTGCACAGCAAAGGCCTGTTTCCATGATTTTTAATTTTGTCCCTCCATGATTCTTTGTGAATTAGTCTTCAGCTGCCTAGAATGGAAAAATACTGAAAAGCTGAAGATGTCAAAACTTGGAGAGCATTCAGCTTGTCCAGTTTTCATTCCCTCCCCAATAGTTGTTTCAGTGTGTTAAGTTGAATGACATCAAGGGAAAATGGACTGAATTTTTAAAAATTTTGACCTGAAAGCAAGAACACCTGATAAAATCACAAATTCCAGGGAGAACATTGATCCATGACAGTTTCAATGCAGTGTTTTTGATATTTGTTTTATAAATGTATAATTTGCAGTTGTTCAAAGTCAAATTTGGTACTGGAATAAAGTAAGAACGTACTTTCCAGTTGTGATCTTAACATATTGTTTTTAAGGTATGTATTGAATTGGTTTGGGAAAGGAAATATCACACAGAGTTTATTTATTAGTGCCTCAGTAGAGTTAAACTGGAGTTACAAGAAGAGAATTTGCTCCTTATGGGATGGTTGGGCAGTTTAATGTGATGGGGACGTGAAATGCAAGCTTGATTAATTTGTCAGCAGGACTTAAACTGCCATGGACATGTACTTCAATGGCTTCATTTTACTTCTGCTCTCCCTTACTGAAAGATCTTGTTGAAATTATTTAGGAGAAACTGAAGTACGCCCAATATTATTCAAAATGCTTCAAACATTTGTTGGGATAGGAATTGCTTGACATGCTTGACGTCCTGTTTTGCGGAAACTGCCAAAATGTTTGGCCTGGAAGTCAGCCTGAAGAAAACTGAGGTCCTCCATCAGCCAGCTCACCACCATGACTACCAGCTCCCCCACATCTCCATCGGGCACACAGAACTCAAAACGGTCAACCAGTTTACCTATCTCGGCTGCACCATTTCATCGGATGCAAGGATCGACAACGAGATAGACAACAGACTCGCCAAGGCAAATAGCGCCTTTGGAAGACTACACAAAAGAGTCTGGAAAAACAACCAACTGAAAAACCTCACAAAGATTAGTGTATACAGAGCCGTTGTCATACCCACACTCCTGTTCGGCTCCGAATCATGGGTCCTCTACTGGCATCACCTACGGCTCCTAGAACGCTTCCACCAGTGTTGTCTCCACTCCATCCTCAACATTCATTGGAGCGACTTCATCCCTGACATCGAAGTACTCGAGATGGCAGAGGCCGACAGCATCGAATCCACATTGCAGAAGATCTAACTGCGCTGGGTAGGTCACGTCTCCAGAATGGAGGACCATCGCCTCCCCAAGATCGTGTTATATGGTGAGCTCTCCACTGGACACCGTGACAGAGGTGCACCAAAGAAGAGGTACAAGGACTGCCTAAAGAAATCTCTTGGTGCCTGCCACATTGACCACCGCCAGTGGGCTGATATTGCCTCAAACCGTGCATCTTGGTGCCTCACAGTTCGGTGGGCAGCAACCTCCTTTGAAGAAGACCGCAGAGCCCACCTCACTGACAAAAGACAAATGAGGAAAAACCCAACACCCAACCAATTTTCCCCTGCAACTGCTGCAACCGTGTCTGCCTGTCCCGCATCGGACTTGTCAGCCACAAACGAGCCTGCAGCTGACGTGGACATTTACCCCTCCATAAATCTTCATCTGCAAAGCCAAGCCAAAGAAGAAAAGAAGAAAGGGAATCCCTCATAATTTTTGTAAACCTATATCAAACCTCTACTTCATTTTTCTACGCTCCAAGGAATAAAGTCCTAACCTATCTAATTTTTCCGTGTAAATCAACTCCTGACCTGGCAGCATCCTAGTAAATCTTCTCTGCAGTCATTCAATCTTATTGATATACTTCCTGTAATTTGGTGACCAGAACTGTACACAACACTCCAAAGTTGGTCTCACCAATGTCTTATACAACCTCACCATAACATCCCAATTCCTGTACTCAATACTTTGATTTATGAAGGCCAAGATGCCAAAATCTTTCTTTACAACTTTGTCTACCTGCGATGCCACTTGCAGGGAATTATGTATCTAATTCCCAGATCCCTTTGTTCCTCCCCACTCCTCAGTGCACTGCACACACTTTATGCAGTAAAATACTTTCTTGCAGCAGTCAGCCAGGTACTTGTAATGAAGACAAAATGATAGTAAATAATTGAGTTAAATTAAAAGAGACAATAATACACAAGATAATCAATAAATATTCACTATATCAGAGGGCAAAAGAAGAGAATTGTAGATTTCAGATTCAGATTTACTGTCAGGGTACATACATGACTTTACATACAACCCTCAGTTTTTTTTTTGTCCCTGCGGGCAAGGCATTATTACCATTTATTGATAGTGCAAATTGAAAAAATGTGCTCAATGTACACATGTAAATAAGTAAATAAATGTAAACAAACTGACTGTGCAATAGAAAGAAAAAGAAATCATAAAAGTATAAAAGTAAATATCCTAAAATGAATCCTTGATTGAGCTTGTTGTTGAGGAGTCCTGATAGTGGAGGGGAAGCAATTATTCCTGAACCTGGTGGTGTGAGTCTGATGGCACCTATACCTCTTTCCTGATGGAAACAGCAAGAACAGAGCATGTGCTGGGTAGTGTGGATCCTTGGTGATTGCCGCTGCTCTCCAACGGCAGCATTCCCTGTAGATGTTCTCGATGATGGGGATGGTTTTTCCTGTGACGTTCTGGGCTGTGTCTACTCAATTTTGCAAGGGTTTCTGTTCACGGGTATTGGTGCCCCCATACCAGACTATGATGCATCCAGTCAGCACACTTTGTACCACATATCTGTCGAAATTTACCAGGGTTTCAATGTCATTCCAAATCTCCACAAACTCCTGAGAAAGTAGAGGCGCAGACGTGCTTTCTTCATGATGCCATGGATGTGTTGAGTCCAGGAATGATCCTCCAAAATATAGAGTCCCAAGAACTTAAATTTGATCACCCTCTCCAAATCTGATCAAGGGTGGCCATTTCCAAATTTGCAAAAAGTGAGGACATAGTTATATGTAATTATATATATGCATACATACGTACATATGTGTGTTTCATAAATGGCCACATCACCTGATCCCCCAATGATCACTCATTTTACACATTTGGTTTTCCCTTCCTGAAGTCATCAATCAGCTCTTTGGTTTTGGTGATCTTGAGTGTGAGGTTGTTGTTAGTGCACCATTCAGCCCACTTTTCTATCTCCATTCTGTATGCTGACTCAACGTGGTGACACATCATAATTGTAAAAGTGTAGGTGGTCCTTTTGTGCTTTTGGAACAGCCTATGGTGGTACAAGCAACTGATAGTTGTTAGAAAGAAGCTGTTCTTTTTATATTTGCAGTTCAGACTTTCAGGCTTCTGCACCTTCAGCCCAAAGGTATCAGTGAGAGTGACCAGGTTGGTGCGGGTCCTTAATATTGTTGGAATTTAAAATCCTTCAATGCAAATGTCTTTTAAAATTCTTAGGTAGCTCTGAGATTCCAAATGAAACTTACTGTATTTATTTTCAGGTATAATTAAGAATATGATTTAGTTATTTGTTGGAATTGTTTATTTCAGATCATATTAGTTCAAGCAACCAAGTTTGTCTGCTTTGATATTATAACCATGCTATTGTTCCATAGCAGCAGTAATAAAGTGGAATGCGACTTAGACATTGTCAGGTCAAATTGACACAATACTACAGGAAGTAAAAGGTTCATACTCATGGGGTTTGATAATGCCCCTGACTAAATGTTCATGAAGGTCTATTAAGTGGAAATCTGTTCATGCAAATTTACAATGAAAACCAACAAAAAAAAATCTCATTTATTTAATAATAAAGAATTCTCCATGAGATGCTCCAAGAGTACTCTTCAGCTATTTAATACGAATGAGAAGTCTTTAAAGATTTTCTGATGCCCTTCTTCACCTTATTTCATCCACTCACATTCTGTGAAGATTAATCCACAGGAAAAATTAATAAAGAACTAAAAAGCTTGGGTTTATTTAATGCCTTTATTAACTAAGGATTTTGAGATTTACTGCAGAGCCAATTAAGTAATTTTGACATGCAGCCACAGTGTAAAGTAGCCTAATTGTCTGCAGTATGCTCACATAAATGGAAATGTAATAAAGAGCAGATTATTTATTTCAAGACTAATAGCTGAGTGATAAACAATTCCCAATAGAGGTGAAAGGCCATCATGCATTTTTCCCTGATAATTTAAACAGCAGACAGGGCCTTGGCTGAACACCTATTTGAAAGCTGGCCAATGTATCTGATCCACCTCTTCCTCTGCACTGGAGTGTCAGCCTAGATGTTGTACTCCAGATTCTGTTGTGACTTGGGAAGTCAAGAATTGAGCCACAACTGATATTAACTCTCCCAAAATTGATGCCTTTCCCAATCCAAGTTCAAGTTCATTGATCATCCAATTGTACCAGTACAACCCAATTAAACAGGTTTCTCTGGTCCATGGTGCAGAAAATTGGAAAACGTGAACAGACATAACACACCAACAAACGATACAAGTACACAGTACTTACGTCTATAGATTAAAGTAAATATTATAAATACAAGAGTTACCAGTCATTTAACAGTCTCAGTGTCTGTGGGAAGAAGCTGTTCCTCAGACTGGTGGTTCTGGTTCTGATATTTCTGCATCATTTCTTTTCCTGGTGGGAGTAGCTGGAAGATGTGTGTGGAGTGGTGGGATCCTCCCTGATTTAGTGAGCCCAGTAAATCCCAATGATGGGGGAGGGGAGTGGGGTGGAGGGTGAGCCAGTGATCCTCCCTTCCGCTTTTATAGTCCTGTGGATTGACTTCCAATCCAATGCTCTACAGCAGTCATACCACACTGTGATGTAACTGGCCTGGATGCTCTCAGTAGAGCTCCTGTAGGAAGTTGGCAGTATGGCAGCTGGTAGCCTGCCAGCCTCAGTCTTCTAAGGAAAGGCAATCGTTGTTGTGCCTTCCTGTCAAGTTATGTGTCCAGGATAGGTAATTTCTTAAGTGGAATGCTCTCTCCACTACTGAGGTATTAAGGTGTAGTAGATGTTTGAGATGGTTCAGCATAGATTTGGATGTAACATTAAACAGAATTAAAAATAAAAGGTTACCTTTTCAAGGTCTGCTCAGTATTTAGTTCAAGCTGCTGTTTGCTATTAAATCAGCTGTGTTATACTGCAAAGGGAAAGCTTTGAAATTAAGCAGAAGAAAATACTATTTTGTTCAACACCAAACAACTTTGTTCTGCAGTTCCCTGGAGTCAAGTTGTTAACCAAACATATCTTGGTGGCATCTTTGAGAATGCAGATTTCCTGAGACCAATTCATACTGATTGCTGCAGTGTCTGAATGACTTCAGAAGATGTTCTGGCAGAGAATGTTTATTCCAAGTCTGAAAAGTCGATTGCATTGTCAGTAAAAAAAAACCATTTTTTTTTCAAGTAAACATGAAATCTACAGATGGTGGGGTTTCGTGCACCACATAAAAGTACTGAAGAAGCTCTGCAGGTCGTGCAGCATTCATAGAAATCAAAATGAAGTTGGCATTTCAGACCCAAGGCTTTCTTCAGCAATGCCTAAAATCAGGCAGACAGCTGAATAAGATGGGGAGTGGGGTTGGGATGGTGAAGCACAGTGTGGTGTTACACCACTAGCCCACTGCAGGGGGCGATCTCTGTACCTGCTGGAAGATAACTGGAGGACAGACCACACCTAGCCGACTGTCAATCAGCCGACCTGAATAGACCTAACTCCACCCGGCCTGCTGCCAATCAACCGCTCGGGATATAATCCTGAGCTGGCCCCTCCTGAGCAGTCACTCTGGAGCTATCAGTGCAGCTACCACTATAGCAGATACTTTTAACTGAATAAAGCCTGTTGTACAGTCTTTCTCAAGTTGATATCTGCTTACTGCTGCAGCTGTGCACCACACATAGGTTTGCAAGTAATAGATGGATGCAGGTGGGAGGGGGAAGAATGTCAAATATAAGACTGGAGTGTGACAGTGAATCACTCTTAGCTTTCCTCCTTTCCCCTTCCCTCTCTATCTCTCCTCTCCCCTCGTCTCTCTCAGCACTCTTGTCATCTTTGAAGAACATGGAATAATATTGTCAAATCATGGAGGCAAAGCCTTACTGACATTCTGATTCCATGAGATGTCATTTTAAAATTAGTCTACACTTCAGGCAATTTGTATACATCAAAATGACTTTAAATAAGGATCATTTGTATTTATGATTTGATTATGCTTCGGGGATATTCCAGGAAGTAGGTGATGATAGAAAGCAAATGCCTTAAAAAATAAGCATTCTTGTATCATTCAGTGTTCAACATTTTGGTGAAGTACTTTAAAACTCTTCCTCACCATTTCCTTTACACAATACAGTCCAAAAATACTACAAAACATGAGAAATATGACAATGGAAATGTTCTTTGGTACTCTTTAATTTACAGCATGGCCAGTGAATCCATTCTTCGTGAACTTCAAGACAGATTCTCACCACCCTGTCAGTGTTGGGAAAATGTTTAATAATTATCTGATACTGATCGAATTGGCTATGATGATAGTTCACATAAATGTGTGTGCGTGTTATTTATTTTGAAGGTGAATAAACACTTTCCAGAGAGAGGGGAAAAAAATGTTGAAGTTAGTGTGGTGTAATCTTGGCTCCATGCTGCTGCACTGGTGACGGTAGCAAGCTTCAAGGTGTCTGAGATTCACTTAATTACATTTAGTGAAAATATGGTTGACAACTCTCTCTCAAACAAAAACGTATATGGAGTATTGACGTTCCTTTTACTGAAAGATAATTAGCAAATCATTGAACATTTCCCTAATGGTCTATTATTATAAATTTATTCATTGAAGCAAAGAGTATTTATAGGAATGACGTTAAAGCCAGAGTGTTACCATGATACAGTACTATAGAAGAAGGTTAACTTCAATACTATACTTTTAAAATACCTCATTGTCTATGCAGAATTTATAGTTGACTTTATGTCCTGCAATGTACTGAAAGATAAATCTTTCATTCTATTTCAGTGATGAAAAAAAAATTGGGAGGTACTCTCTTTATTAGCCCGATTAATTAATAGAGGCAGTTCACAGAAGATGCACCACTGCACCATGCTGATGTGCCATCAGAGCTTGTGTTTGGAGGGAGAATAAGAAATACCCGAGCTTTCCAACAGTGATAGATGATCAAGAGCAGATAACCAGTGATGTGCAAGGTTAAATGAGGAACACACAATTAAAACACGACACTGAGAAAAGGAGACAGGGTCAAGTCTCATCTTTGTTACCATGAACTCCGTGTGACTGAATGCGCAGCATCAATGATTTGACTGGATTCACAGATACTAAATAGAATTTGTAGCTGGATTTTTATTTTTGTAACGTTCGGTTGCCATGAAGAAGGCACAGAAATGATTGTGCTAAAGTGAGCTGGTGGGAACAGTCAGCCATCTATTTGGTAAATGAGACAGATCCAGCAGCTTAAACTACTTAATTTATTGAAAAATGCCGGACACAATGTCATTATTAATAAATTATTACAGTGTGCTCCTTTATTTAATATAATACAATCATCTAACTTGAAAACAACACAAGAAATAAAATAAAATTCAAAGCCATCCTGGATGATGGAACATTGAACACTTAACAGTACAGCTTCAACAACAGGCACATCAGCCCACACTGACTGTGTGTCCCTGTGGTGATGAGTATTAAAGTAGGAGATTTGAAGGGTTCAAGGAGTTACAAATCTGGACATGTGTTAATAACAAAATGTGTACTTGATTTCCAACCATGAATAAACATGAAACTGAAGGCAGAATGCCTTCACTGAACTACACATACCTGGTGAAGTTATTTAGAACTACTGAGAGTTGGAGCAAACAGTACATACCAGGCATGGCACACATTAAAGAGGCTGTCTCGCTACAGATTCAAATGTGTGTTGAACCAGATGAACCACGATAGGGAATCCACCCGTCATCCCCAACCGCACCCCCACCCCTTATTGCACACACCTCACAATTGGACTTCTAACGTTGCACACTGATCACAGCCAGGAGCAGACTCCGAGGAACAAAAAGAAAGAATCACACAGGTGCTGCTTTATACCCCTGAGGGAAGCTAGCCCAGATAGCAAGTCACATATCTTCTGGTGAGGAGGATGACCAATTGAAAAGTGGATTTGTCTGGAGTATAGAGTCTGATTTTGGTTGAAAAGAAGATGTGATTCAACCAATAAGGTGTTTACTGTTTAAACAGTGAGGTAATCCTCTGTGTTATAGACCCATGATGCCAATTTAAACTATTCTGATTTGCCTGTCCGTGCTCCATGTTCTTCCATTCCCTATCTGTCCAAAGGCTCTTAAATATTTCTCTCATCTGCTTCCATGACCTTTTCTTATAGCATGTTCCAGGCACTGTGTGAAAAAAATGCAAATCTCCTTTTAACTTTTCCTCTCCCACTTTCTTTCAACATTTGATATCTCCACCCTTGCAAAAGTCTCTAACTTTCTACCTGACCTCTCATAATTCTATATATCGTTGCCCCTCAAACTCTAATGCCAAGTTAATCTAAGGTCTCTGAAGAGTTAATATTCTCTGAGCCAGACAAGTCCCCAGTGAACCTTGTACACACTCCAAATACTCCATAACCTGCCGGAACTGTTCGCAATATCCAAATGTGGCCTAAATAAAGTTTTATTCAGTTACAACACAACTTCCTATCTTTTATACTCAATGAAACAATGAATGAAAGTATGTATGATGCATGCCTTCTTTACCACCCTATCATCTTATATTGCCCTTTTCAGGGAGCTGTTGACTTGCACCCCAGTGCCCTCTGTACATTTTCCTCTTACTTCCCAAAGTGCAACACCTCAGACTTGTTTGAATTTGACTCCATCTCTCACCGTCAGTCAGTATTTCTAACTGATCTTCCCTGCTGTATCTGGTTATAATCTTCTTCACCTTCCCCAACTCTGTCAATTTCTGTGTCATCACTAAACGTTCTGATCTAAATTTGTACTATTTTTTCCCAAATCATTTGTATGTTTCACAAACAAGAGTCCCAGCACTGATTCCTGTGAAACTCCACTAGTCATAATTTTCAATCCGAAAAATAGCGCTCCACAACTATTTTCTGCCTTCTACAGCCAAACTAATTTTGAAGCCAATCTATCAAGTCACCAGGCATTCCATGTGCCTGAATCTTTTCGATAAGTCCACCATGTAGAATCTTTTTGAATGCTCCACTAAAGTCTGCGCACAATATCCACTGCTGGACCCTCATTTTAAATTTTTTTTTAAAATTTTTTAACTCAATATTTATTTAATTAAAATTTAGACATACAGCATGGTAACGTGCCCTTTTGGTCCAGGAGCCCAAGCCACCCAATTAACCTATAACCCGGGTATTTTTCAAACAGTAGGAAGAAACGAGCCCCCAGGGAAAACCCACACAGACGCGGAGAGAACATATCAATTCTTCACAGACAGCATGGGTTTTGAACCCCAGTCCCTGTAATGGCATTGTGCTAGCAGCTACACTAACTGTGGCACTCATTATTGCCACTTACTCAAAAATCTCAACCAAGTTTGAAAGAAATAAACTCCCAAGCACAGTCATGTTGTCTGTCTCTGATAAGTCAGTTTTTTTTTTCCAGATATAAGTGGATTCTACATCGAAAAATCTTTTCCTATAATTTCTAAATTAGAGAAATAATGTTGACCAGTTAATAATTTGCTGGATTATTCCCATTGCCCCTGTCAAACAAAGGAACTGCATTAGTTATTCTCCATTTCTCTGAGACATCATCTGTGACTAATGAATCTATAAAGACCTCTGTTTAGGTCTTAGCAATGTCTCTTCTTGTTATCAAACCTATCTAGAATAGATTCTATTATCCACCCTCACGTTCTTTGAAAGTCCCAATGTCATCTTCTTGATATTAACATGATCATGAATATCAACCTTTACTGATCTTACTGTCCTCCATATCCTTCTCATTGTTGAATGCTGATGCAAAGCAATCAGTCAGTACCTCACCCATTTCTTCCAGCTCCAGGCATAATTCCTCTCCCTTGTCCTTGACTGGAATTTTTCTTTCATCAACAGTGGAGGTCTTCCTTGGTTTACCAGTCCCTTTGAGATTACTGAGCTCACCAGCACATTCTTTCTTCTTAATGATGTTACAAACAGTTGATTTTGGTCATCTCAATGTTTGGGCCATATCTCTTTCCTTTTTATTCTTGTTTTTAAGCCTGATAATGGCTTCTTTGACTTTCTTCAGCACAACTTTGATCCTCATGTTGAAAAATGGCAACTATAGACTCTAACGGTGATCAAAAGCTTAGAATCAAACCTAGCTCCCTATACTTGCACCATTAAGCAATTAAAATATACCTGAGTAATCACAAGCACCCATGAAGCCAAATGTCCCAAACATGATGGACCCTGAAATGGGGGAACCCTTGTTAAACAAAAGAACAATGTAAGTTATTCTTCAGTCTTCTGTGGCATTACCTGTGACTACTGAGTCTATAAAGATCTCTGCAAAATAATGTGCTGTGATTTCTAAATGGTCAAAGCAAAATGTATACAAATAACCTTGAATAAAATCTGGGATGTGCACTTTTATTATATGTGAATTGTTTGGTTGCACATTTAAAACTGTGTAGCCCAGGGGCAAAGAAAGGAAGAAAAAAAGTGTATTTGTCCCAAACATCATGGAGGGCACTGGACATTTGCACCAAATTGTGGATCATTCACAGAAATGCGTCCCCCTCCCCTCAAGTATTTTTAGAGTTTAATTTCCTCTAGTTATTGTAAGATACATGATTTTGGAGAAATCAGGGCAAGTGGAGTTTTATCAGCTACGTTGTTGTTGCCAGGCAACATATGTCATGTGGCCCACCCCCACTGCCCTTGGGTATCTGCAACCATCCCAGAACTCCTTCACACAGCACATGGAATACTGTATGTAAGTATCCATCATTGTATTAATTAACATCAGTCTAAACTAGACAGACCCTTATTTTCACAGCACTCCTATCATTTTAAATGCATGTGCACAATGCCTCAGGATTTTCTCTAATCCTGTTTGCCAAGGACCTCTTGATTCTCTGTTTAAATTCTTCCCTGTTTCCTTTACATTCCTCAAAAAGATTGTTTCTTGTCTGATTTCTGCTTCGGAACCCCAAAATTTGCTTCTTTTTTTTCTTTTTGATAAATGTTGTCACATCTCTTGTCATACAATGTTTGTGAACTTTGTTGTCCACATATTTCTTCCTGACAGGGTCAGAGAAAGATTGAGCCATTTCAAACTACAGCAAGTGGTGAAACAAAATCTACTAGAAGCCAGAGATTCTCCTCAATGTTCAAAGTTAAAATTGCAGGCATGATGGCATCATATACAACCGTGAGATTCTTTTTTTCTACTTATCGGTATTGAAAAAAAAACTGTACTCAAGAAAACATGCATATACAAAAGAGAGAAATGTAAACCAAGAAGAATGCAAGCAGACTGTGCAATAGAGAAAAGGGTAGCTGTTACCTGGGTTTAAGCATCTAGAGTATAGGGAGAGATTGGACAGATTAGGTCTTTATTCTTTGGAGCGTAGAAGGTTGAGAGGGGATTTGATAGAAGTATTTAAGATTATGAAAGGGATAGACAGAGTGGATGTGGATAGACTATTTCCGTTAAGAGGAGGAAAGATTAAAACAAGAGGACATGAGTTAAGAATTAAGGGGCAGAGGTTTAGAGGTAACATGAGGGGGAACTTCTTTACTCAGAGAGTGGTAGCCGTGTGGAATGAGCTTCCAGGAGAAATAGTGGCGGCGGAGTCAATTGTATTATTTAAGAAAAGGTTGGACAGGTATATGGATGAGAAGAAGATGGAGGGCAGGGAGGTGGGACTAGAGAGGGGTGTTTGGTTTGGTGCAGACTAGAAGGGCCTAATGGCCTGTTTCCGTGCTGTAAATTGTATGTTATGTTATGTTAATAAATAACGAGCAAAGTAAAAGTCCTTAAATGAGTATCTGATTGAGTTTGTTGTTGAGGAGTCTAATGGGGAGGGTTAGCAGCTGTTCCTGAACCTGGTGGTGTGAGTCTTGTGGCACCGATACCGCTTCCTGATGGCAGCAGCGAGAACAAAGCATGTGCTGAGTGGTGTGGATCCTTGATGATTGCCGCAACTCTCTGACGGCAGTGTTCCATGTAGATTTTCTCAATGGGGGTACTGGGTTGTGTCCAGTACCTTTTGCAGGGGTTTCAGCTCAGTCCGGTTGATGTAGAAGGCAAATTCAAACAGATCTATGTTGCCACTCGGATATGCTTCATAACCAGCCTCTCAAAAAACTTTAACACTGTGGATGTGAGTTGGCAGTCATTTAGGCAGGTTACCACACACCTCTTGGGTACTGGTATGATTGATGACCGTCAAGTTGGTCAGTACGTTTTCAGTACTTGGCTGGGTATTCTGTCCAGACCAAAACTTGTATTTACTTTCCTGAAGGCAGCCCACACGTTATCATTAGGCATGCAGTGGTTCTTCTTTGTTCATGAGTGACATCCCCTCATGCAAATGTCTTTCTACAAGGATTTTGCCTCTGCAAGACTTAAAACAGACCTCCATTAGAAGACCCCTTCACCGTCACTGGGAACCTGACAGGAAAATTCTCTTCAAGTCATTAGCTAATAGTTAAACCTTGTTCCTGCAACTAACGATACCCCGAATTAACAAGCTTTGCCCAATATAAATATTTACCTATTGTAAGGTAAAACATCATGAGATGGGAATGTGTAGGGAGTTACCCTGTACAGGGCAGTAACAAGAAGGGGAGGTGTCCTTGTACTCCTGTTAGGTAAAACATCATGAGATGGGAATGTACAGGGCTGTAACAAGATGTAAATGCATCCTTGTACTTACAAGATAAGAGAGACATTGATGGATTGAGAGGCAGGAAGCTAGCAGGGAAAGGATAGCAACAGTTTTAGTCATTGGACAAGTAATGATATGATGATGTTCTAAGCATGTATCCAAGGGTATAAAAAATCACCATTTTGCTGATAACGGCAGAATGCATTCTCCGACTAACCTGGTTGGTCGCAAGTGTTACAATCCGGTAATAAAGAACAAAGAACCCTGATTTCGACTCAGCCTGGTGTTTGTCTCACTCATTCATGAACAAAGCAGACCTAACACTAACCAGACTAGATATTCACCAACTACTTGAAGACATATTTCCTGATGAGAAACCCTCTCATTGTTGCTTGATGGCTTTCTTCCCATTGATGATCAGCAACTGACCATCATCCATGATGACTCACACCCTCTTCCACTGCCAGGCATTCCTCTGATTTGCTAGACGTGTTCCTGGGCTTAATCATTCTCAGTGGCCTGCTCTGTACAGGGTCGAAGAGTTATTTATTATCCAAGTCACAAACAAAATGGTTTCTTAACCAGCAACCTCTTGGAGGCAATTGTCAGTCAGAATCTCTCCAGTTATAAATGTTGTTGAAGTCTGAAGCCTGTTTAATTGATTAGTCAAAGATTCTAGTAATTGAGTCTGAAACAAGAACCACCGAAGCTTGAATGGTAATGTATGTGTATTGTAATGCAGAACAACCTAACTGCCTGGAGATTATCCAGTCTACAATGTTCCATCTTTAATTATTGCAAAGGTGAAATCCGAATGGAACTGACTTTAATGTGAGGACGACTGCTACATAAATAGAGCCTGCTCTAAAATAATTGAAATTGTGCGAAACATCTACTTTAGAAGCTTCAATACTGTCTCTGTAGATGAACTGGAATAAATGCTTTGTCGTTAATAAATGAGTCATGTTCTCAAAAAACTGGAACCTTAAAATAAATAAATTTAACCCCGATAAAAGACAACTTGCTCTCTTAAGTACTTGCTTCACCAGCCTTTTGTCATTCAGAGACTGAAACACAAACATTTCTCTCCACTTTGTAAGAAAGATAGAGGGGAACAGGTGTGTGTTTGGGAAGGGTTAAATTGTTGTGGAATAATTTATGTAGGTCGGCAGAACATTGCAGGTCAAAGAGCCTGCTGTGTGATGGAATATTCTGTGCTCTATGTTCTATTTTCACTCATTTGTGGCCTCTCTTCATTTAGAAAATAATCCACCTTTTGATTCCTTTCACTAACACACATGACCATAATCTGAATTCCAAAGATTCAACATCTTTGTTCCACAGATCTTGATTACCACTTAATTTTATAATTAATATCCTTTTTTTTTACATTTTTCTGCAAACATTTCTTCTAAACTCCAAAGAATAAGGTTTTTTTTTATATACCAGTAATGACCATATCTGACAAATCAGTAATAAAACAGGCAAACAGTGATATTTCTATCAGTCACTAAGAGCTCAGTTCTGCACAAAGTCAAGAAGAAAATAAAAACAGATGAAATCAAAAGAGAATTTAGAAAAGTGGAAGGATAAAAATGTTGGCTATTAAATCAATGAAAATCTCAAAAATATTTGTGAATAAATAAGAGCAAATTTAAAGAAGGGGTTCAACCCATTGAGGATGCAGATGGCAACATATATGTGAGGAGACAAAGCAGATTGCAAGTGCTGGAATCTGGAGCACAAAGCAAACTGCAGAAGGAACTCTCAATAGGTCAGGCAGTATCCGATTGATCAACACATTTCCTTCAGAGGTCACTTGTTTTTGTGACAATAGTGCTTCAGTGCTCCTCGCCCCCCCCCCCCCCCCCTTTTATATACTTATCATCTCCTGCCTTTGGGTCCATGCTCTTCCCCCATCTATCCCCCCCCCACCATTTTGTTCGGGCACCTCCTGACATATTTTCATACCTTGATGAAGGGCTGAAGCCTGAAATGTTGGTTATGTATCTTTATTTTTGCTATATAAAGTGGACTATTTGACCTGTAGAATTTTTCCAGCAGTGCGATTTTACTTTTTAATAGAATAAGTGAAGAAGCATGAACATCTTTAGCATCCCTGATGTATAAATTGGCATTCCTGGAGGAAAACTTGAAAGAAGTAAATGAAAGGAGAAAAAGCTCTGATTTCAATTTATCAGAGGATTGGAGAAATTCTCATGTTGTGCTATCAAAAAGCAAGGAAGGGATAAACCAAGTAATTACAAGATGATTATTTGAACATTGCAAAGGGAAACAAAAATTGCAAGACCTTGCTCAGTTGGCAGTGAGAAGGTTGCTGCCCATTAGATCCTTCCTGCATGGTTGAGTCCCAGCCCTATCGCATGCTGTCTTTAGGCCAGCTGCGATTAGGATGAGGCAGTCGCACACTTCTTTGGGAACACTTAATTTACAAAGAAGATCTAGAAGTGGATGCATGCTTCCTATTTTGAGTAGCTGTGTTAAATTGAAATCTGTTCTAGATGGTGTTCCCCAGGATTAGCATCAAGATAAACATGAGTACCTTTTGATATAGATTAACAATTTGGAGAAACTAAAGCCCATAGGATCCAATGGAAAGTGGCAAATTGGATCCTTAATTGGCTCAGTGGCAGAAGACAATGGTTGTGAGAAACACTGAACTAGTTATTCAGACTTTGCTTTTAATATATCAATGACTTATATTAATTCATGAGCAACATCGTGAAGAAACTTGCAATTGTGATTGATGGTGATGACAAAAACTTCAAACTATAGTAAAATATGGATGGTCTGTTCATTTCAGCAAGAAAGTGGCAAAGGAATTAATTTGATGAAGTACATAGTACTATTTTCAAAAAAGTTTCAAAGATCAGATTTATTATCAGAGTACATGCATGACATCACATATAACCCTGAGATTCTTCTTCCCGTGGGCGAGGCAGAATTTCTACTTATGAGTAGTGCATAAAACTTTCTTTTTCAATCTTTTTATTAACATTTCATAATATATACAGCATAAGGAGAATATAAATAACTCAATTAAAATGGTATGTCCAAATCTAAATAATATAATTAACATATATAAATTCCAAAGAGTGAAAATGTGACATTTTAGAAAACAGAGATGAAGAAATATTTGTATCATATATGTAAAAAAAACTATTAAATTTGAAGAAACACGGAAACCATTTATTGATTACTTTCATGGGCTATAACTGGCATTATTCGATGAATTAACTCTTCCTTTCCAGTTTTCATTATCTGTAGGTGTGGACTGGAGCAATGTTTTAAACTATTCAGTAGATCCTCAGGATAGGCCATTCAGTTGTTTTATTTTATTTATATATATATTTGGTAGTGCAAAAAAATTCTCAAAAAATACATATACAAAAGTGAAAAATGTAATCAAAGAAAGAAATGTAAACAAACTGCAATATAGAGAAAATAAATATTCAGTAATAAATAATGTTCAAAGTAACAGTCTTAAATGAGAGTTTTGTGGCTAGGAGTGTAATGGTGGAGGAGCACCAATTGTTCGTAAACTTGGTGGTATGAGTCTTGTGCACCAAGCTCTTTTCGTTTGGCAGCACTGAGAACAGAGTATCTCCTGGGTGGTGTGGATCCTTGATGTTTGCTGCTGCTCTCTAACAGCAGCATTCCATGCAGATTTTCTCAATGGTGGGGAGAGTTTTACCTGCGATGTACTGGGTGGTGCCCACTCCCTTATGCAGAGCTTTAGACTCAGAAAATTGCTGCCCAAAACTAGACGTGATGTAGCTGATCAGCACTCTTTCCACCATACATCTGTAGAAGTTTGCCAAGATTTCCATTGACTTGTACCCAGACCACAGTCCTCTATACGCCTCTCCTCCATGTACCTATCCAAATGTTTCTTAAATGTTGAAATCGAGCTTGCATTCACCACTTCAGCTGGTAGTTTGCTCCATGAAGAAATCCCCACTAATGTTCCCTTTAAATATTTCACCTTTCATCCTTAAACCCTGAACTCAAGTTCTTGTTTCACTTAACCTCAATGGAAAAAAACATGCTAGCATTTATTTTATCTGTACTCCTCTATCAAATCTTTCTAATTCTCCGATGCTCCAAGGAATAAATTCCTAGCCTATTGAAACAATATCCTTGAAAATCTTCTCTGCATGCTTTCAATCTTATTGTTATTTTGCAGCCCATTTTTTCCAGCTAGTCCAGATCCCACTGTAAGCTTTGAAAGCTTTCTTCGCTGTCCACTGCACCCCTAGTCTTAGTGTCATCTGCAAATTTGAAAATCATATTTACCATATTATCATTCAGATCAATGATATAGATGACAATCAATAATGGACCCAGCACTAGTCACAGGCCTTCAGTCAGAATCATCTACTACCACCCTCTGGCTTCTGCCACAAAGCTAAAGTCTCATTCAATTTACTTCATCATCCTGAATATTGAGTGACTAAACATTCTTGACCAATATCCCTTGTGGGCTTTTCTCAAAGGCCTTATAAAAGTCTACATGGCCAACATCAACAGCCTTTCCTTCATCAATTTTCCTGGTAATCATGTAAAAATCTATAAGATTGATGAAACACGTTCAACCATGCACAAAGCCATATTGACTCTCCCAAACCAGTCCCTGTATTTCTAAATACTTGCATTTACACTATCTTAGAACACCTTTCAAAAAAGGTGTGGGTAATTTTTTGAAAGGTAAACTGCCTATAATTTTCCAGATTATTCAAAACCTTTTTTAAACAACAGAACAATAGTATCTATGCTCCATTCCTTCGGCACCTTACCTGTGGCAAAGGACATTTTAAAAGTCTCTGAAATTTCTACAATAGCCTCTGTACAGAACTGAGGGAATAACTTGTCAGGCCTTGTGGATTTATCCACCATTATTTGCTTCAAGACAGAAAGCATCTGTACCTCTTTTATCTGCAAAGGTTCTTTGAACTCATTACTTGTTTTCCTAACTTCTGAGCATCTCTTGAGTAAATACAGATGCAAAATACACATTAAAGATCACCTTCATCTCTTTTGACACTCAAACCTTCAAGAGGACCAATTAGAGTACAACTCTGATTATCCAAAATGTGATTCTCTGAAATCCTAATTTACCCGATTTTGTTTTTTAATTGGATAAATGAGGATACCTGAAACAAACTAAAAATCCTCATTTATCTGAAATTATTTTGGAGCAAAAGTGACCAGGGACGTTGAACTGCCAGATGGCAGTGGGGACCTCGGTGAGGTAGTGTCGGTGATTGGCAGCAGCCAACATTTTCTCGTGCAAAATATCTCTTTCCTCTTCATAACCATATCCTCAATATCCCTTGAAAACTGTCTTTAAACAATAAATTCTGCATATACTGTGATTGTAGTTCAATACCCAAAAGTGCTGGAGAAACTCAGCAAGTCAAAATCAGAATTTCTTGTCATGAATACTTGCTGAAATATTGCAGATGCAAATTTCCTCTAAATTACATTAAGAAATAACTTATTGCAGAATAAATGTGAGATAGTATCTGTGGTTCATTGTCCATTCAGAAATCTGATGGCACTGGGGAAGAGCTGTTAATGTACCTTTTGGTGGTCATCTTCAGGCTCCTGTACCTCCTTCCTAATGGTTGCAGTGAGAAGAGGGGTGGTGAGTGACTTTGAGGAGAGAGGCTGCTTTCTTGAGACACCACCTCCTGTAGATGTCCTTAATGGAGTGAAGATTGAAACCCATGATGGTGCTGGCTGAGTTCTCAACTCTCTGTAGTCTTTTCCCATCCTGTTCTTTGGCACCTACATACCAGTCAGTGGTGTAACCAGTTAAAATGCTCTCCATGTTACACCTGCAGAAATTTGCAAGAGTCTTTAGTGAGAAACCAAATCTCTTCACACTCTTCATGAAGTATAGCCACTGGCAAGCCTTCTTTTTTTTTTTAATTTAAAAAAAATTTTTCACACTATGAACCATACTGACCAAAATACACACAAACATTTCCCTCTTGAATATACAGTGTCATTTTCTCCCCTTTTCCCCCCTCCCTTCCCTCCCTCCTTCACCCCCCCTCCCCACCCACTCAACGTTCAATATATATGATACATTAAACCCTTAAACAATGTCATCACACAATGAAAATAAACAAGAAATTTGTGTCATCTACTTTTACATATTGGGTCAGTTCATTTCGTCTTCTTCTCCTTCTGTCAT
This sequence comes from Narcine bancroftii, assembly GCF_036971445.1. Lineage (NCBI taxonomy): Eukaryota > Metazoa > Chordata > Chondrichthyes > Torpediniformes > Narcinidae > Narcine > Narcine bancroftii. The sequence continues at coordinate 30,661,843 of NC_091476.1, read as the reverse complement.
TTTAGGTGGTGGCAGTCCGCGGTAGGACTTCTCTGTTATGTTCCATGTACGATCCCAAATTTGTTCGAATACTGTGATGTTATTTCTTAAATTATATGTTATTTTTTTTCCAATGGAATAAGCCTTCTTTATGATTGTATCAACATGGAAGCCCCAGAATAGATTTCATAGATGTTGACACCCAGGAATTTGAGGTTCTGAACTCCTCCCACTGCTGAACCCTTGATGGGACTGGTCTCCTGAACTCCCCCTCCTGAAGTCCAGAATCAGTTCCTTACTTTTGCTAATGCTAAGTGCAATGTTGCTGTTGTGACACCCCTCAACCAGCTGACCTATCTCACTCCTGTACAATTCCTCATGGCCGTCTGTCTCACAGTATTCTTTTTGAAAGTAAAGATACAAAACTAACTTTTTGGGCCTGAGCTCTTTATCAAAATATGATCGAAAAACATGCAGGTGTCTGAATAAAATGGGAGGGGCCTTTAATTCTGGCTGAAACATACAAAATCTTTCCTCTCAAATTTTCACCTTTGAAGGCTTTGCACTTACCAAGCACATCTGTCCTAATTCATATTTACTGAGGGTCAGATAACTCAGTGGTTAGAGCACTGGTCTTGTAAACCAGGAGTCATGAGTTTGTTCTTTGCTGGGGCCTCTGGCGCAGCTCGTCGCTCATAAAAGAGGGCCCCTAGTCACTAGGAATGTAGCTGAGAAAGCCAAATAGAGTGAAGAAACTGTACAGGGCCTTTGGTGACTGTGGCAGCTGTCTTGACAGAGCAGGGGATTGCAAACAGAAAATAACATAACACTGAGGAAATACACATTGTGGTCTGTGGAGGGAAGGGGTCCTTTGAAGTCAAATGGGCTGGTGGCCTTTATCAACTGCACTCCGTCTGGCTGGTAGAAGTGTGGTTTGCATACCATGGAGACCTGGCAGTTTTTGGTAATTGACCTGATCTCTTCAATGGAATACAGAAGGTTGCGGGCTTTGATGAAGTGGAAGAACCTTATAACTGGGGTGCCAGAAATCATTGTGAAGTGGTCATTCTGTGTGCTGGCACAGGCCCCACAGGATAAGGCATCAGGTGTCTCATTGAGTTTCCAGGCAGGTACAAGATATCGCAATTGTTGGTGGACAGTTTCAAATCTCCACCTCAATATCTCGTCGTTCTTAATTATACCCTACTCTTGATTATGACCGTGAATGCAACTGCACGTTGGTCGATTAGCAGGGTGAATTGTTTACCGCCAGTGCCGTACTGGCTCGACAATGGCTTGGGCCTCCTTCTTGATGGAGGACTGTTGAATTTCAGGGCCCTGGAGGGTACAAGAAAAGAAAGCAACTGGTCTGCCTGCCTGGTTAAGGGTAGCAGTCACAGCAAAGTCTGATCTTCCACTTTCCACCTGGAATGGGGTGAATTCATCCACAGCATGCATTATGGCCTTGGCAATATCTACCTCGATGCAGCTGAAGGCCGCACGGGCCTCTGGCATCAGAAGAAAAGAGTGTAGCATCAAATTTACACTGTTTTCCGACGTGATAAAATCCTTTGATTTTGAGGTATGATGTGAAGTGAACTAGAGCTCAGACCCTTTAAAATATTCATTAATAATGTCTGATAAGTGTTCACGTAATCTTCCATAAAATTTAGATTTGTTATTTTTTTAACAAAACTTCTAAGAACAAGTTGGTGTGTTTGTCATTGGTTGCCAGCCAAACTGCATGACATTTGATTCCACTGAAATCAAGAGCATGACCAAAGACAAATTCCCTTCTCATTTTCTGCCTCCTCGCTGCATGCTAATTTTGACCAATGGATTCATAATATATCTGGTCAATTTGTTTACACTGGGATGAATGCAAAATAAAATGATATATTGTCACTTAAGCCTGAAGAGTTGGAAGTTTTGACTATTACATGGAATACAACAGGTTGTCATCTGGGAAACCAAGTTCCTCGTTATAACCTGTTACTTCAAGAGTTCTCGGATCAGTTCAGTTTTTTTTTCACCAACTGCATTGTAAACTTGTCTAAGTATCTGTAAAGGATTATCATAATACTCTGACATCAAAGGACTTAAAAGCTTGAAACATTTTCATATTTATGGCAGTTTGCAAGGTCTCTGAAGTATATCTGGATGCATTGGATATGATAAGCATATTGCTGATTAATTAGAACAAAATTATTACTATTTTACAAATATTTTCACGAGGGTTACATCTTATGGAAACAATAAATTTGAAAATAAATCAAAAGAATTTTTGTTGAAGAGCATGGAGCTGCTGTCAGTATGTTACATCTCTGAATGGAAGAGATTAATAGCAAACAGATGAAAGCCCTTTGCACATTAATGTGCAGTTTTGAGCTTTAAGCTTGTGAGTGTCTCAAAATGCCAACTAACAGTAAATGCAACATTGAGCAAATTTTTATATGTATTTAACTGGTGGGAAAATGGAGATACTTTTATTGTTCATTGCATGAAGCAGTATCATTTAAAGTGCTCATATAAAGAAGTAGCATTTTTTAACTTGTTTTTAAAATTTTGACATAACAGGGACTGTAACAGCTCTTGCTGCCCAAATTGACCTACAAACCCTGTACATTTTTGGACAATAGTAGAATAATGTGTTTATCTGGAAGGGTTTTGCTCAGTAAACATCATAATTTCAAAATCAAATCAACATTAACCTGACAGCTGAAATAATCAGTTCCCAGTCAGCTTCGTGGATGAAGTTTTTTTACAAATTTTACAGGTCATTTATTTTACAGGAGGGGGGAAATTGACATCATTCTGATAAAAGTTTGAAACTTTCTCATTGATAACAGAGCAACCAAGTATATATTGAGCATTTTCATTTTGATTGCATTGCCCTCTCCTTAGTAGCCTGCCAAGTAATCAGAAATAAGTACAAAGTATTCCAGTAAAAGTGTAAAAAAAGGAAGTTGATTCATTTTTCCTCGATTATTCATGTGTCCTCCTGCCATGTGTTCTCATTGCAAGTACACTTTACAAGGTTCAGAACATCCTCTCAAATGGGAAATGGCATAGTCTCCATGTTAATAATGTTGACCTGACGTACTCAGGTTTGGACGCGAATAGTTTTTTTGCATAAAAATAAAAATATCCATAAAAACCATACCTGTATTTAATGTAACTAAATAATGTAATGAGGATTATTTAAAGATTAATATGCTTTGACACCCTTTTTCGCCATCTGAAGTTCTTGACTGAAAGACTTAACTTTATAGTTGCCATGTCACCCTGGTTCCTGCTGTGGATATCACAGATGGAAAAACCCTTCTTATTCTCCATCACAAAATGTCAGTGATTCAATGAAGAATTTCACTAAATAACTGTTAAACATTTGAATGCTTTAAAAAAATCATAAACCTCACAAATATGAATGAAATTGATAAATTCATAGCATCATAAAATATTATAACACAATTATTTGTTGCATTGAACACCCCACTTTTAAAGACATTGAATTAGCCCCATTTATTCCATCTGCACTTGCACATTTTTAGAACATAGAGCCTCGAACATTACAGCCCTTCACCCCTTGATGTTGTGCTGACCTATGTAAACCTACTTCACAGTGATCTAATTGTTCCCTCCCTCACACCCATAAATCCCCCTTGCATCCATATACCTATCTCAGAACCTTTTGCATGTCCCTATTGCACCAGCCTCCATCACAGCAATGCATTTCAGGCATCCACCAATCTCTGAGTTAGAAACTTACCTTTAACATCTCCCCTTAAACTTTCCACCACATGCCTTAAAAAGGTGTCCTCTTCTGCAATGATTTGTCAATTGTAATTTGGAAATTTGAGTTGGATCTCCTGACAATGCTGCTTGTGGAGAACACCTGCTCTTTCTAATATAGATCACTGCAACTTTCTTCAATTGCATGGGAACATTTGGTGCAATCAATAAAGTGCATAAAAGTCATTAAATGACTCCCTAACTGAGTTTATTGTTGAGGAGTCTGATGGTGTAGGGGTAGCAGGTGTTCATAAATGTGGTGGTGTGACTCTTGTGGCACATATACATCTTTCCTGATGGCAGCAGCGAGAACAGAGCGTGTGTTAGGTGGTGTGGATCCCTGATGATTGCTGCTGCTCTCTAAAGATAGCATTTCCTGGAGATGATAGTGGAAAGGGCTTTCCCTGTGATGACCTGGGCTGTGTCCACTACATTTTGGAGGGTCTTACACTCAGGAGTATTTGTGTCCAGCCAGTCAGCACACTTTCCACCACTCATCTGTAGAAATATCCAAGAGTTTCTGGAGTCTTCTGGTGAAATTTGTCATATAAAAGAAATTGAGGCATCACTGATATGTCAAAAACCTTCATTAACTTTAATTCTGCAGTCTTTTACCTTCTGGATCATCTTTTTCATCATTATTGTAAATTGATGCACTCTATTCAGATTGACCACATCAGCATTAATTTGAAGGGAAGAGAACAAGGAAGATGAGAATGCCCAGAAATTTTAGTGGTGTTGCAGCAGGTGACTTCTTGTCTAGGTAAGTGGCAAAACAATCAAAGGAGCTTTGATGGGAATGTGAGAGAGTGTGAATTGCAGTTCTGCAGAGAAATAAGGAGTATGCAATGGGACTGGTGGGATTGCACCTCAGCCACAATGGACCCAATGGTAGGACTTGCTCCTCAATTGTCAGAACTATACAAGTCATTCCACGCCAGCACTTCATACAGAGAAAAGAGATAAAGGTGAATTTAATGTTCATCCAAAGCATTCATTCCCCACCACCAGCTCTCCCTTTGGACTCAGCAAGTGAGGAATTCCAAAGCGTTGTGGAATTGCTATCACATTAGTCACATGGGTAACCAGGTTTATCATGTCTTTGCAATGCTGAAAGTGGGTTCCTTTTGACTTCATGGATGTGGAGGTCCCTTCGGTTCTCACCAGCTGAAGTGTCTAGGATCAGTGTGATATCAAGTCCTGCAAAAGATTACAGTCAGAACATAACAGGTGGAAGAAGACAAATAGTAAATCATTACTAATCATTCGATGAGGAAAACCAAGAGGAGAAGGAATATGAAGATGGTAACTTGCATGATCATGGACATCGCTTCCAGGAAGATCCTCACAACTGGAAAGGGCAGTTAATTATTTTGACAGAAGCACACATAAACCACTTTCACCATCCACGCGCAGAGCTCGGAAGACTCAAGCACACTTGACGTAATTTATCAAATTATTCAAACTGCAATTGAACAAAAGATCCATTTACTCCTCTTTGTGTTCACCTGCTCTATTTCCCGATCCACCTTTAGATCAGCATCAAGGCTTGTATTTGTTGAGCCTTCTCACAGCTTTGCTGAGGAACTAGCTCCTCACAACTTGGACATCTGTTGAATTGCACCTAAGAATTCCTCAGAGGGCACTATTATTGGATTGCAATTAGTTAACATTTCAATACTTTATCTCAATACATACCCACAGGGCTCCCAAAACTTGATGCTGTTTATTTTTCTGACATCTGGACTCACTGCAATAGATAACTCACCACTTAGAAGACAAATGATGATCAAGTATGTGCTGGCAGATATTGGTAGAACTTGGCTTAACAAATCATTTGTTTTCTTCAGTACCATGTCAACAAAGCCATTAAGTACACTGATAAATATTGACCATGATTTTGTTCAACTGCTTCTGCTATATAAAGGAACAAAGGCCTCTTCATTTTCAAACAATTGTTCACAGCATGTAATAAAAGTGAAGGATGCAGCAGACTGATAACTCCATGAGTATCAAAGTTTTCTTTCTCCATGGTCTTCCAGTGTAGAGTCAAAATCATTATGTATTTGTTCACATCAATCCATCTCCATCTGAACCTTGATCATCATCCAACAAAAAAAAAAGTCTTATTAAATAATCTATTAAATCAAAGGGAAATAAAGCTGGTGGTCTTAAAAACGTTGGAACCTGGTAAATAGTGACGTGGGGACTCTGGAATCCATACTAATTCTGTTTATTAAAGCATGCATGTATGGTAGTCAATCCTATTTACTTCCACATCCACAACAGTACTCACCGCCAAACTTCCTTTATTCCACTGCTACTGGACTCATCATTTTTTCTACCTCATGAAAGTACGTGCCTTTGTTAATTTCCTTAATTTTAATCACACAAGCTTTAAATCATCAAACTCCCTTCTGCATTATCCCAGTGATATTGACCTCCTGGCAGCTGGTTCCTTGTCCTCTTTATTAGAATTCAAAATTCTTTTATAGTTTGGGGGAGATCTTGGGGTAATTCTTTTTTTACTCACAGAGATTGGTGGGTTTTGGAAGGTAATGCTGGAGATGGTGGTGGAAGCTGATACTACAATGACATCCAAAAGATCTTGAGAATGGCACAAGAATGCTACAAAAAAAAGCGTTATGTTTGTTGTGGAGTAGGTTTATTGTTTGGGACAACATTGTGAGCTATAGGGCCCATACTGCAATGTTCCACATTCTATGTTCTATATTCTTCATCATGTTCTGTGTCATTATCTATTTGCTTCAGTCTCTTCACCTGTAATCTTTGCAGTGTAAATATTTTCGTCCATGTTGCTTCAATTTTCTGACCTATTTTTGGCAATTCTCTTTCATTTTTCATGTTAATTGTTGAATATTTTGATCATGGACTTGATTCCTTCCCATTGATTTCTGACATCTGCTATTTCCTGAGAAGTACTGAAGAGGTTTTATGATGAGGAATATACAGGGCAACAATTTGAAAATTCAATTATTTTTGTTATTATAATAATAATAATGATAAGGTACAAAAGGCAAGCCGAGACCTGCAAATGGGATACTAATCATAATATCCCTTTCACAAGACCCTGTCAAACCATTACCCTGCTTACACTTTTATCTACCCTTCTGATGATCAGGTCTGAATCACACAAACATAACATTTTAAAGACAAATTGAGCAGAATTCAAACACATTCTGACAAAATAAGTGTCCACTTTTAAAGGGATTTTCCCATGTCATACCTGTTAATATTTCTTTTTTTTTTGACCTGATAATTGCCCATTGTGCCTTTTTAAGCTTTACTTTCTTTGAACTGGTGGATACATGAAAGGAAAAAGCTTATAAAGAGCTGTGCCATACTAGATAATCTTTAATATTTCAAGAAGCAAATGCTGGAAATCTGAAATAAATGCAGTGAATACAAAACATTCAACAAGTCAGGCAACAACAGTGGAGAAAGAAACAGCATTGATCTTTCAAGTCAATGACTTTTCTTCATCTTAATTACTAACCGTCGTATTCTTTCATTCTCTCCATTTTCGCTTTCTCCTTTTCGACAATTGTTGTATGAGTATTTCCAGCTTTCTCTGAATTTATGTTGGCTTTAAGATTTCTAGCATTCAAATTATTTATTTAGATTAAAATTTGGAGATAAAGTCATTAAAATTTGCTTGAACTGAGATGGGATTTTGAGATGTCCTGTAGGTCACGTTAGGATTTCATGAGATTTAGTGGGAAGCTATCCTAATATCACCAGGACAAAATATTGGACAATTAAATTTTGAGCCTCATCTGAAAAACCAAGTATGTTCCCATCCAAGGACAGTGGATGTAGACAACTAGGTGTGTGTCAGAGGTGATCTTTAGTTCTGCGATGCAGTCATCAGGGGATCTGAAGGGCAAGTCATTGGACTTAGTTGCCTGAAACCAATTCAGGGTGGTGGGAGGTAAAAAAGAAAGTAGAACCAGTTATTCTAGTCAGGTTCACAGAATCAAAATTTATTCTCAAGAACAATTCATGAAATTCAGTGTTGGCAGCTGCAGCATCATCGGGCAAACCTTTGTATTATAACCGTCTTACAGCATTATGATCAATAAAAAGAAATAGTAGCGCACAAAAAAGTCGGGCAGTGTCTTTGATTCATTGATTATTCAGGAATCTGATGGCAGTGGGAAAGAAGCTGTCCTTGTGCCGTTGAGTGCTCATCTTTAAGTTCCTGTACCTTTTTACCTGGTGGTAACAGAGTGAAGAGGGTATGGCCTGGGGGGTGGGGTCTTTGAGGATAGAGGCTGCTTTTTTAAGACACAACCTCATGCAGATGTCCTCGATAGAGTGCAGTCTGGTGCCATGTTATCGCAGATCGAGTTAACAACCCTCTGCTTTATTCTTGTCCTGAGAGCTGGCACCACCATACCAGGCAGTGATGCAACCAGCCAGAATGCTCTCCACAGTACAACTGCAGAGGTTTTCGAGAGTCTTTGGTGACATACCCGATCTCCTCATACACCTCACAAAGTATAGCCACTGGCTATTCTTCTTTGTGATTGCATCAACATGAAGCTCCAGGACAGATCCTCAAAGCTGTTGATAAACAGGAATGAGTACTAGGTCATGTTCCCCTGACTTCCTTATGAAGTATAAAGTCATCTTCTTGGCTTTGCTAAATTTGAGCTCAAGATTGTTGTCATTTCATCATTCAACGAGCTGATCTATCTCCCTCCTGTACACTTCCTCAATGCCGTCTGTGATTCTGCCGACAACTATGGTGTCATCTGCAAAGTTATAGCATTTGAATTGTGCCTGGCCGCAAAGTCATTGAGTAGAACAGTGGGCTAAGCGTGCATCCTTGGGGTGCGTTTTGCTTTGATGATCAGTGAGGAGGAGATGTTGTTTCCAATTCATACTGACTGTGGTCTTCCAATGAGAAAGTTAATGATCCAGTTGTAGAGGGGGGCACAGAGGCCTAGAGTTTGTAGCTTCTTGACCAGCATGGAAGGAATAATGGTATTGAAGGCTGAGCTGAAGAACAGCTGTATGTATGAATTGCTGTTTTCAAGGTGATTCAGAGCTGAGTGGAGAGATAGCAATATTGCATCTGCTGTGGAGCGATTGGGATGAAAAGTGGATTGCAGCAGGTCCAGATCTTTGCTTAGGTGTGTGTTAATTTTGACCATAACTCCCTCTCAAAGTATTTCAGCACAGTTGAAGTTAGTGCTACTGGGCTGTAGTCATTGAGGCAGCTCACTCTACTCTTCTTGGGTACCAGATGATTGATGCCCTTTTGCAGCAAGTGGGAACCTCTGACTGCAGCAATAAGAGGTTGAAAATATCCGTGAACACTCCAGCTAGTTAGTTCGTGCAAATCTTCAGTACTCTGTCAGGTACTTAATCAGGGCCTGATTGAATAATGTTCTGGCATCCCCCTCAGAGACAAATATCACAGGATCCTCAACCTTTTAAGGGATTCTAATAGGTACTGTTTGGTTCTTCTTCTCAAAGCAGGCAGAGGTGTACAGCTCATCAGGTAATGAAGTATCACAGCCATCTTTAGTGTTTGCCCTCACATTGTAGGCTGTAATGGCTTGCACTCCTTGCCATAGCTGGTGTATATCTGTCTCTGTCTCTAGCTTCCTCCGGAATTGCCACTTAGCTTCAGAGATGGCCTTCTGCAGGTCATACCTTAACTTCTTACAAAGATCCAGATCTCTGGCCTGTTCTTGCCCACTGCAGGTTGCAAAATTTTCTGATTCATCCAGGGCTTCTGGTAGGTGAAAACTCATTATGCGTGCATGGGCACACACTCATCCACACAGGTCTTGATGAAGTAGGTGACACCTGTTGCATATTCATTCAAGTCTATGGATGTTCTTGAATATGTTCCAGTCCACTGATTCAATGCAGTCCTGCAGATGCTCCTCCACCTCCCTAGACCATTCTTTCACTGACTTCACCATTGGTGCTGTGGTCCTCAGTCTCTGCTTCTATTCCAGGTGATCAGACTTGCCGAAGTGCGGTTGTGGTATGGCTTGGTATGCATTCTTCATGGTGGTGTAGCAGTGGTCAAGTGTGTTGGTTCCCCTGGCCTTGTAGGTGACGTGTTGGTGATAGTTTGTCAGAGACTTCTTCAGGTTGGCCTGATTGAAGTGACCTTGGAATGGCAATGAAAATGTGCTGTCTCATGGCTGTTAATGACAGTGCTTAGTCCCTCCAGAGCCAGCCTGTATGGGGGGGGGGGGGGGGGGAAATGTACACTGCAAGCAGGATAATGGCGGCGAACTCCCTCGCCAGGTAGAATCGGCAACATTTGATTGCCAAATGTTCCAGGTCGGGAAGCAGGACTGGAATATGACCATCACATCTGTGCCTCGTGATGAATTGATGATGACACAAACACCGCCTCCCCTGGTTTTGCCAGATGTCAGTGTTCGGTCAGCTCAATGGAGGGTGTAGCTCTTGGGTTGCAGCACAGTTTCCAGAATGTTTGCATTTAGCCATGTTTCTGTCCGTCACATCATGCAGCATTCCTTGATGTCTCTCTGATGTCGGTCTTCATTGGAGTTCATCAAGTTTGTTCTCCAAGGGTTGTATGTTGGTAGGGAGCAGAAGTCTCAGGGTCAGTGGCTTTGTTTGACCTGTAGCCCTCCTCTTTGTCCATGCGGTTGGATCTTCTTTACCTGGCCCGTAGGTACACTGCCTGAAGTTCCTGTGGTCCATGTGCTGTGCCTTTAAATCACTCGCCATGTTTAAATGTACTGAGCTGCTTGCGACTCTCCGAAGTTTAAATGTCCTGATGGCTGGCTGTTTAAAACTCACATGGTGTTATACTTGCCTGGGCGCCAGCTATTTAGAAGTCCCATGGCCAATGGAGACTGCCATTTCTGCTGATTCCAAGGTCTGCCAGTGATCTTAGGACATCCATATTATTGGGTGAGTTTGATTTTATGTCTCTGGGTTTTTGTTTGAGTTTTAGTAGTTCTGAATGGGAATATTTGATAATTCCCATCAGAGATGCATGCAAAGAGCCGGTGCTGTAAGGCGCCATCTTTTTTAGATAAACATTCTCTCTTGGACCAAATACAAAATTCAAAAAGGATTTTTAAAAATCCTCAAGCCCCAATCCTTCCTATCAGGCTGAGGTGGTGTGAAAAAATTAGTCAACTGGCTCTGATAAGGATTTGCACACTATCATTTTCCTTTGAACATATTTTCGGTCAACACAAATCCAGGTTAACATCTGAATGTGCAGGAATCTAACATGTGAAAAAACAACTTCTGCACCATGCACCCCTCCATCCTCTGAATGAGGATGCAAATCTTCTGTGTGATATGGCTGATTTCACCTGCCAAGTTATAACAGCTCCTTTGACAAGTTGTTCACTGCAAAATAATTGTTGGAAGCTGGATGTAAAATTCAACAGCTGAGATCAGAACAAGATCATGAACAACCTAAATTTGAAAGGCATGGCAGGCAAAGAGGACAGAGATTGTCATTGAAAAGGCAAGGGAGCTTGTTAAATAGTCACATTACAAAAAGCATCCATATTGATCATCTGACTTTGTATCCACTTAATTATTGACATAAGTTAGAACAGAACATTCGAGGATGGCACAGTTAGTATAGCAGTTAGTGCAATGCTGCTATAGCGCAAGTGATTGGGACAGGAATTTGTGTCCCATGCTGACTGTAAAGAATGTGGGTTTCTTCCAAGGGGTCTGGTTTCCTTCCATGTTTCATAACATTCCGAGGGTTGTAGGCTAATTGGGTGCAATTGGACGGCATGGGCTGTGGGCCGAAAGGGCGTGTTACTGTGCTATATGTCTAAATTTAAAAGTTAAAAACAAAAATTAAATCAAAAATAATGCTAGCATTTTTCAGTGGGTACCAATTGCTTTACTAGAATCTCCTCCTCTCACAATTCTCCATTTTACAAAATAAATAAAAATTCAATGTTTTTATTTGTGAAGTGTAACTTGAATGTTTGTCAGTTAAGCTTTGTTTCCATCCATATTAAAGCAAAAAAAAAACCCATCTTTTCAAGGGAATAGTGGCGGAAATGTTATCCAAGGCAAAAGATAAGATCAACCAGCTCTTTGACATTCTTGGACTAAAATGGAAAGTCCAAACTGAGTAATGAAAATTGAGACAACATTTTGATATTTATTTTGGAGTTTTCTCATTTTGTCCAATCCATTTTCTTCCAAAAAAAGGTTAACTTCAATATAATGACAATAATGACCGTAATATCACTTTCATTTGGTGCCTTGTAAGTGTATACTGGTGATCTTATTAACTCACCATGTAATTACAGGAATTGCTGGTGCCAGCCTCCAGTATGACAGATGAGAAATCTCCTGAGACTCCATATAATGAATCTCCTGTCTCAGACAGGAGTCTTCAGGTTCGTCCTTGATATGATGGTACTTGGACTTGTGTTTATTTTATTTGCTAGAATGGTCTCAATTTAATTTTATATTATGATTCTAACAGTGACTTGATTTTCTATCATTGACCCTCCCTCCCCCCAACCCTGCAATGGGAATTACTTGGCAAGATTAAAATGCTTCTTTCACTATTCTTATTTCCCGAGCTTTGCTTATGAATATTTATTCAAGTTATGTGTGAGTAATTTGGACTCTATCATCAGAAGGGTTGTGTTTTCATTTGCAACAAATTTTATAACTGATTTAGATTGATTTTTCTTTTGTTTGAATTTATTTAATATATTTAATATATTTGTCACATTATTCTGTTCGAGCTAACTGCATTATTTTAAAACTTAAACACAATGTGAAAGTATTAAAATATGACTCTTATATTCCCCATAAATTTCAAGATATCAAGATAGGAGCCCAGGTAGCACCTGTGCAGAAATAGATTTAATGCTGCAAGTTAACATTTCTCGTCCTTACCTCTACATGAATGTTGCTTGACTTGCTAAGTACTTGCATCATTTTTGGTTTTCATTTATAACTCCAAAATCAATAAGATTTTGCTTAAATTATGGCATACAGCTGGTCAGATATCTATTTAGATATTTATGTATAATAATGCAGGAAAGATGATTGGCAATAGTGGATTGATTATAATTAAACAAAAATGAATTAGGTTTGTAAATTAACCTAAAAGTTTTCAAAATATAAGCTCATCTACAACTTTGAAAATGTAAAATCTGATATACCACGTCATATTTTTTTGAATATTTTATTAAAAACATGTTAAACCACACATGTAGTTAAATAATTTTTTTTTTAAAACAAATACATAAATAGCCAAGCCCTCCAACCGCACCCCCCAACACCCACCCAAAAGAAGAGAAAAAGAATTGAGAAAATGAAAGAAGAAAGAAAGAAAGATAGAGTGGAACAATAAGAAAGGTTGCTGGGAAGTGCTCTTCACTCCACGGATTTCAATTCATTATTTAACTTGTCTTATTTAAAGAAGGTAAACGTGGATTTGAGCAGTGGAAGAAACTAAACTAAAGATTTGCGCCTGAGATCTGTAAATAGGCTCTCCATATTTGCAGAAATATGTCATACTTATTTCTCAGGTTGTAAGTAAATTTCTCAAGGGGAACACAGCTATGTATTTCTGTATTCCAGTGTGCCATACCTAGATGGGAGTCAGACTTCCAAGTAACTGCAATACACTATCTGGCCACTGCCAACGCAATTTTAACAAATTCAACTTGATATTCAGATCATTTCAATTTTGCTCTTATCCCTATTTTATTTCCCAGTAAAAACAATTTTTGGTTTTGCGGAAATGGAATTCCAATAATCTGTTCTAAAATGTTTCCTAAATCCACCCAAAAAGTCTTACTTTGGAATATGACCAAGTCAAGTGTAAGTAAGTTCCTATCTCCTCACCACATCTAAAACATGTATCTGATACATCTGACTTTAACTTAATTTCTGTGACATGAGATATAACTGTTGCAAAAAATTATATTGTACTAATCTATACCTTACATTTATTGTATTTGAATACTCTCCTTTCATAAATCAGACCATTTGCTCATCGATACTTACATTTAAGTCTGATCAACATCTCTGTCTAGACTCATGAATCCCCTGTTTAGGGCTCCTATTTGAAGTAAAAAATACTTTGCTGAAGTGAATTTCTTTGTGTTTTCCTTTTGAATTAGAGTCTCCACATCACAACATTTTGACAAAAACATTGTTGACCCCAATTTTTCCCTTATGTATGCTCTTAATTGAAAATAGCAGAAGATTATGTTAAGGATTCCATATTTATTTTTGAATTGTTCAAATGACACAAGTTGTTCCTGGTCATAGCAATCCTTAGTGTCTCTGATCCCTTTATGAGACCCAGGTCTCTAAAATTTTATTACCCATTGTAAAAGTGATAAGCTTGTTTTGAATCAGAGATGTTTTAGGAATTAGACCCCCTTTTGTTCCAACCTCATAATTTATTTTATACCAAATATAAAATTATATTTTTTAACAAGGGGGTTTCTTTCTCACCAGATATTAATTTTGCTTCCCCTTTATGTATAAAATTTTCTTCTATTCTCTTTCCAACTTTCTCTAGTTTTATTTTCAACCATGCAGGTTTATCTCCTTCCTCTAAAGAGGAAGTAAGAAATCTCATCTGGGGTGCTCAGGAATAATTTTTTAAATTTGGGAGCTGTAAACCTCACAAATCATATTTCCATGTTAATATTTCTTCTATAGAGAATCTGGACATTTTACCCTTCCAGAGGAATTTTCTGACATATTTATTTAACACATGGGGGGAAAAAAGTTATTAGTTAATGGAATGGGCAACGTTTGAAATAGGAACTGAACTCTTGGCACAATTAACTTTTCCAACTAATGTTATTGGTAAAGCTGTCCACTTGTTCAAATCCTCTTCAACATTTTTAAGCAAAGGTGAGTAATTTAATTTATATGAATTCTTTAAATTGTTATCTGTACATATTCTTAAATATTTTATCCCATTTAACAGACACTTAAATTGGGTGTCTCTTTGATAGTGAGTATAATCCCCTTCTGTAAGTTCACTCTTATCCCTATTTTGTAACCCAATTCTTTCCCATAATTTTGTAGTTTACAGTTTCTGTAACAAAATTAGTGGCCCTGTAAAATATATTAATACATCATCAGCAAATAAATTTATCTTTTGTTCCACCTGGTTGACCCTGAATCCTTATTGTCTGGATCTCGTTGAATTGCGTCTGCAAACGGTTCTATAGCTAGAATGAAAAGAGCCAGAGATAGTGATCATCCTGGTCTACAAGATCTTGTCAATTGGAATGGTGCAGAGACTTGTCCATTTGTCACTACTTTGGCTTTAGGATTATTGTATAATCCAATTTAGAAAGTAATTTTCCAGAATTACCCTTTTCATTCCTGCGACTGATTTCCCTGTGAATTTGTTTCTCAGATAATTCCTTTCCAAGATTAAACACCAAACTCTTTCCAGCCATTCAAAATTCTTACTCGTGACATGAAGAATCAGCACAGCAGCTCTCAACATTGCTTTCTATCTTGGATATATATACATTTGATGCAGTATTCAAAATAAAATCTGAATAGGTTACAGTACAGCTTGATGGTAACATTGTTTTTACCAATCTTCTGCTCTTTTGAATAAGACATTCTGATTCTTTACATTTCTTTGGGAACTTAATGTAGACATACAGCACGTTAACAGGACATTTCAGCCCAGGAGTCTGTGTCTTATGGTAATGCAAAAGAAAAACTGCACACAACATGCACAAATAAAAAAATGTAAACAGATAAATAATGTAAACAAACAAAAAAAAAAGAATAAATAAAAATCAATAAAGTGCACAAATAAGAGTCCTTAAATGGGTCACTAATTGAGTTTATTGTTGAAGGATCTGATGGTTGAGGGGTAGCAGCTGTTCCTGAACCTGATGGTGTGAGTCTTGAGGCTCACCTCAAGGATTCATGCTTAACTCAGTGCTCTCCTCCGTCTACACCATGGTTGTCTGTCTAGGCACAAATCAAATACCATCTAAACATTTACCAATAACACCATGTTCATCAGCAAAATGACAGACGACAATGCGGAAGTACACAGGAGTGAGATAGATCAACTAGTTGATTGGTGTCACAGCAACAACCTTGCACTCAACATTAGCAAAACTCAGGAATTGTTTGTGGATTTCAGGAAAAGGAATCCACGAGAACATAAGCCAGTCCTCATTGAGGGGTTAGCAGTGGAGAGTATAAGGAACTTTAAATTCCTACGTGTCAATATCTCTGAAGACCTCTCCTGGGCAATCATTAAAAAGTCATGTCAGTAGCTATATTTCATTAGGAATTTGGGACTAAGCCCTCTTGCAAATTTCTTAAGGTGTACCATGGAGAACATTTTGACTGGTTGTATCACTGTCTGGTATGGAGATACAAATGCACAGGACAGAAAAAGGCTCAGAAGGTTGTAATCTCATGGCACCAGTCTTCACTCCATTGAGGGCATCTTTCTGAAGTGCTGTTAAAAGAAAGTACCTTCAATCATTAAGGACCTTCACCATCCAGACAATGCCCTCTTCTCACTGCTACACACACTCAATATTATGAAAACAGCTTCTTCCCCTCCACCATCAGAGTTCTGAATGATAAATGAACTGATGGACACTAGTTTTCTTTTACAGTAATTATTGATTTTTTAAATTATATAGAATTGTAATTTATAGCAATTTTGCACCTTTTACTACTGCTGTAAAACAACACATGTCCATGACAATAAAACTGATTCTGATTCTACTTTTCTTTCTCATCCATTATTTCTAATAATGGGTGTTTGACGTGAAATGTTAATTGTGTCCAGCCTGCTGTGTGTTTTCATATGTTTCATATTTTCAGTATCTGCAATGTTTGGCTTGAATTTCACATAAATTAAGTCGCTGATTTTCTACCATCTCTGACAAAGTTATTGCCAGACTACTTGTGGAAGTTTGCATTGAAAAGAAGGCATTTGCTAAACTCCACACATTTTAAATAGGGTTCAAATGAACACATGTAGAAAAAAAGGGTAAAACAAAATATCTCTCTCCTTTCAGAATCAGAATGAGAATCAGGATTTATTGTCATGAACAAGTCATGAAATTCGGTGTTTTGCGACAGCATCACAGGGCAAACGTTCATATTATAAACCATCTTACAACATTACTATAAAAAAATAAAAATAATAATGCAAGAACAATAAGGTAGTGTCTTTGGTTCATTTATTATTCAGGAATCTGATGGCCGCGGGATGGAAGGTGTCCTTGTGTCGTTTGGCTCCTGTACCTTATTCCCCATGGTAAATGTTTTCTATTTAACATCAGGCATCCTTTCAATTTATATGTTAAGATTTTTACATCCTTCTTGGGATACACGAGTTTGCACAAGAAGATAGTTTGACTGAATTCTTTGCTTGATTTTGAGTTAACTTGTCATCTGCAGAGCACAAAGACAAACTAACCAACCAGTGAAAGGCACAGTTTACAGAATTTATTGCATCATTTCACATTGATTTGAAGAAATTACTTTAGCAATCCATGAAAATGCTCGCATTTGTGTGACAGTTGGATATTCTCCTCATTTTTCTATTTATATATATTTTTTTTTAAAATCCTTTCCATGAGCAGTTATATAAAGACTGATATTAAACATGAAAGTCTGCTGACACCCTGGTTGAAGTAAAAATTTGATGGTGGAGAAACAGTGTACTTTATATAGCAAAGAAACCAATGTTTCTGGCTTGAGCCCTTCATCAGTTTATGAGTTAAATGCAGAATTGTTGGAGGTGGGGGGTGTGGCAGGGACAGGAGCTCAGTTCCACAGCCAGGAGGTAATAGGTGGATAAGGGAGGAAGGAAGCAAGGGGAAAGGGATGGCTCTGTGAATGGGAGGAAAGAAGACTGGGATGAAGAAAGAGGAAGAATGGGGTGTAGGCTAGCAAAACTGGGAGAAGTTGACGTTAATGCCATCCAGCTGGAGAGTGCCAAGACAGAACATTAGGTGTTGCTCCTCCAATTTACGGATGGTCTTGGTTTGACAGTACAAGGCCAATGGACAGACATGGGAGTGGGAATGAGCAGCAGAATTTAAATGGGTGGCCATAATAAGAACAATACTCTTTCAATATGCCCCTGTTCATGACTTGAATTGTCTCTCACCAGTCATGTATAAATTTATATGCACAGATCCGCTTGCTGAATTTCAATTATATGATCAAAGTCCAAAGTGCAAAGTTCAAATTTATTGTCAGAGTTCATACATGACACCAGGCAGAATTTCTACGTGTGTGTGTGTGTGTGTGTGTGTGTGTGTGTGTGTGTGTGTGTGTGTGTGTGTGTGTGTGTGTGTGTGTGTGTGTGAGTGAGTGAGAGAGAGAACACGGGGTCAACGGAATGAAAGGATGAGGAGCACTTCGTGGAGAGAGGAGGCAGCGAGGACAGGTAGGTAAGGCGAAGAGGATGGCATGGCAGTGGCGAGGAATGGTTGCGGGGTAAAAGGTTGAAGTAAGTAAGTTTTAACGGAGGGGGGTGTACAATTTCAATGCTCGTCACAGGTGCTATTTTCCCTAGATACGCCACTGGGAGAAAATACAAACTCCTTACAGACAACATGGAATTTGAACCCAGGCCCCTATCACTGGCGCTATAAAGGTGTTGTGCTAACTACTATGCCAACCGTGCCACACACACGCCAACGGTGCTGCCCTGTTGCTGTTTATGATATTGATGCTTTCAAGGAAGTTTGGGACACTTCGAAGGACATTATAATTTTGATTGGAGTGCAGATCCAACTCTCGGGGGGAAAAAAGCATGATTGTTATAACCTCCCAAGTGAAACAACAACGTGCAGTTTTGACCTCTTCACTGTGCTAAATCTTACTGGAGGTTACCTGATGAATGTGAAAATAAATCCCATACTCCTGCCATTGGGCACTTTTGGCTTGGGACTGATGAGGGCAGCTCACCCAAGGCTTCCAGTCCCCTGGAGAGCTCAGTCATCTCAGAAGTGCTGGAGGCCAGGAAACACAAAGGGATTTCAGCTTTTCAATTGTATCCATTGGAAGGACAGCACAGTGACACAGCTCGTAGACTGTTACCTCACAGTAGCAGGAACCCCTGGTGCTGTCTGTGTGCTGTTGCACACTCTGTGAAATCATGAGTTTCCTCGGGATATCCAGTTTCTTCTAACCTCCCCAAGTCATGCGGGTTAACCACTGTAAATTGCCCCTGATGTGTAGATGTGCGGTTGAATGTGCAGAGACTAGATGGGAATGTGTGGAGAATAAAATAGGAATGGTGTGCATGCAGCAAACTGGTGCTTATTGATCAGTACAGACTCAATGGGCTAGAGGCCTTTCCACTCGAATTTAAATTTAAAATTTGTAAGTAATGGGAATTATCTGATGAAAATGAACTTTACATAATTAAGGACTACAATATTGATTTTATTTTCTAATTACGTTTTGCACTATCCTTTGTCTTTTAAACTGTTTAATCTTGATGCTAGGCATTGCAAGAGCATGTCTCGTGCAACTGGAAAATTTGCATATCTGGCATCCGCCATCCCTGTAGATGCCAGATATGAGAGATTTTACTGTACAACACAAAATACTGCAAGAATCAAATTATTTACAAAGCATGCACAGTGAACAAACATAAATTTGTTAAATGTGTATCGACTTTTCATATCCTCTCAATGCAGTATGACAATATAAATTAGATATAACAATTCAACAATATGTGCTTCTGATAGAGCTTAAGAATTTGCATTATTAATTTGCATCAGTGGTTGATAAAATGTATCAAATATATAATCAGATTGTCATTCTGTCGATAAATAGACCTGATCTATGCTGGCCATCCTTCCCTTTAATGCAACAACTATCATAAAAACTGTCGACAAATATTCCAATTATTTCATCATAAATAATTAAAATACAATACAAAATTATATAAGTCACAGATCATTTACAAACCATATGTAGTGAACAAATATTTATCTGTTGCATGAACATCTGCTTTCCTAATCCTCTCAATACAGTACGATCACACAAGCTTAGATTAATAATTCAGCAGGGTGTGGTACTGATACCAATAAACCCAAGAAATGACTTCTACAACACACTTCATCTCATGCTGAAGTAAAACTTTAACTCAACATCATCATTAATACTGTGCAGAAGCTCTCCAGGTTGTTGAAGACATCTGAATTCTCCCAAAATATTTAAAGATGCTTTCAAGGTGGGAAGTTAGCTACAGAATAGGACACAAATTCTGGAGATTGAGTTAAGGAATTGCAGCTAGTTAAGATAAAAGATAACTAGCCATCAAAAAGAACTGCGCATTTTGAAACCAGTCAGGTGGGAGATATTCTGATTCTGCACCATTATAACATTAACTACTCCTATAATTTCTGTCATTCATGTTTCTGAAGTGTACACAAACCTAATAGCCACAATTTCTGACTTTTGTTTAATGCTTCCTGTTTTCTTGCATTAACGCCATCATGTCAACTCTTGCCAATTCCAATGGATATTTTATTTTTCTTGACAATCACAACACTTTTGAAAAGAGCAAGCAATCATCTGCAGTCCAGCCCCTCTTGATGTTTCTCCAACATGCACATTCACTATCTCAATTCCCAGCCCCTCCTGCCACAGCTCAGAGAAACTCTGCTGGAGCCAATACTGCTTCAGTAAAATATGTATTAATCCTTAAAGTACATCCTTGCAGCAAAACAGTATTTTCTAGAAGCATCTTGGACTCTTTAGCAGTCCTTTGAAGAGCACTGTACTCTCATGCAATCTCCTTCATACTAGGAGAGCCATGTGACTTGTTTGTAGTGGCCTTAACTGTAACACATGTGTCAAACTTCTTGCCATCTTTTATTTGAGGTGATTCAAAGAAATTGGAGTTGTATACTCCAGTCCACTGACTCATTTGGATCAACTAAATAGATCTCCGAGACTTCATGACATCTCTGGATCCCACTTGATCAGTGGTCTTCAAGGGTGTGACTGATGCATCCCACAGCTTGAGTGGCCCAGAATCTTATCAGCACTCAATGCAGTAGTTCTCCAAAGCACAGTCCCTCAATCTAAGTGGTGACTGTGATTTATTTTTGGTCCATCACCACATTGAGTGACTGTGCATTCATCTCCACTGTCAATGCAGCAGTCTATCTAATCCAGTGGTTCTCAACCTTTTTTCTTTCCACTCACATGCCACTTTAAGTATTCCCTGTGCCATAGGTGCTCTGTGATTAGTAAGGGATTGCTTAAAGTGGTATGTGGGTGGAACAAAAAAGTTTGAAAACCACTGTTTTAATTGCTCCTAATTGACTTATTATGTGCATGGTTTCATAACTCCAAAGGAAATAGGGGAATGACAATTTTTCTCAAGCAAAATATTTCAGTAACAATTGGGTCTCGAGTTATGATTCTCAACCCCTTCCCACTCACGTACCACCATAAGCAATCCCTTACTAATCTCTATCAGGTCATCTCTCATCCTCTGTTTTCAAAGAAGAAAAGGTCGAGTTTGCTCATCCGGTTTTCATAAGGCAACATCTTTGTACTTGCTTCTTTTTGTGCAACTTCGCAGCAATGTCCCTCCCTCATCTTAATGTAGCATCTTTGAATTCTTCTCCAAATTACTCTTTAAGTTGGGTAAATAAATAGGATTGAGCTTTGACCCATACACCCTTTGCTAATGGCTTACAATAATCACCTAACTTCAGAGACCATAATGTTGTAAATTTCCTAGACCCCAACAATGAAGACGCTGTTTACATCCGGTACCGCACGGATGGCAGTCTCTTCAATCTGAGGCGCCTGCAAGCTCACACCAAGACACAAGAGCAACTTGTCCGTGAACTACTCTTTGCAGACGATGCCGCTTTAGTTGCCCATTCAGAGCCAGCTCTTCAGCGCTTGACGTCCTGCTTTGCGGAAACTGCCAAAATGTTTGGCCTGGAAGTCAGCCTGAAGAAAACTGAGGTCCTCCATCAGCCAGCTCCCCACCATGACTACCAGCCCCCCCACATCTCCATCGGGCACACAAAACTCAAAACGGTCAACCAGTTTACCTATCTCGGCTGCACCATTTCATCAGATGCAAGGATCGACAATGAGATAGACAACAGACTCGCCAAGGCAAATAGCGCCTTTGGAAGACGACACAAAAGAGTCTGGAAAAACAACCAACTGAAAAACCTCACAAAGATAAGCGTATACAGAGCCGTTGTCATACCCACACTCCTGTTCGGCTCCGAATCATGGGTCCTCTACCGGCACCACCTACGGCTCCTAGAACGCTTCCACCAGCGTTGTCTCCGCTCCATCCTCAACATCCATTGGAGCACTTTCATCCCTAACGTCGAAGTACTCGAGATGGCAGAGGTCGACAGCATCGAGTCCACGCTGCTGAAGATCCAGCTGCGCTGGATGGGTCACGTCTCCAGAATGGAGGACCATCGCCTTCCCAAGATCGTGTTATATGGCGAGCTCTCCACTGGCCACCGTGACAGAGGTGCACCAAAGAAAAGGTACAAGGACTGCCTAAAGAAATCTCTTGGTGCCTGCCACATTGACCACCGCCAGTGGGCTGATAACGCCTCAAACCGTGCATCTTGGCGCCTCACAGTTTGGCGGGCAGCAACCTCCTTTGAAGAAGACCGCAGAGCCCACCTCACTGACAAAAGGCAAAGGAGGAAAAACCCAACACCCAACCCCAACCCACCAATTTTCCCTTGCAACCGCTGCCTGTCCCGCATCGGACTTGTCAGCCACAAACGAGCCTGCAGCTGACGTGGACTTTTTACCCCCTCCATAAATCTTCGTCCGCGAAGCCAAGCCATATTCCTCCTGGGGAACAATGAATACTGTGTCTGGAAAAATAAATCATTTCATCTTCAGAGAGGGGGAAGAAAAAAATGAAGTTAGAAAATGTAAAAAGTTCACACTTCACCATTAACACGATATAAAAATCTTAAGATGGCAGACTTTTCTGAATTAAGTTGTTGACGGGTTAAAAGTTCTTTTGCTACATTTTTATTGATGATGTGAATTATTGAATTTGTTCTTTCAAACATAAGTCATGTTTATTCACTTGAAATTGTCAGTGGAATTATTGAAATTCCTCCTCTCATTGTTCGATTAGTTTTAATCTGTACCCCGGTATCATGCATCATCTCATGCTTACAGCCATAGAAATTCATCCAAGAGAATATGCACTTTATTATTTCCGCAGAGAGTATCAGTTCAATGAACAATGCAATGATGCTTTCAGCATCCCATGTCAATTCATTATGTTGAAAGATAAAGATGGACTCAAGAGATGCATTATCTGTTGTCTGGAATATGCCGATACAATTAGAGCAAGTTTTTGGATCTGGGGTACAGTATAGTGTGCAACTGATCTCATGCACCACCACTAGAAGTCACTTATGCGGTTAGACAACTTACTATTCCAGCAATGCTGTTTATTGAAAGATCTATCGTGTGGGTCCCCGAGGTGCAAATGTGGCAAACCAATTCAATTTCCTCACCGGACAATGGCCCTGGGGATAATTTATCTGCTGCCTCTCAGCCAATTAGTATCATTCATTATTCATGTATGGCGAGGCAGGACAGTAATTTAAATATCAACGCTTTTGCTAGTCTCTAGTGCCGAAAATTCAGAACTGAATTAAGTCACTATTTGAACAAAAGGAGAAAAGCTCATTGTGGAGAAACAAAGTAAGCAAAAGAGGGAAAGATATTAGCCATTTTCACCACAGGCTTTGAATGGCCTGTTAAAGGTGTGGACAGAAGTTTTATTTAAAATCCTGCGACCGCAGCATCTGCACCCAAGATGGTTGTGTCTATGATCGGCAGCAGCTACAAAGGGTTGGAGACTCCAGGGGAGTGGAGGAGTGGGACAGGGCCCCAGAAAATGGGGAGACTATCCTCCATCTGAGAAGGAGAAGCAGAGATGACCCACGGGACGATGACCACGGTGGCGGACTAGTGAGGGGGCTCTGCAGCTGAAAGATTAATGGACGTGGTAGGCCGCTGGTGACTCGAAGCAAGGAACCAACCAACAGAGGCTGGGGGCTGCTGGAGACTGCTATTGGGACACTGACTCGAAACTGGCTGAAAGAGTACCAGGTATCGGAACTGGGATGCGAGGGGGTGCCGAAGGTGCTGAGGGGTTCCTTGCCATGTAAGGGGGGGTTCAGATCTGAAACTTAGATTGTCAATGGTTTTGATTGCCCTCTGTGTGGCTGCAGAGGCTACTGAAGCACTGGAGGTGAATCTACAGACACTCGGTGACTCTGGAGGGACTCTCCATTGCTTCTCTTTCTCTGACTGTAAGAGACTCTTCAGGCAAATTCTGCCGATGATGTTCTTGCCTGCTTCTTTCAGCAGACAAGAACAATTTCATATAATACGACTCTGTTTTATCACAATGACAATAAATTGGATCTTAAATCTTGAATAAAACCAAGGAATCTGGAATTGACAGTGCTCCCATCATGTAATCAGAATCAGTGCGAAAGGGAACTTGCATTTGGTACACTTCAAGCAGGCATATTAACAATTAACAAAAGGAAAGTACACAAATCCAGTCAAATGCCTCCCACCTGTTAGCACAGTCACAGAGTCAACAGCATTGAAAAGGGGCCCTTTGACCCATCATACCCATGCCAGATATCAAGCATCCATCTATACTAACACTGTTCACTGGCACATGGCCCATATTTTCACTGTTGGCTAGCCAAGTACTCGCCTTAAATATCTTGCTTCGTACGAGAATAGACTTTGGAACAAGTGTAGCCAAAAGGTATAATGGAGCAGATAATGTTTGCTGGGATTAAAAAGACAGCAATACATGAGCTTAGCTGACTTTCAGAAACATTGATGCCCTTTAATTAATGACGGAACAGAGGACCTATTTGCAAATTAAGATGTCTTAATCTGCAAGAAAATTGCACCATGAATGATGAAATTCAATTTGGATATTCCTTTAAATGTTGATTAAAATTGCTTTAATTAATGACCAAGTTAAGTTCATAAATTGCATTTGGGAATTTCTTTTAATAACAGTTTTATCCACATTACCACAATTATGGTTTAATCTAATTAACACAACTTTTCTCAAATTTAATATTGTTATAATGTTTAACATTTTATTTTAACTACCCATCAAAATTTATTAACTGAAATTAGCCTCCTTAAATTAAATCACTTATTTTTGCACTTAGCGATCATAATTGAATCTTTAAAGAATAATTACTGCAGTAATGTGATGAGGAAATAAATCTGCAAAAGTGCAAAATGAAAATGTTTTAGTTTGCAAGTTCAAGGTCAGCACCTTGATTGATTTTGATTTCTTCATTGATTTTCTATCTTTCCTAAGTTATGTCAAAAGCACGAAGTTAGCAACTGTTTAATGTATGTTTTAATATCTTGGATGAGATTGTGTCACAATACCATATCTGCTTACAGTTGGTCCCCCTGAAATTCTATTCATAGAAACAAAATAACCCTTTCTGACCAATTAATAATGTCCAGAGTTTGACAAGAGTGACGATCATTGGAAGAATGAGATTTAGTGAGCAGATAGGGGCTAATGGGTTATATGGGTGCAATATAGAAATGATGAATGGCAAAGAATTGGGGAAGATATTAGGTAGGATTAGTAGGTGAGTCACAGGGCAGACTGTTGAGAAAGCTAGTGTGGGATGAAGGGTTGAAGATTATTGTTGGAGGGAATATAGGAGGAACAAATCAGAGAGAGCAAAACACAGAAAAGGAGATGGGGAGGTCTGAGGGACCAGAAGAGCATTTTCAATGTGTGCAGTTGTTCTACATACTTCTGTGTTCTTTTCCGTTCTCACATCGTTTTCATTTTATGAAGCTGAAATTGTGCCATTGTGTTGGAAGATTTGCCTGGATTGGCTATGACACATTTTCCACCATGTATAAAATTGTACAGGAATAAGCATTTACAGAATGCATTGTTCATGTATGTGAAATTTGTGTACAAATTCAAGCCAGTTCAAATTCAAATTCATTAAGCCAGTTTGGGACTTGTGTATCATCCCAAAAAATTAAGTACTGTAACCTCCAAGGTCACAAACTGTGTGCTGGGATGAAGGAATAATTTAAATAGCTGTTTTGCTCCTGGCATAGATATGATTAGCTTTCTGTCTCATTAAATGTCATTTCTGCACATGAAACATAAAACTAGATAATGACCTCTGAAGTTACAACTGACCATTAATCATTTAAGAGTTGTTGCCGGAGAATAAATCTTGGTGACACCTTCAAACATCCTTTCTTTTATAGATAGAAATAGATGTGCTTAATAGATTTTGAGTCACCTGACAACACATTTATACCCCATAATAATAATAGTACTGTCCAATTAATGTGTCATGCAATCAGAATACCTTGTCTCTTGGTGCCAGTGTGGATTTATTAAAAGAAAATCTACTGACAAAATCAATAGAGTTTTTAGTTGAGCATTGGCCACTTGCAAGGACTAAAGGGAATGCAATGAATGGGGCATGTATGAATTTTCAGGAAAAGTTCAATAAAGTGTCTTCGAAGGCTTGTTTCAGTAGTTCATGAGTACTGTACAAGAGGAAATGCATTGACATTATAACAACATTGATTCGGATGAACAGATGCTGTTCAAATTGGAAGATATTTGTAACTAGCTTAGCCCAAGCACTGCATTTCATTTCAGTGCATGTAGATGGCAAGGACAAAGGCTTATGGAAGAGAAGAATAAACTTTGTTAATGACAAAAGTGTAGGATCTTCCATTAACAATATTGTAACTGCAGTTTAAGTTTGAAGAGAACATAGGTGTTTGAGGTAATACATTTTCAAAGCATGAGAGATTGATCCATGAATTCAGTGGAACAAAATAGCATTGAAAATACTTTGATGCACAGAGAACCATACACAAAGTGTGTGAATTCAGATAAATATCACATTTGACAAAGGCCAATTTGATTTTAATTAACATTTTCCCTGCATGCAAACATAAAAGAATTAATGAAGAAAATTATGCACTATGGAACCTTCAGCAAAAGTTAAGAATATTTCATGTTGTTTTCCCAACAAGGTGAGATAATGTACCTCAATGCATTGGGCTGAGTTTCTCGTATTTCTAGATGTCATTGAAAGAGGCCATCCAGCCCATCAAGGCTTCAGTGCACAAGGACAAAATAAAATGGAGGTTAGGTATCAGTGCCTCTCATCTCGCATTCTGTACAGTCACATGACTAACACCAGAAGCAATCCTCATCAACTAGGGCTGTGATTTAGATACACTTCCTATCTGGTCCCCCCCCAATTACTCCTGGCATAGCTTGCTTCGTGTATAAGCAAGAAACTTAATTGTGGCAACAACACTTTCCAGAAGTGCTTTAATTTAATCATGTTCTTACTGGTATTGTTGAATAATCAAGCATGGTCTTTGTTTGAAAACAGGCTTCGCTCCCTGCCTTAACCAGTATACATGCATGTTAATGCCAACTTGTGATGTAATAACAATGTTATGGTAAATATAATCTTGCGTTTGCAATACAAGTCCAAAAAGCATTACTTCTTAATGTTTGTATGTTTGGAGCCTAATTTAGAAAACAAAATCGTATTTGTAATATTCCAGATATGAAATATCATCCAAAATACTCCCATGAACACGCAATTAAACCATTTTTTTTTGCTCTTGGGGCCCTCCTCCCTTCCAGGCCTCGAGCCTTAAGCCTACTCATCTTAATGGTTAATCCGCCACTGGTGCAGGCTACTTCTCCAAAGAACCATGAGATTAACACTCACATGGCCTTTTGAAATATTTGCCTGAATCTTGCCCCAAGCATTCACTTCATCCATACAAAAATAGGCACAGTGCTCCATTGAGCGTGACTGCTTTAAAAAAAAGTTCTTACAATTAGGTTCATGTATAATTGAGATTCAAACTCACCACTGTGATTTAGTGCTGGAATATTTCTATTTCCAATACTTGAAATTAAAAAAAAGCACATGCAATATTTCCCCTTTGTCAACTAATTTGTTTTTCAACCAGAACTTTATTGTGGTAATTATTGCTGCTTTGTAACAGGTACAAAAGCAATCCATGAAATAATTTAAGATGCGCAACCAGAATTCAGCTCACAACATTACAGCTTGAGGCAAAAATATCAATTCCAACTCCAGTGGGAAACTGAAGATCTCAAATATAAGCTTTAATGAAGGACTTAAAAGACATTGAAGCCAAATTGATAAGTTAAATATGTACATAATTTTAAAATTTAATTTGAACCTTTGTTTTGGTTGGTGTAATTGTTAATTATTGACTAATTAAATTCATGTCAGCCAAGTTATTTGGAGTAAATTTGGAAGGGGGGCGCAAGATGATGGAGGGGGAGACGGAGGGGGGGGTGGTGGAGGGGAAGGGAGAGGGCGAGGCTGATGGAGGTGGAGGTGGAAGGGGGAAGCTGATGGAGGTGGAGGTGGAGACAATCCATGCACAATACAAGAAAAACAGCCATTTCACATAACAGCATATTACTTTCAACAATAAAATGGTCACTTTCAGGAGTAAACAACCGCATTGTGTATTGACGAGTTTAAAGTGAAATCCAGATTTTATCTGAATTCAGGACACACTAGATATTCGCTGATGTTGGTGGGCATTTTTATAAAATGGATTTTCTTCACGGCATACATTTTATTGAATATTAAAGCTGAGTGGTTGCCATTAAAATTTCAGATTTCAGATTTATTGTCAGACTACATACATGATATCACATACAACCCTGAGAATCTTTTTTTTCCTGTGCGCAAGGCAAAATTATCACTTATTGGTAGTGCAAAAGAAAAGTAGACCATGTACAGATGTAAACAAATATAGAAATGTAAACAACTCATTTTGTAATACTTAGAGGGAAAATAAACAATAAAGTACAAAAGTAAGAGTTCTGATTGAGTTTCTTGTTGAGGAGTCTGAAGGTGGAGTGGTAGCAGCTGTTCATGAATCTGGTGGTGTGAGTCTTGTGGCACCTACACCTCTTCTGGGTGGTGTGGATCCTCGATGATTGCTGCTGTTCCCCAACTGCAGTGTTTCCCATGGATGGTCTCTATGGTGGGAAAGGTTTTACCTGTAATCTCCACTACCTTTTGAAGGGCTTTATGCTCAGGGGAATCGATGCAACTGTGTGTTGCAGCCAGTCAGCACACTTCCCACCACACATCTTTAGAAATTTGCCAGGGTTTCAGAATCAGAATTTATTGTCATGAACAAGTCATGAAATTTGGTGGTTTTGCAGCAGCATCGTAGGGTAAACATTCACATTATAAACCATCTTACATAACTATAAAAAATAAAAAAATAATAGTGCACTAAAAGCAAGGCAGTGTCTTTGGTTCATTGCTATTCAGGAATCTGATGACAATAGGGAAGAAGCTGTCCTTGTGCCACTGAGTGCTCATCTTTAAGCTCCTGCACCTATTTCCCTATGGTAGCAGAGTGAAGAGGGCATGGCCTGGGTGGTGAGGGTCTTTGAGGATGGAGGCTGTTTTTTTAAGACACTACCTCATGTAGATGTCCTCAGTGGAGTGAGGACTGCTGCCTGTGATGTTGCAGGCCGAGTTAACAACCCTCTGGAATTTATTCTTGTCCTGAGAGTTTGCGCCTCCATACCAGGTAGTGATGCGACCAGCCAGAATGCTCTCTATGGAACACCTGTAGAAGTTTACGAGAGTCTTTATTGACATATCAAATATCCTTAGACACTCACAAAGTTTAGCCTGCTGATGAAAGTTCTTTGTGGTTGCATCAACATGGAGGCTCCTAGACAGATCCTCGGAGATGTTGACACCCAGGAATTTGATTGTCCCTCTTCAATACTGAACCTTTGGTGAGGACTGGGTCGTGTTCCTCTGTCTGCCTCCTGAAGTCCACAATCATCTCCTTGGTTTTGCTGATGTTGAGCACAGGGTTGTCATTATACCATCAATGAGCTGATCTATCTCCCTCCTGTATGCTTTCTCATTACTGTTTGTGAGTCTGCTGACAACTGTGGTGTCATCGACAAACTTGTAGCATTGGAGTTATGCCTGGTCACATTGACATGGTTGTATAATGAACAGAGCAGTGGGCTAAGCACCCATCCTTGGGGTGCACTTGCGTTGATAATAAGTAAGGAGGAGACATTTCTAATTCATATTGACTGTAGTTTTCCAATGAGAAAGTCAAGGATCCAGTTGCAGAGTGGGATACAGAGGCACAAAGTTTGTGCTTATTGACCAGCACGGAAGTAATAATGGTATTGAAGGCTGAGGTGTAGTCGATGAAGAGCTGCCATATGTATGAATTGCTGTTTTTGAGGCGATCCAGAGCTGAGTGGAGAGCCAGCGATTTTGCATCTGCTGTGAAGTGATTGTGACAATAGGCGAATTCCAGCAGACCCAGATCTTTGCTGAGGTACGTGTTCGTTTTGGTGAAATGTTTACAATGTCAAACCAAACCTCTGCTATATCCTGAGAAAGTATAGGCGCTGGCATGGTTTCTTCACAATGCTATTCATGTGTTCGGTCCAGGAAAGATCCTCCAGGATAGTGACTCCCAAAAAATTTAAAATGTACCTTTTATTAAAATTTGCAGTTGCATTAATTTTTTTAATGTTATTTAATGGTCAAAATTAATTTGATTCTTTGCAAGATTTTCCCATTTCAAATCACAAATTACAAAAGAATTCTTGGTCCTTAGGTAAATTAAATAGCAGATTTTAAAATGTACTCGTCAACACAACTCAATTTTAGATTGTTATATCTCTATTTTCCAGAAAATCTCACCATTACCAACTTCCTAAACATATAAAATACATTAAAATAAGTTGTATTTCAAAGCAGTGAGATATGAATAATTTCAATAATTCATGGAAAAGTAAAAACAATTGTTTTAGTTCAGATAACAGATATGCTCAGGAAAAGCTTGATGCCCAATGGACACATTCTTAAACTTAATGATGCAATCCTCAAGTCAAGTCAAGTTTTTTTGTCACCTAATTGAATAAGTACAGCTTGTGTTCTCTCGTCTTCAGTGCAAAAAAAAACAAGACATACAACCAGATTGCACATGTAACTCAACGGATGCTACCCCTCCACCATCAGACTTCTCAGCAACAAACTCAAATAAGGACTCTATCTTTTGCCCTTTATTGTTTGTTTTTTTTTAATCTTCTCTGTATTGCAAACAGTCAGTTGTTTGCATTTATTTATTTGTTCACATGTGTACATTGTGTAGATTTTTATTGCACTACCAATAAGTGGTAATTCTGCCTGGGCGACAGGAAAAAGAATCTCAGAGTTGTATATCATGAAATGTGTGTACTTTGACAATAAATCTGAATCTACAATGTCTACATGAGCCCCATTGCTGGTATCCTCTCAGGGTGCATCACTGTGTGATATGGGAAAAGCTCTACCCACGACCGCAAGAAACTACAGAGAGTTGTGACTATAACTCAGGCCGTCGCACATATACCCTCCACTCCATCAACTCCATCTACGACTCGCAAAAGCTGCCAAAGGACTCATCTCACCCCAGCCAGGCTCTTTTCATCCATCTCACATCAGGAAGAAGATTCACGAGAATAAAATCACACACCACCAGATTCCTGGACAGCATCTTTCCACCATTGAAAAACAAAATAGTACAATTTTGTTGCCTTTGCACCATTCCAACTGATCTCTCTCTCTGCAACCCTGAGCTCTGTACTCACATATTATGTCTTATGTGTTCAAGTCAAGTGAATTTTATAGTCATCTGATTGTACAAGTACCACCTAACAATCAGTGTCTTCTGGTCCTCGGTGAAAAAAAATGCAGACATACAACCAGGCATAACACACATATGGACAAAAATACATATTCAGGACAATTATTTATATATATATATATATATATATATATATATCTATATATATGTATATATAGATATATATAAATATATATATAGATAGATAGATAGATATATATATATATATCTATATATATACAAACAAATAAATAAATATTGTTTCATGAATATGCAAGTCTCAGATGGTTACTGTAAGCAGTTCCTTTGTTCGTTCAGCATTCTTACTGTCCGTAAGAAGAAGACTTTCTTCAGCTGGCTCTGATACTCCTGTATCTCTTTTCCAATGGGAGCAGCTGAAAAATTCTATGTGCAGATTGGAAGGGGCCCTCAAAGATTTTTGCATGCCCTCTTCAGACTATGATCCCAGTAGGTCACATCGAGGGCTGGGGAGAGAAGTGTGGTGAATGTCTGCCAAGCTGTCTGTCTCCCCTCTGGCGAGCCTTGCTGTACTAACATTGGCTGTGCATTATGTCTACTGTTAAGGACACTCCCCTTGGGTGCACCTATTGTCTTTCATTATTGTACCATGAGTTTCTGCTAATAAAAGCCATGATTATTGTTTGACCACATCGTCTTTGTCTACTTCATCAACTGGCACTTCAATTTTATTAGCAGAAACGGATGCAGCTCTCAAGCCAGAACGGCTGATAATCGACCAGTCTGCCCCGAGGGCCAGAGAAATTTTCAACCACTGGATTGCTTGTTTTGATTACTACATGGCGCGAAACAACATAGTCGATGAGGTGATACAGTGGGGCCACCTGAACTCTCTGCTGGGTGAGGTCTCTTTCGCCGTAACGCAAGGAGCTGCCATTCTGGCCATAGCCTGGGATCGTCTGACTGTTTACTATGCAGCGGCATGGAATGTGGTGCTTGCTCGACACCAGTTGCTGACTAGACCCCAGAAACCTGGGGAAAGTGATGCTGCCTATGCTCTGGCCCTCGACTCACAGGCAAACGAATGTGATGTCAGGACTTTAATGTGCAACAACACTGCAATGCCTTGAAGCTGGATGCTTTTGTCAACGGGATTGACTCCAGTTACATCCGACAGAGCCTGCTGGAGACGGAGCTCTTAACCTACAATCGGGCAGTCACTCAGCCAAAACAATAAGAAATGCCATGCAGTCCAGTGAAATGCTAGAAACAGAAAAGGAAACACCCAGGAGTGCTGGAACCCCAAAGGAAAGAAAAGGGTGAACTCCTGAAAAATGCTACTTCTGTGATAAGAGCTGGCACCCCAGACAGAAGTACCCGGCTCGATTTGCTACCTACAACTATTGTGGGAAACTTGCCCACTTCGCTAAAGCGTGTAAGGCGAAAAGTACTCCCACTGATAAGAAGAAGAAGAAGAGAAGCACCAAAAAATGCATCCTGGAGCTGCAGGAATGGAAGACAACTGTGAAAAGGGGGAATCTTCAGAAGAGCAGGCTGAATCAAATTCAAGTGACGGCGAGGTGAGATCCCCTGTGATAGCTCAATTGACTGTAAAGCTTGGGGGATGTTATGGACTGGAACGGTCGACTATGAAGGGGGAGGTGAATGGTGAGACTCTTGATTTTCTATAGACTCAGGGAGTACTGACAGCTACATCCACGAGAAAGTTGCCAGAGCCTTAAATTTGTGGAGATATCCAGCGAACCGAAAGATATCGATCGCTTGTAGTGAACTTACAAAAACTGTACAGGACAAGTGTAAAGTTACTTTAAATTTGCAGGGACATTGCCTGGCTGATGTGTGGCTCTTTATTATGCTGGAGCTCTGTGCCCCTATGTTACTGGGGTTAGATATTCAATCTCAGATGAACAGTGTCGTGTTAAATTTCAGTGGGCCACTACCCACACTTACCATCCCCCATACTAGTTACTGCGGTCTGTCTGCATTAAAGATCAAAGCTTCCCTTTTCAGTGATTTATTCCCTGAGTGTCAGTCGATTGCCACTAAGAGCCATTCTTACAGCAAAGAGGATCATGAGTTTATCAAAGCGGAGACCTAGAGACTGCTTAAAGAGGGAGTAATTGAACCTAGTAACAGTCCGTGGCGGGCCCAAGAGGTTGTCGTGAAAAATCACACTAAGAGACGACTGGCTATTGACTACCCTCAGACAATCAACCGTTACACTAACCTGGATGCCTACCCCCTGCCATGCATCAATGAAATGATTAATCAGATAGCGCAATACAAAGTGTACTCCACTATCGACCTCAAAGCAGCTTATCAGCAAATCCCCATTAAGAAAAGGGAATGGCCCTATACGACTTTTGAAGCTGATGGGAGGTTATACCAGTTTAAAAGGGTACATTTTGGGGTTACTAATGATGTGTCTGTGGTTCAGAGGGAACTGGATAAGATTGTTAGGACGTACGAGTTACAGGGTACGTTTCCCTATCTGGATAATGTCAATATCTGTGGGAAAACACAGGCTGAGCACGACAATAACTTAAAGAAATATTTAGCAACAGCTAAAGAACTTAACCTTACATTTAACGAGGGCAAATGTGTGTTCAACGCAACAGAGCTACCCATTCTAGGCTACATTGTCCTCAAGGGCAAAATCCGCCCCGACCTGGAATGAATGGTCCCCCTTAAGAAGTTACCACCCCCAGACTCAGCAAAAGCCCTTACTACTTCAAATGGGTTTGGGATTACGCCACGAAGGCACGCCCTCTGTTTGACACTAAATCTTTTACTCTCTTTCCAATGGCCTTGAAGGGTTTTGAGAGAATTAAAGCTGATATTGCCAAAGCTGCACTCTCGTTGATTGACGAGGATGTCCCATTCCAAGTGAAAACTGATGCCTCAGATTGTGCCTTGGCAGGAACCCTCAATCAAAAAGGCACACCTGTGGCATTCTTCTCCTGCACGTTACGAGGACCTGAACTTAAACATCATGCCATTGAAAAAGAAGCCCAGGCTATTATTGAAGCTGTTCGCTACTGGAGACACTTACTAGCCGGCAGAAAATTTACTCTTGTCACTGATCAGAAATCTGTAGCCTACATTTTCAGTACTAAACATAAAAGTAAACTCAAGAATGATAAGATGACACGCTGGCGAATAGAATTCTCAACTTATAATTATGAGATCCAGTACAGACCGGGCAGATTAAATGATTCCTCTGACACATTTCACGATCTGCTGCTGGTGCTCAGCTGGAGGAGCTAAAAGAGATCCATAGCAGACTGTGCCACCCAGGAATCACGAGGTTCTTCCACTACATAAGGGCTAACAACCTTCCTTACTCTCTGGAAGAAGTCAGGAAACTGACTAAAAGCTGTCTCATTTGCGCAGAATGCAGACTGCAATACTTCAAAGCTCCGGAGGCCACTCTCATCAAGGCAACCCAATCTTTTGAGAGGATTAGCTTAGATTTTAATGGGCCATTACCTTCCAACAACAAAAATGTATATTTCCTTACTGTAATTGATGAATATTCCAGGTTTCCCTTTGCAGTACCCTGCCCTGATGTCTCATCAGCGTCTGTCATTAAGCCATTTGACAGAATTTTCAGCATTTTTTGTTTTCGCAATTACACTCATCCCGATAGGGCTCAGCATTCATGAGCGCTGAACTGTGGCGACCCCTGCTATGGAAGGGGATTTCCACCAGCCGTACCACGAGCTACAACCCGCAGGGCAATGGGCAGGTCGAAAGGGCTAATGCTACAGTCTGGAAGACTGTTAATCTTGTTTTAAAAACACATGGTTACCCTGTTACCCAATGGCAGGAGGTGCTGCCTGAGGCACTACATTCTATTTGGTCTTTATTGTGTACTGCAACAAATCAAACACCTCATGAACGTATGCTTACCTTTCCTAGGAAATCAGGAACTGTGATGGACTGGCCAGCCTGTTTATCTGAGCCTGGAACCGTGCTGCTGAAGAGCCAAGCTCGGACACGTAAAACAGACCCCCTAGTCCAACCAGTTTAGTTACTGCATACTAACCCCAACTACGCTCATGTTAAATTCACAGACGGGAATACTGACACTGTACCCCTAAGAGATCTGCCCTCTCCTGGTTCGCCCCTTCCTCACACCCCTACTCAAGAGTGAGCCTGAGAGATTGGGCTCACCCCCCCCCCCCCCCCCCCAGCCTGTGACCCCTAGAAAGCTTTCAGATGGCCATGCTGAGGCTCCACTGCCTCACACTGGCGATTCTGGCGCGGGTCCAGAAGTCAGTCCTTCCCACACTATAGATCCAGGACCACATCAACCAGTTCCCAAGGTTGCAAAGGAGCCACCTGTTTTGAGAAGAAGCACCAGAATTCATAAACAATCTGAGAGGCTGACATATTCATAAAACATCTCATTATATTTCGATTGCTTGCTAGATACTGGTGTATTTTGGCAGTTAGAGTATCTCAATGCCAAATATGGTATCCATGCATCGCTTACTTCAGTCTTTCATAGCAGCTGTCCTTTTGATTTTAACCCTTCTTCTGCTGGGGGGAGACTGTGGTGAATGTCTGCCAAGCTGCCTGTCTCCCCTCTGGCAAGCCTTGCTGTACTAACATTGGCTGTGCATTATCTCTACCATTAAGGATGCTCCCCTTGGATATAACTGTGTATGCACCTATTGTTTTTCATTATTGTACCATGAATTTCTGCTAATAAAAGCCATGATTATTGTTTGCCCACATCTTCTTTGTCTACTTCATCAACTGGCACTTCAATAAGTCGACTCCATTGATCCTCTCTGCCACTCTTATAGTCCTCAGGATTGACCTCCAATCCATTTCTCTGCAGCAACTGTACCACGCTGTCATGCAGCTGGCTAGGATGCTCTCGATAGATCTCCTGTAGAAGATTGACATAATGGTGGCCTGTAGCCTTACCCACTTCATTCTTCTCAGGAAGTGCAATCGCTGCTGAGGAGATGTTGAGTGTCCATGATAGGTCACTAGTTAACTGAACTCCAAGGTACTTGGTACTCTTTACTTTCTCTTCTATAACGTGTTGATATATTGTGGAAAGTGCTCATTCCTGGGCCTCCTGAAATCTATGATCATCTCTTTCATCTTGTCCATGTTGTAACTCTCGCACCATTTCACGAGATTTTCTACCTCTTCTCCATAGTGCAACTCATCGTTGTTGATGACGAGGCCAATTACCACCTACAAACTAGATGACACTGTTGCAGCTGGATTTGGTGATGCAGTTACGGGTCAGTAGCATCAACAATAGTGGGCTGAGCACACAGCCCTGAGATGTATGTAAGGATTGAAGCCAAGAAGCTTTCAGTTTTATGCATTCCACGCATTAATGCCAGTAATGGAAGTGATAATGCAATGAAAGGGTTACAACAATTCATGGTTTGCCTTCCTTCACAACCAAAATGCATGAGTTCTTTTTAAAATATTTGTATTGCTATTTAATATATAAACAATTGAACAATACAATTATACAGTGTGAAATACATTAAAAAATACAGGATTTCAAATATGTACATAATTCAAAGGACCAAAGCACATTGGTAATAGTGCAGTAAAATATTACATAAAACAAAAAGAAAAAAGTCCCAATAGAAAGAGAAATAAAGGAAAGAAATGAAAAATAAAGTTAAAAATTACTTTTGAATGAATTATACTTTAAAAAAAAACACAAAACAGATCCAATTGTCTTTCCTTCTCATTCTGTAAGAATTTTATCAAAAGTTGTATTATTCATGGTTGAGCAAAGCCGTTATCTGTTATATTATCCAGTTTAAAAAAAAGAAAACCTAAACTAATTTTAAAAAGGGGGAACAAAGGACCCCCGCTCCCCGTAGCTCAAAACCCCGACTATTCAGCAAGTTTAGGAAATGAAACGTGGAAATCAAGTGACATCAACCTGAAATTTGACAGCACAGCACCAAAGCACTTTGACTACCCTAACTCTTTAGATTATGAATGAGCTAATGAAATATATGTTAATTAATTCAATGGCATTGCCCTCTGTGCAGACTTCCCAACCAAAAGGTTGTGTCAGATTTTACCTTCACCTTTCTGAATAAAATGAAATATCAACATAACTTGGCATGGTTTGTGAAAACAACTTACTCTCTGCTGCACTTCATCCTTGCAAAGAAAGTGCACCATTGAATAATATTTTTGTCTGCACAGCAAATAAATCAAAGTATGCCCTTCAGGTCCACAATCACTTTTACATACACACAAAAAAAAAGCCCCATTCAATACTTCTTTTTTCATCATACTGTTCAAATGATCAATTCAATTACATACCAGTTGGCCTATGAATAATCAGGAATATTACTGAACTAATTCAATAAATTTTGTTTACAACCTAATTACATATCATAATATGGAAAAGAAACAGAAAGGATAAGTTTAAATGAGTTATTTGCAGTTGTGCAAATAGGACTGAGGCAAATCATCAATGTATTTTGGACTGTCTTTTTTTCAGAAGCTGTGCAGAAACAGTTTGAAATTCACAATCAGCCCATTTTGTGCTTCTGGCAAAGACCAACCTTACCTCAACTGTCTGATAAGTAACAAATCTCCCTTGAGCTACTATACCCACACTAGCAGAATCCATGTTGAATGTTCCTTTAATGTTGTCAAAGAAATATTGATGATGTACTCAGTGAGAAATATTGGTGTCAGTTTTAACCACTGAGGCTATTCTTTTGTTGAAATATACCCCAATATCAATGGCATGAATGGTAATAGTCGAAAGCATCAAGTGCATTTGACAGAAAATTGTGGAATGAATTTCAAAATCAGGGTTCAATGCACTCATACACCTAGCCATCTAACATGCTTAATAATACAAAGCTGGGTTGAATTTCCAATCATCAATTTTGCATTTCTCTGACTGGACATCTTTGAAAGATCTATTAGCAATCATATTCATGAACAGAGTTCATAACTTGTGGAGTATAATTTATATTTGAATTCATGGTAAGGTTTAATAATCCATGCATTGTATGCAAGTTTTCAGTGAAAAAAAATTTTTGCTAGTGTAATTGCACCTCATTATGGAGGGAATTTGTAAAGATAACTCTTTTACATGATGACAGTGTGATAGTACAGATCTATCCCCAATGTATATAGTGTATATAGTTACAGTATCTAGACTGTGCTTACAGCGATTGGCTGAGAGCTTAGCCACGCCTACTGTCTGGGCCTTAAAGGGTTGTGTCCCTAGCCATGTCGGATCATTCCGGACTGGTCGGCCACCTGTGAAGAGCTCCTGTCTTTTGCTAATAAAAGCCTTGGTTTGGATCAACAAGTCTTTGATTCTTTCGACGAGCTCTACAGACAGTGAGGTCAGTATACACTGAGACTGCATTCTACCTCCATATAACCATATAACCGTTTACAGCACGGAAACAGGCCATGTCGGCCCTTCAAGTCCGTACCGGTTCACTTGAACAACTCCACTAGCTCCTCTGCAAACTCCTGAGGAAGTAGAGGCTTTCTTCATGATGCCATTGGTGTGTTGGTTCCAGGAAAGATTTCACGATGGTTCTCTTCAATAAGATTCCATACAGTTTTGATGAAGCATCCTGACATGAAAAGTCAAAAACCCTTGAGGTGAAGTATTGCTGGTGTCCAGCTGAGAAGTGCTGGGACTATTCATCTCCTCTGACACAAAGTATTCACTGCTGAAGCGCTCTCAAACATCTGTTTTTGTTCCTTTGTGATGTGTAGGATGCAAGTCGAAAATCCAACAATCTCCCTTTCTATGCCCATCGATGTGAAATCAGAGATTGTACAAGGTAGGCCTCGTTTAACATCTGTTCCTGTATAAGATTAAACTAACACAAATCAATCGATGATGAATCACTTTTTTTTTCTGAAAGTCATCCAATTCAATTTTGATCAGTAGATAGACTCAAGGCATCTTGGATATCTCCCAAAAGTCCTGCACTTCAAGGTGAAGTCCTCAGACGTCCAATAATATCCCCAGACTCTCTAATATTCCCTTTGGAGATACCTGCCATCTCTTCCTCAACTCTCTCTCGCACTCAACCTTTACTACCTACATCCCAATTGCCTTAACTGGTTACCTCCTTGATGTCCACCTCCATGAATATATGCCCATATATGTCATTATCATTGACAAATCCTGTCCAACTGCTTCTTCTCCTCTGGTGAGATCAGCAACCACGTGTCCACTATTAAATCCACTTTTCTTGGTGCCAAGACATTGCACAGAGGAGGCCTCTCTGTGTCTTTGAACTTGACTGGCTTATTATTCTCTGCAGGATGTCTTGTGTGAAATGAAATAATTCAAGTCTGGGAGCTACTGAATTCATGCAGGGATGAATTTCTAAAGCAGAGTGACCCGGCGTCATCTCCCTGTGCAGCACTTCATAAATATATATTGTACTTTTGTCCATTGAAACATTTGTAAACAAAAATGCCAACTGGATGAGCCCTTTGAAGAGTCTTCACATATTTGGAATTTTGTTGGACAGGATGCTCATGGAGGGAACTACTTAAAATATTTTAAGTCTTTATTAAATGTTTAATTGCAATCTAAATGCCTGAGGATTTATTTTCAGTTGTTTATGAACAATATATTCATAAAATATTTAATGAGAATCTAAGCACTCTCATAAAGAATCGGAATCAGAATCATAATTTATTGCCATGAATGTGTCACAAAATTTGTTGTTTTGTGGCACCATCCCAGTGCAAACATTTATATAAACCACCGTACAAAATAAATAAAAATAGTGCATGTCTGGAACCTGATGGCAGTGGGGAAGAAGCTGCCCTCATATTACTGGGTGCTCGTCTTCAGGCTCATATTCATTTTTCCCAAAAGTAGCAGAGTGAAGAGAGCATGGCCTGAGTAGTGTGGGTCCTTGAGGATAGAGGCTGGTTTCTTAAGACACTGCCTGGCATGCAGCTGTCTCTGTCTTTAGCTTCCTCTTTGCTGCAGAGATAGCCTTCCGCAGGTCGTACCTGAACTTTTTGTAGTGATCTGGATCCCTAGTCTTAAATCGTGTCACCTTCAGCTGGTTGCAAATCCTCTGATTCATCCAAGGCTTCTGGTTGGGAGATACACACTCATCTGCACAAGTCTTGATGAAGTCGGTGATGCCTGTTGCATATTCATTCAGGTCTGAGGATGACTTCCAGTCCACCAATTCAAAACTCCTCCGTCTCCCTTAACTGTACTTCCGCCATCTTCACCACTGGTGCTGTCATCCTCAGCCTTTGCTTGTACACTGGGAATAGAATACAGACAGGTGATCAGATTTGCTGAAATGTGGCTATGGTATGACTCGATAGGCATTCTTCATGGTTGTGTTGCAGTGGTCGAGTGTGTTGGTTCTGGTCTAGCAGGTGACGTGTTAGTCGTAGTTCATTGGAGATTTCTTCAGGTTGGCCTGATGGAAGTCCCTTACAGTGATCTGGAAGGGATCAGGATGTGCTGTCATCAGGATGTGGATACTAATCTCAGTGATCAGTTCCTCCAGTGCTAGCCTGACATTACCTTGTAGCAGAATGCACACTGTGACCAGGATGATGGTGGTGAACTCCCTTAGCAGGTAGAATGGGTCGTATTTGATCACCAGATGTTCCAGGTCAGGGGAGTAAGACTGGGACATACCATCACATCTGTGCACCCCAATGAATTGATGATGTCACAAACATCACCTCCCTAAGTTTTTTCCTGGCTGGTTTGTCGGGAAACACACTTTGCTTACTGCAGTTATATGTTTCTTTTTTAATATGCATGAAGTAATTCCACAAACCACTTTATTTGAAGATTTTGTGCTAAGAAGGGAAGAAAGGTTATTTGCTGTCAATTGTTATTGCAGGAAAATCATGAAGGAATCTGTTCAGACGAAAATTTTGTTGAAGATAATATGTTTCCCTTTGAGCAATGCAAGCGATTTTCTGAGGGATTTAGATTACAGGATTTAGAATATATTCTAATTCTCCCTCATCCAGCACAGTAACAGTATATTTCAGATCTTAAGAGGATTATTGTACGTCTGGGATGATCTCCACCCACCAGTTCTGCTTGATTCTGAGGGTGTGAAATCCAGTCAATTTGTGTACGATTTGTCCCAAGGAGAGGATGTGAACTTTAGCTTCATCTTACAAGGCTGATAAAGCAGAGCGATTATTGTCTGAAAATACCAAGCATCTTCAAAGCCATTTCCATTTGTAACTTGTTTGCGACCAGTAATAGGCCAGAGATCACCTGAACAATTGATTAAATGTGACCCACATTCTTTTCTGTTGAGTCTCCCATCTTCTGTTCTGTCGATAAAGTAGAGTAGCTTCTTTGATACAACAGTAATGATCTGAAGAAACAAGATGGTTGATGGATGTTGACTCATTATTCCAAGACATACTTATCACCCACCACCTTCATGACCTAAGAATAATTTTTAAAAATTGACAATATTTAAATTACCGTGCTGATTCTGACTGCTATTGTTCCGTGTTTTCAATTTCAAATACATCTGTTAGAAGTCTAAATAAATTTTACAACAAAATAAATGAAGGTCTAATTCCCAAAGAGCAACTGCGGCATGAGATGACTGCTACTTTTAGCAAAAGTATTCCTCCTATTGTGGATAATAATAATAATAAATAATAACTAAGGCGAGACAAACAGTGGGATCATATATTAGACAGAGATCTTTTGGAACTGCTATGCACAAGAAGTTTAATGTGGCATTGCATAAGAGGGTAAAACATGTAGACAATATAGTGAATAAGATCTTTTGCATGTTTGTCTTCATTAAACAGGGTGTAGAGAACAAGAGCTGGGATGGGGGAGGGGGTGCGTGGCATGATGGTGTAGGTGGGAGATGAGGGAAAGTGCCTCTCCTGGCAGAATTAATTAAAACCTGACTTTTAAAAAATTTTTTTAAAAAGTGAACGACTTCAGAGTTCTTAAATATCTCTCTAACAATGACTAAAAAAAAAATCTAAAGCTCAATCTACAAAGAAAATGACTAATTAAAGAAGCAACTGTGATTGAAGAAACTGGGCTTACCTTAAGATTGAACCTCCAGTCTTGATTCGTCTCCAGCCTCGACCAACAGAACCTCCTTGGGTAAGAGTGCAATCTCCAGCGCCACTTTCTCAGGGAGATGAAGAAGATGGTGCTGGAACACAGAGGAAAACTACAGAGATGACTCATACACACAATGGAAGCAGTCTGTACAGAGCCTGCTGGACCCGTGTCGACCAGCGTTGCCGGCCAGAGAAGGGCCAAGCAAATGGCCTGTATGCAGATTCATTACTGACAACGTTGACAGAGGAAGAAGAAGAGGAGATCAGGACAGAAGAAGAAAGTTATGTGCCATAGTCACAAGGAGAGGAATCAGAAGATGATGGAAGAGCCCAGTGTATTCAAGGTAAAAGGGGAATATATTAAATTACACCAGAACCTTTGGACCTTCAAATCTTTCATAAAATCTCAGAACAAATAAATTTAATGAGTGAGAAAATGGATAAAAAATTTGCTAATGAGATCATAATTTACTACACAATTGGGAGGTATTAAGGAGGAAGTGACTGTAATGAAAACTGATGGCAAAATGCATAAAAATGTTGATAAAATCAAAGTGAAAGTCAAAAATTTGAAGAAGACTTTAAAGAATGTCGTATTGAAGTTGAAGAATATACAGTTAATAAGATGGAAGATTCCTTGATGGCATGGGAGGTTCAAAGAAAGGATTTGTTACAAAAAGTTGATATTCTGGAAAATAGGAGCTGTAGAAATGATGTTAAGATTGTTTGAATTTCTGAAGATTATGAAGATACTAACCCAGTATAGTTTCTTCAAAGTGTTTGGCTGAAACTTTAAGGTCTGAAGATTTTCCGAGTGGATTGGAACTTGATCGAGCACATAGAGCTATTGGAAAGAAACCGTATCCAGGACAACCAGCATGCTGCATCTTGATTAAATGTTTATGTAACCAAGATAGAGAGATGATATTAAAATTGGGAGATCAAAATGCCAGAAAATAGCAAAGTCCATTAATGATTGGGAATAATAGTGTTCTTACTTTGAGTAATGCCATTGTCAAGAGAAGGAAAGAATTTAATCCAGAAAAATATGTTTTATGGAAGAAAGGATATAAATTTGCCTTTTGATATCCAGCAATTCTTAAAGTTTTTTTATGGAAAATATCAATCACAATTTTTTGCTAATAAATCTGAAGCTTTGAAATTTGCTAATAATAAGCAAAATGGCAGTCAGTTTAATTCATCCCAGCAAATCAAAATTAATCAAGATAGATTGAGAGAAGAATCATCAATGGAGGGCCAAATGTCAACTGAAACTGAAGTTGAAATTGATGATGATCAAGTGAACAGAGATCTTGAAGAAGTTTATTATACCTTATTGACATTGTTTTTGATATTCTGTCCAGGAGAGGCAGACTCTGTTTTCTGCCTTCTCCTTCCAAGGCCACATGCCATTTGGTGGCAAGGGCCACTTCCCATAATAAGGGGGATTAGTGCTGATCTTATCAGAATTTTTTTCCAATTTTTAAAATATTTTTTATTATTTGGGGGAGGTCTTGCTTTTCTTTATCTGGAGATATTGTTTGTTTTTAAGATTGGCTGTGGAGCTGAGATATGCCAGGGATGAAATGGGAGTCAATTTTTAAAAAAAATTATATTATGGTGTTACATAGTTTGAAATATGTAACATTTAATGTAAATGGGCTCAGTAATCAAATTAAAAGGAAGAAAGTTTTAGCTTATATTAAAAAGTTGAAAGTTGATATTACTTTTTTGCAGGAGACTCGCTTAGCAGAGAAAGAACATCAAAAGTTGAAAAGAGAATGGGTTGGTCAAGTCATAGCTTTGTCTTTTAATTCTAAGCTATTTTAATTAATAAAAAGTTGCTGTTTAAATTAGAATCACTGGTTGTTGATCCTATGGGAAGATTTGTTTTGGTGAATTGTCAAATTTATTCAGGTTTTTGGACTTGTATAAATATTTAGGCACCTAATATAGATGATGAGAAATTATTTAAATATTACAGAAGCAAATATTACAGAAGCAAATGGAAATATAATAGTTGGTGGAGATTTTAATTGTTGTTTGGATCCATTGTTAGATAAATCACAAAAATATTTAAGGAAAACAATAACTGCAAAAATAATTTTGATTTGAATTATTTGATATTTGAAGAAAAATAAATCCTAGGGAATGAGATTATTCATTTTAT
Organism: Narcine bancroftii; assembly: GCF_036971445.1. Classification (NCBI taxonomy): domain Eukaryota; kingdom Metazoa; phylum Chordata; class Chondrichthyes; order Torpediniformes; family Narcinidae; genus Narcine; species Narcine bancroftii. Next base: position 30,616,989 of record NC_091476.1, on the reverse strand, counting down.
TCATATCAATTTGATTCTTATTTTAGAATAGATTTATTTTTTAATTTCAACTCAATGGCAAGGTTGTGTTGCATATGCAAAATATAAACCTAGACCTAGGAGGAAGAGTGGGGTTGGGGGGGGATTGTTTCTTATATATATTGTCCACATATATTTTTCTGTTATGCATTTTATTAGAATTAGATATAATTGTGGTCTCAAAATTTAAAAATAAAATATTTTTTTTAAAAAACAAAAGCTGGGTCATCATGTTACAGCTAAACAAGATATTGGTGAGATCACATTGAGTGTATTGTCTGCTGTCTGGTCATCTAGCTCAAGGAAAGATGTCATTAAGATGTAAAGATAGCAGCAATGATTCACTGGGATGTTACCTAGACTGGAGAGTTTCAGATACAAGGAGAGATTAGATAAACTGAAGATTTTTTTTTCCCCTAAAGTGTTGGAGGCTGGAGAAGTGTAGTGTATATTTAAAACCATCAAGATATGCAAAAGTAAGGTGAATGGTCACAGACCTTTTCAGAGGTTAAGGGTGTTTTAATCTGGAGGTCATAGATTTAGATTCAGAATTCAGATTTGTTGTCAGAGTACATTTATTACATCACATACAACTCTGAGACTCGTTTTCCTGGAAGCGAGGCAGAATTACCACTTACTGGTCATACAAATAAAAACTGTACACAATCTACACATGTAAACAAATAAAGAAACATTACAAACTGACTGTTTGAAGTACAGAGAGGAGATAAATCAATAAAGTTCAAACATAAGAGTCTTTAAATGAGACCCTGATTGAGTTTGTTGTTGAGGAGTCTGATGGTTGAGGGGTAGCAGCTGTTCCTGAACCTGATGGTTCATGTCTTGTGGCACCGATATCTCTTTAATAAAGATAGCATTAAGAACAAAGCATGTGCTGGGTGGTGTGGATCCTTGATGATTGCTGCTGGTTTCCGACGGCAGCGTTCCTCATTTTGTGATTGATGGTGGGGTGGATTTTGCTGGGTCTACTACTATTTGCAGAGTTTTACACTCAGGGGTATTTGTGTTCCCATACCACACCGTGATGCAGCAGCCAGTAAGCACACTTTTCACCACACATCTGTCGAAATTTGCCAGGGTTTCCATTGTCATACCAAACTTCGACAAATTCCTGAGAAAGTAGAGGCACTGATGTGCTTTCTTAATGCCAAGGTTTCCAATGTCATACCGTACCTCCGCAAACTCCTGACGAAGTAGAGGCACTGATGTGCTTTCTTCAAAATGCCATTGTGTAATTTAAGATAAGAGAGGGCCCTTTTGTAGAATGAAAAAATGTGACCATAAAGGTGGAGATTCTCTGCCCTTACATCGCAGAATTTACCATCATAAAAATCCCTGTGCATCTAAATGGACACCCAGCTTATCCCCTCAGGAAGTGGCTGATGAAGGGGTTCACTAACCACCATTCACTCAGTCATCGGCAATGAAACTTTAATGACCTTTTGAGCTCAGCAAGGAATGTTTTTGGATGTCTCAAATGTTGCTGGAGGTGCCTGGCCAGGGGACTTGATATTTGTACCACTTCTGTATCAGATGTTGTTGTTGCTTGTTGTGTTCTACACAATATATGTGAAAACAGGGAACACATCTGACCAGAGTGGAATACTGAGTTACCCAATCTCCCTGAGCCTGATCGATTTGCTTATCAGGGTGCACAAGCATACGGTTGCCAGGCGATCCATTCTGTAAGCTATTTAAGCAAATAATAATTTTTAGTAAATGTATATTGCACATGTCAGGGAATAGTAATGTACAGAATACATGTAAATAACAATAAAATACAACTAAAACACCAATGACGATGTGCAAAAGTCTTAAGTCAGCATAGTGTGGACAACTGTTAAATCACTCCAGCTGCCAGAGGAAGGAGGAGGAGGAAGAAGGTGGTTGAAAGTGTGGTGGATGATGTCATTCTGCTGTGGTGGCAGAGAATAATACTGCCTCTGGGGTGCAGGAGTGCAGTATTGTCATGCGGGAGTTTGTTGCTGTCGAGTGGAAGCAGGGTGCTGTGCTACAGGAGCTGCCATGAGTGCAACCAGGTCCCATGTAAGTGAGGCATGATTCTGCATCTCTTGCTGAATGACCCTTAAATATGTTTCTGAACTCATTCCATTCATCTGCCCACTCCAATCTATCGGCCTCCCGTGCTGCCATCTCTGCCCTCTGCACTTCTCTCTTCAGCTGCTCCTCATGGACCCTCTGCACTTCTAGTCAAAGCCGCTCCCTCTGCACATCCTCACAAACCATTGCCAGTAACAAGTCCTCCAGTTCCTTTGTCATCACCTGGGCTTTGGTTGGTTTCTGCCTTTTCTGCTGTGGCAGGTATCCTAGAGAACAAGTGACATTAGTGAGTCGGCCCTTTATGGGCAAGCACACTCACAAAAACACATGAATAAAAAGGTTAATCATGAAAAAAAAAGTTTTTATCTGATTGATCGTGAAGCGCAGATTCACCGTTTTTTTTGGCTGGCATCTGTGTCCATGCTGCTAGGGCCTCTGCTATTAGCCTGCTGCTGAAGGAGGGAGATGCAGCTGGAATGGTCTCAGGGGGAATTTGATCATCTCCGGTTTGCACAGTGGCTTGTGCACAGATCAAAATATGGCCAGTCCAAATACCCTCTTCCACTCCTGCAGTTATGGTCATTCGTCTAATGCTATTTTTTTTTCTCAAACCTTTCAAATGCTTGTTACCTGCAACTTGGCCCGAGCAATATCAGGCCAGATAGCCTTTCCAATATCAGGCCATCCTTTACCATCCCAGTTATATGTCGCCATATTCCATCCTCTGCTTGGAATGTCTCCCCCATTTGTAGACATCGTAACCATTAGATACTGACTGCTACCTCAAGATTTTTAAATTTCCCGCTGAAAAGTCATGCACACATAACACATCATTAAAATGTCACGTTCCTTTGCTGACCTGGTCCTAGAACAGTGATTCAACATTCAACATTGATTCAACACTGTAACCACTTCTACTGCTGGCATAAAAGCGGAACTGGGATGACCCCCACGTCCCCACGTCCGTGTTCATGCCTTTGACCCATAAAATGTAGCACAATATAGGTGAAACATTCCTGCATCGAGGTAGCTGTGTAAAAGGGCTACAGAAGAGATTCTCTTTTGGTTCTTTTATTAGGGGCAATGTTCATGGAGATTCTTTGTTTACCTTACGGGAGACAGAAGTTGAAGTACATCATGTACATTACAATTTCATAAATCATTACATGACTCTAAAAGGAACTTTGAACCTAGAATTATAATGAGTGAAAGGAATTTATCAACCCAAAAAATATAAGATTTAAGATTCTGATTTCAGATTTATTGTCAGACTATATACATGACATCACATACAACCCTGAGATTCTTTTTCTTGCAGCGAGGCAGAATTATCACTTATTGGTAGTACTGAAATAAACTGAACACATGTTAACAAATAAAGGACTGTACACAGATAATGAAATGTAAACAAACCGATTGTGCTATACAGAGAGAATTTTTAAAAATCAATAAAGTGCAAAAGTAACAGTTCTTAAATGAGTGCCTGATTGAGTTTGTTGTTGAGGAATCTGATGGTGGAGGAGTAGCCCTGTTACTGAACCTGATAGTGTGAGTCTTGTGGCACCTACACCTCATTCCTGATGGCAGCAGTGAGAACAGAGTGTGTGCCGGGTGGTGTAGATTCTTGATGATTGCTGCAGCTCTCTGACAGCAGCATTCCCTGTAGATGTTCTCAGTAATGGGGAGTGTTTTGGCTGTGATGTCCTGGGCTATGTCCACAACCTTCTGGAGGGCTTAATGGTCAGGGTATTTGTGTCCCCATACCAGACTGTGATGCAGCAAGTCAGCACACTTTCCACCAGACATCTGTAGAAATATTCAAGGATTCAATAGAAATGGGCATAAAGAAAATCATTCATCAACTACTGACTTTGCTACTCATCTGCCACTGCCAGGAGGTCTAATGAATGGTTTTAAAATTGATGTCTGGAAGTTTTCTTGTATCACAAGAGATGCTCCAAACATGCTTCATTAAATTTACCCAGGTAATGTATTTGCAATACCCTCTGCTGCCATAAACAATGGAGCGATCCACGAGCAGAAATGTTAGTATGCACTTTAATGTAACATTGCTGCATTGGGATGGCAATTTCTGCACATTTTAAAGAGGAAATCACTTTGAAAAATTTTCCTGCTGAAGAACATTTAAGACAGTCGAGGAGGACTGAACACATCTCTGGAATTTTCAGACCAAGGCAAAGAACCGATTAACATTTCTATTGGCTGTGACACACACAAAAAAAAGGGGATAATTCTGAACTTCAAGTGAGAATTTACTAACCTCTGCCCACAACCTGAACTTCTGGATTCCATAGTGGCTAAATTAGAAAAGCTGCTACCTAAGGTGTTGTCTGTGCTATCCTTCTGAGGTTTTCTCTGGGTGCACTCATTCCCTCCTATCTCAAAGAATTTGATAGATTAAACATCCGATGTTATGTCCCGAGTGAGCAGGCAAATGGTGGAAGATGGGGGAGGAGAATAAAATAAATAATGTTAATAGATGCTGAATTCAGATGTGACGGGCTTATGCTGGTCAAATTTCCAGTAATGACAGCTGATTTTGTTTGTTCCTGATATTCATAATCATGAAAATAATCAAATGACATCTAAAATTACTTAAAACAGCAATGATTAAGGGAACCACAATTTGTTTTACGTAAAGAAAAGCTAAATGTTCAATTAAAACAGAGGACTACTGGAACCTTGCTTTTATTTCAGATTCCCACCATTTGCAGCTTGATCCTTTTCAATTGCTTTTTTCTGAATGTGTCTATGCTGTAACCCTACAGTTTCTATTGCCATCAATCGGCTCGGAATTTACTTTGACTCAATACCCTCGAGCCAATTGCTTCATATAATTACTGAGAATTCAGCAACATTCAGTTCCAACTACAGTTCAGTACCTTTGGGACTTCCGAGACTGTTGGCACATCTACCAGCAAAACCTAGGCCCATGTCCTAAAGCGTTTCTCTGATTGAGAAAATTTGAATGCGTAGTACAAACGAGAGTCAATTGTTTCCCCCGAAAGGTTTTGTGAGTGTGAGGCAAAATCTAATGTTTTGTGGTTTATTTTCCTGTAATCCCACCAAGGCCCATGCTTTAAATAGTTTTGTTTGATTTGCTTAAAGATGGAGACAGCTCTATGGCTTTATTGGTGTGCTGACCGGCTGCATTAGAGTCTGGTATGGGGACACCAATACCCCTGACCGTAAAGCCCTTCAAAACATAGTGGACACAGCCCAGGTAATCACAGGTAAAACCTTCTCCACCATTGAGAATCAACAAGGAGGCAAGGGGAGGAGGGTGCATAGAGAAAGAAGGGAGTGGAGAGCTGAGGGAAAGAAGTCAAGGGGAAAGGAAGGGAAGGAGTAAAGGGAGAGCAAGTTAGCAGAAATCTCAAACTAACCTAGTCCATCTCCAACAACTCTCTCCCCTTTCTGGATCTCTCAGTCTCAATCTCAGGAGGCAAGCTTTCCACTGACGTATATTACAAACACACCAACTCCCACAACTATCTTGACTACACTTCCTCACACTCAAGGATTCTATTTCCTTCTCGAAATTTCTCCACCTCTGCTGCATTGGTTTCCAAGGTGAGATCTTCCAGTCCAGATCTTCCAAAATGTCTGCCGTCTTCCACAAATGTGTCTTCCCCTCCACCATCATCAACTCACCCCTCACTCGCATCTCCTCCATTTCCCGCTGATCTGCCCTGGCTCCCTTTGCCCCCAGATGCACAAACATAGGATTCCTCTTCTCCTTACCTACCACCCCACCATCCTCAGCAGCCAAAATATTATCCTCTGGAATTTCCAGCACTTACAACAGGATCCCACTACCCGACATATCTTCCCTTCTCCATGTGGAGGGACTTCTCCCTCTGTGACTACCATCTCGCACATGCACTCATGTCTTCCTACCAATGCCCCCCACCCACCCAGCACCTTCACCTGTGGCTGCAGGAAGTGCCACACTTGCCCACATCTTCCTCATACAGTCCAGGACCCCTAACAGGCCTTTCAAGTGAAAAAACACTTCACTTGTGTAACCATAGGATTGATTTACTGCAGTGGTTCTCAACCTTTTTTTTTCCACTCACATACCTTTTTAAATAATCCCAGTGCCATTGGTGTTCTGTGATTAGTAAGGGATTGCTTAAGGTGGTACGTTGGTGGGAAGGGAAGGTCCATCACTGCTTTTGTCTCAATTGTTACTGAAATATTTTGCTCGAGAAAAATTGTCATTGGCTCATTTCCTTTGGAGTTATGAAACCGTGCACATAATGAGTCAATTAGGTATGATTAAAAGAGTGGTTTTCAAACTTTTTCTTTCCAACCACATACCACCTAAAGCAATCCCGAACTAATCAAATGGCATAGGGAATACTTGAAGTGGAAAGAAAAAGATTGAGAACCATTGGTTTATATCCTTTTGCATTGCTATGTTGAAGCTAAGGGAGATGTGGTCACTCTCACCAAAATGCTTCCCCACCAAGAGGTCCACCACCTGAGTAGGTTCATTCCTCAGAACCAGATCCAGTATGGCTTCACCTCTAGTCGGCTGGTCCTCATACTGTGTCAGGAATCCGTTTTGTACACACCTGACAAATTCACCCCCATTTATCCCTCTTGCAGTCAGCAGGTGCCAGTCAATAATAGGGAAGTTGAAATCACTCATAACTACAACCCTGTATTTCCGGCACCATTCCAAAATCTGCCTGCTTATCTGTTCCTCAGTATCCTGAGGGCTATTTGGGGGCCTTCGACTACAACCAGCACAGTGATACCTCCCTTCCTATTTCTGACTTTCACCCACACTGACTCAGTGGACACTCCCACTGCAGTGTCCTCCCTTTCTCTAGCCGTGATACTATTCCTGACCAGTATTGCTACTCTCCCCCCCCCCCCCCCCCCACCCTTTTCTTCCTCCCATCCTATTCTTTATAAAACACCTAAACTCAGGTACCTGAATCAGCCAATCTTGCCCTTCTTCTAGCCAAGTTTCAGTAATGGCCACAACATCATAGTTCCACATTTCATTTATTCATCCCCATTATTCCTTGTACTCCTAACATTGAAATAGATACATTTCAAACCCTCTAAATGGCTATCTTTATGTTTCTTCTCCTGCCTTTCCTTCCTCACCAACTCAGAGCACATAGCATCATACTTTTGTCCTTCTACCCTGATCACTGCCCTCACATTCGGATTCCCACCCCCTGCCAAACTAATTGAAACCTTCCCCAACAGCTCTAGAAACCTGTCCGCCATGATATTGGTCCCCCTCCTGTTCATGTGCAGCCTGTCCTTTTTGTATAGTTCAGACTTTCCCGAGAAGAAATCCCTATGATTTAGAAATCTTAACCCCTGCCCATGCACCAAATTTTCGGCCATGCATTCATTTGCCACATCTTCCTACTCCTTCCTTTTCTGGCACATGGCACAGACAGCAATCCTGAGATTACCACCCTTGAGGTCCTGCTTTTTAACTTCTTTCCTAACTCCCTATATTCCCTCTTCAGAACTTCATAATCTATTCTTATCCATATCATTGGTCCCCATGTGGAGCACGGCATCCTCCGCCAGAATGCTGTGAACTTGATCAGAGATATCCCTGACCCTGGCACCTAGGAGGCAACATACCATCCAGGAGCCTCGATAGAACCTTCTATCCATTTGTCTAAGCAATGAGTCCTCAATCACCATCGCTCTCATCTTCTCTCCCCTTCCCTTCTGAGCCAGGGGGACCAGCCTCTGTGCCAGAGATGTGACCACCTCGACTTGTCCCTAGTAGGTAATTCCTCCCCTCCCCAAAGCAGTTTTTGAAACAGTTTACTTGTTGAAGGGAACAACATCAGAGGAGCTCTGCTCTTTCTGCCTCATCCCCTTCCCTCTGCTGACAGTCACCCAGTTACCTGTCTCCTGACTTTTAGGCATGACTGCCTCCCTGAAACTCTCACCTTTCACTACCTCTGCTTCCCTCCAGATCTTAAGTTCATCCAGCTCTAGGTCCCTAATTCAGTTTGTCAGGAGCTGGAGCTGGATGCACCTTTTGCAGGTGCAGTCATCAGGAACAAACATGCTGTCCCTGACTTCCCACATGCCTCAACAGGAGCACTGGTCTACCCTAACTACTGCCTGCATTACCCACTCCTAATATATTAAAGAAACTTTTCGGCCTTACCTCTATAGGAGTAAGCTCTTCCTCAGCCTCTCAAGCCAATGTCTCAAAGTTCCACTCCTAGACTATGTCACTCACACACTTGGCCACTCCTCTTTAGCTACCCCCTTTCATTTGTCCTTGCTAATTATCTCAATTATTCATACCCACAAATCAGCACTGCTTAAACATTCAGTTGGCCTTCTAACTCTTTTTAAAACTCTTCCTCTACTCATCTCTCTCTCTCTCCCATCTGTTTGAACTTTTAAGTTCATTCTAACAATCAAAGATACCCTGGCAAATTTTATTTCAGGTTTTCCTGCAGTCAATGACCTAGTAATTTCTTCTCTTGGATAATTCTTTGGACGATTTTCATGACCAAAACTTGTCTTGCAGGCTGCTAGCTCATTGATCTCTTCCATCTTGCTCCTCCTCCACTAAAATTGCACATTGAGGTCATCCAAGAAATCCATGCCTGATACTTTGAATCTGTCCTTGGGATCTATCAAGAGGCAAAGATTCTCCCAGAAGTTACAAAGGTCATTGGGAATTTAAACACAAGTCTATCTCTCAATTTAGAAACAAAACAGAGAGACAAATTATTTTCAAGCTCTTCTGAACTTCAGCAATCTCTTGAAGGTTTCCTGGGCTTTACACTCCAGAGTAAAATATTTCCAGTCGGATCAGCCAGTATTGGCAAATGAAACACCATTTGTATTAGGTTCTAAATTACTGTTGGTGCAATGGGAGTTCAACTTTCAGGATTTGTGACTCTGACGCTATCCCTCCTCATTAAAACTTAGTGCAGTTATCTCCCAGTTGTACTGGGACGTGCACATGCAGAAGTGCCATCTTTGCATTGCAAATTCTAATGCAGTCATTGGGTCTACATTGCCCCTGGACTCTACAAGGAGTATAGTTAGCTTGCAAACTTCAATGCACAAAGGAGTGATACATTTGGTGCTCTCAGTGCTATTTTTAAGAAGCAGATTTCAACTCTAGAATAAACTTGATGTCCTGCTGTTGCCTCTTTTTTCCTTCAGTGAGCAGTAGTGAACCCTCAATCCATCATCCTCAGTCCGAGATCCCGATGAAATTTCAGGTTTAAAACAGCTCAATTGTCAAGAGACATTCTGATATATTTATTCATGAAAATGAACACTAAGGAAGATGTCTGTGACCAAGTAACACCTTTGAATCTGATGAAAATCTTCGAGCAATGAAGTCTTGGGCAAGAGCCAAAAACAAGACCAAGAGGGAGGAAGTTGAGGTAATTCCAGTCCTTTTCCAATTTGAGTTCTTATTGCCTTTTAATTCATTTTGCAAAACTAGGTTAAGCTAAGCTAATAATATGAAGTATGATTTATGGGAGTATAGAATCGTACAGCACAACAACTAGCCCTTTGGTCCACCACTGATTCACTGGCAATTACATATCCTCCATATTATTCACACCAGACAACCATTTGGTCTGTTGCCTCCTATGTTTTGGTTTTGAAGTTCTCATCGAAGCATCGCTTACTTATATAAAGTGGCCTACGTCCACCAACCCATAGGAAGATCATTCCAAATAGTTTGTCTTTGCCTACCTTATCTCTGCATGCCACTTTTGTGCCTTCCTCAATCGGGTCCCTCCTTTGCCCTTCCTATTCTAAGGAACCTAAAATCAGCCAATCCAAACTGTTTCAGAGCTGAAATGCTTCACACCAGGCCTTATCCTGGTGAATGTTTTCTGCACACTCTCCAGAAGATTAACATTTTCTGGTGATTTGGTGACGCTAATTTTTCAAAGGCAATTTGGCAAATTGAAATTTCCACTTTGATGCCATATTGATTTAGTTAGCCTGACAGAGCAAAGTCATTCAACGTAAATATCATTGAAACACTGATAACTTTGATTAGACTTTGACAAGGACAATACCACAAAGTTCAACCCATATAAGTAGTGCAGTGAGGTAAGTGTTTGCCTCATGCATGAGATCTTGACATATGCCTATGTGGCCCCAAAGGTAGCTTTATAGGTGTTAAGAAACTGAGCTAGGGTTTACACAAGGTTTTAAGGCATCAAAGAAACAACATCTTTTTCTTTGGGACACACTTGGATTCACTACCATTTCAATACCCTTAGCACTGTGAGAATTCAAAATATGGTATTCATCATTCCAGCTCTATAGCAGACAGAATATTGGATGACTTCATTCTGCTCATCCTAGATCTTCTTAACCTGAATGAAAGACAGGCTTTTGTAACCTGTGAACAAGCAATTTATTCTCAAAACAATCTCTTCAAATTCCCAGGAATCAATGTAGAATAATGTGGGATGTGGTGAATTAGATATAGAAAAAGTTTGATTCTGAAAGGAGAAAAAAGAATTTTCTTGATGGAACATGATGAAAAGTATGATTTACAATCCTGCAAAGACAGGTTTTCCAAAAGCATTTTGTTTATCAAATGTATCATTAAACAAGTGTGTGATGTTTCTTTATTATAATAATGAAACGAGTTCCTTTAAAACAACAATACTTTATTAGCTTTAAAACTCAAGAACGTGTGGAGATGTCCATCTTGAATTCAACAGAGCTGCAACAAACTAGCCTCAAACTCCTTTTAGTGATCAGGAGTATCACTAGCACTCTATCTCTACATCCCCTTTCCTTGAGATGTTTAATCTGACAACATGACACACTAATACAGTATTCATTTCAGTTTAAGGTTCAACACAAACATAAACACAACATCAGCAGCACGAACATTATAAGTGTGCAGTTCTTTTCCTTTTAGAGATTCAGTCTGTCAGGACGATGTAAGTGTTTCCAGCACTTCCTCATTTAATTAAAGAATGTAGCTCTCTGACAACATGCATCACCACGTGCAAATCATTTGAAAGGTCAAGACTTAAATCTAAGTTGAAGGCACTGTTCCCTCTAAGTTGTGTGTGTGTGTGTGTGTGTGTGTGTGTGTGTGTGTGTGTGTGTGTGTGTGTGTGTGTGTGTGTGTGTGTGTGTGTGTGTGTGCACAGACATGTCGTGCAATTGGTGCACAAGGGAAATTAATGTGCTCGCAAAAGATTAGTTACCTAAAATAATGTAGTAATTAATAATTATACTTATTGAAATTAATCTCTTAGCGAACTGCTTCTGTTAACTTGCTGGTTGGTTTTTCAAATGCCACATTTGCACATCCTAATTTACATCATCTCATCTTTCCTGTTCCGTTTGGACAGCTACAGCATGGCTGCAGCCCTGTTTGGTGAACAGTGTTCATACGGTAAAGTTTACAAAGATCTGATTCAAATTCTGTAGATAGCTTACTGAGTTTTTATTGAAAAAATTTTGATTCACTATGACGAATTCAAAAGAGGTGAAGGGCATGGTGCAGAAAAGAACTGCCATGAAAGATAGGCTGTGCCAAAATTATCTTGAAACAATTTCACGTTGACTTTTGCACAAGCGTTCAGTGCACACATACTTTTGTCACAGGAAAAAAACTTGAACAACATAAGATTTTTTGTGTACACTGACTACTAAAATTAGAGAAAACATTGGTTATAGGGTTGGAGAAATTCAACTGGTCAAACAGTTGAATTTTACACAATTAAAAACAATGACAGTGATTGAGAAGTCGTGACTATGTAATGTCCAACGGATGGAGAGATGGCTATTTAGTCAATTCCACTGTTCTTATGAAACAAGGACAGATTGCTGTAATAATGTCATAACAGTACTAAGATATTCCCATCTTTATATGTAATTTTGTTGGCTTACCTACTATCACCTACATAAAACCAATCCACCCACTATCCCCTCATCCTTATCTTGTCTGTTGTCCTGTTCCTCGATATTTCAATGTACATTGTCATTTAAACAGACATTCATTGAGATTTAAGAAAGAGAGGACCCTTCATATTCAAACAATCAGGGTCTCCTGCACCATGCCTACACCAAGCTGAGTCCATCAATAGTTGTCCTGAGCTGAGAGATCCACTGTAGTATTTGGATGAGGTTAATGACATTCATTGAAAAAGCCGAGCTGTGTACTTATCTTTTTCTTTTCACCGAGCATTAATGATTTGCTTTAATATACAGTAATATCATTTGTTATTAAAATATTTATTTTCTATTCATGTTAATTATTTCTACTATCTTGTATGATGTAATTTCATTATTTTTAAATATTTCTAATCACCAGCATAGAATTGTAAGATTGAGATGTTATGGTAAAATTGAACAAGACATTGGTAAGGCCAAATTTGGAGTCTTGTGTGCAGTTTCAGTCACCTAACTACAGGAAGGATGTCAATAAAATTGAAAGAGTGCAAAGAAGATTTATTAGGATGTTGCCCAGACTTCAGGAACTAAGTTAAAGGAAAGGTTAAATGGATTAGGACTTTATTTCCTCAAGCCTAGAAGAATGAGGGGAAATTTGATAGAAGTATTTAAAATTATGAAGGGACAAGACAGAATAAATGTGGGTAGGCTTTTTCCACTGAGGGTAGGAGAGATGCAACCAGAGGACATGGGTTAAGAGTGAAAATGGAGAGGTTTAGAGGGGAGATTAGGGGGATTAGTGGTGAATGTGGGCTCAATTTTAATTTTTTTAAAATTTGGATATGTACATGGATTAAAGGGGTATGGAGGGCTATGTTCAGGGTGAAGGTCAGTGGGACTAGTGACTAATGAGACTAGGAGGGCTAAAAGGCCTGTTTTTGTGCTATATTGTCTTATGGTTCTTCTATCAGAGATGCCTGGAGACAAATTAAAATTGCTTTTCAGATCATAAATATTTGTAACCTCGTAAGGATGGTCCAGAAATGGGTCTCAAGTTCCACCAAATGAAGCCCATTTTGTGATCATACAGAACCATCTTATGGGATAGTAAATAGAGCAGAACCTTGAGGTCATTGAAATGCATATAAGCTTGTCTTCAATTCAAATTGAATCATAGCATTTAAGAAACCAATTAAACTATCACTCAACCTTCAAGTGCAAGGAAACATATTAATGTAATATTGCCTTAAAATATAACCATGTAAGCCCCAGTTTTATTCTGAGCTTTAACACTTCTGCTCCATAAATATTATTCCTGAGCCTCTGTGTGGAAAACAGAGTTCAGACTGCTCCAGGTGCCTGAAACCAAATTACTGCCACACCTACAATTGTAATCAATATCTTTCCATTTGAAATTTAAAACACAACGAGAAAATCGTGCAAAGCCAAAACAACTTGATTTTCTGTTCAAGTAATACATTTTCAGCATTTCAAATTCCAGCATGGTCAAAAAAAATCTTGTTTTTTAAAAAATATTAATTGGTCTGTCACATGGGATTCAAATTTGTCAGCAAGTCACTTCTTCCGTGTATGATGTTCACAAAGGCTTATTTGAAATGCACAAAATCTTTTCTTAAGCCTCCCCAAAGCTGCTTAATAACTAACCTTTGATCAGAGAAACTATGTTCCCAACTGATTTGAAAATATGTTTCATGGATAGCTGAACAGTTTTGGGTGAAGATTAAGTGGATTAAATGGCTGTTGACTGTTGATCACAATTAAGGGTAAATAACCCTTTAAGCATTCATAAATGCAAATGTGTTTCCAAATCTATTTGAATAGTGAATTTTGAGTGAACTTCTTATTAACGTCTCGAAGAAAAAAAAATGCTAAGTATTATTAAATTAGCTCACTCCTGTTCATAATTAAGATTTAGAGGTTAACTGCATGATTTTCTTTCTTTAACCAATATTCCTCGCATTGTTATATTTCACTGCATGAGTTTTTCAAGCTTTGTTGGGACCAAGGTAAACTGCCTCAGGATCTTCGTGATGCCACCATCATCACCCTGTACAAAAACAAAGGCGAGAAATCAGACTGCTCAAACTACAGGGGAATCACGTTGCTCTCCATTGCAGGCAAAATCTTCGCTAGGATTCTACTAAATAGAATAATACCTAGTGTCGCTGAGAATATTCTCCCAGAATCACAGTGCGGCTTTCGCGCAAACAGAGGAACCACTGACATGGTCTTTGCCCTCAGACAGCTCCAAGAAAAGTGCAGAGAACAAAACAAAGGACACTACATCACCTTTGTTGACCTCACCAAAGCCTTCGACACCGTGAGCAGGAAAGGGCTTTGGCAAATACTAGAGCGCATCGGATGTCCCCCAAAGTTCCTCAACATGATTATCCAACTGCACGAAAACCAACAAGGTCGGGTCAGATACAGCAATGAGCTCTCTGAACCCTTCTCCATTAACAATGGCGTGAAGCAAGGCTGTGTTCTCGCACCAACCCTCTTTTCAATCTTCTTCAGCATGATGCTGAACCAAGCCATGAAAGACCCCAACAATGAAGACGCTGTTTACATCCGGTACCGCACGGATGGCAGTCTCTTCAATCTGAGGCGCCTGCAAGCTCATACCAAGACACAAGAGAAACTTGTCCGTGAACTACTCTTTGCAGATGATGCCGCTTTAGTTGCCCATTCAGAGCCAGCTCTTCAGTGCTTGACGTCCTGCTTTGCGGAAACTGCCAAAATGTTTGGCCTGGAAGTCAGCCTGAAGAAAACTGAGGTCCTCCATCAGCCAGCTCCCCACCATGACTACCAGCCCCCCCACATCTCCATCGGGCACACAAAACTCAAAACGGTCAACCAGTTTACCTATCTCGGCTGCACCATTTCATCAGATGCAAGGATCGACAATGAGATAGACAACAGACTCGCCAAGGCAAATAGCGCCTTTGGAAGACTACACAAAAGAGTCTGGAAAAACAACCAACTGAAAAACCTCACAAAGATAAGCGTATACAGAGCCGTTGTCATACCCACACTCCTGTTCGGCTCCGAATCATGGGTCCTCTACCGGCACCACCTACGGCTCCTAGAACGCTTCCACCAGCGTTGTCTCCGCTCCATCCTCAACATCCATTGGAGCGCTCACACCCCTAACGTCGAGGTACTCGAGATGGCAGAGGTCGACAGCATCGAGTCCACGCTGCTGAAGATCCAGCTGCGCTGGATGGGTCACGTCTCCAGAATGGAGGACCATCGCCTTCCCAAGATCGTATTATATGGCGAGCTCTCCACTGGCCACCGTGACAGAGGTGCACCAAAGAAAAGGTACAAGGACTGCCTAAAGAAATCTCTTGGTGCCTGCCACACTGACCACCGCCAGTGGGCTGATAACGCCTCAAACCGTGCATCTTGGCGCCTCACAGTTTGGCGGGCAGCAGCCTCCTTTGAAGAAGACCGCAGAGCCCACCTCACTGACAAAAGGCAAAGGAGGAAAAACCCAACACCCAACCCCAACCAACCAATTTTCCCTTGCAACCGCTGCAATCGTGTCTGCCTGTCCCGCATCGGACTGGTCAGCCACAAACGAGCCTGCAGCTGACGTGGACTTTTTTACCCCCTCCATAAATCTTCGTCCGCGAAGCCAAGCCAAAGATATACTTATAATATTTATTCAGATTCAGGGAAGAAGAAAGAAAGCAATCTCTAAAGTATATTGTGAACCAACTTTTGACCAAAATTAAATTGGTGATAGAAAAACTGTTTTCTCTGCCCAATATTATTTTGAGAGCCTTGGTGCAGCAATAGATAATTGCAGATGTGGAACTAAGGCACAGTCTGTAGTGAGTATGACCGGTCAAAATTAATTTTGGAATTGAACCTGCATTCAATTTAAAAGTACTGTCCATCTGCCACTGTTTCACACTTGTTCCAGCAAGGCCTCCTCAAAAGAAATCCATGACCCCACTGTTGCAGTGATAAGTTTGTTATATAGCTTTGTGCCAGGGAGCATTTGGATGTTTTTCTGTGGTGTGAAGCAGCAAATAGAAGACTGTATTTCAAAAGCACCCATCTTTCTGAGTTCCATTTGTGTGACAAGTCCTGACTCTGATTAAGCTAAATCGAGTGGAAAAGTAAATTGTGCAGAGGATATGGAAAGTCTTCAGAGATATATAGATAGGTTAAGTGAGTGGGCAAGGGTCTGGCAGATGGAGTAAAATGTCGATAAATGTGAGGTTATACACTTTTCAAGAAAAAATGGAACATCAGAGTATTATTTAAATTGCAAGGGATTGCAGCACGCTGCCGTGCAGAAGGACTTGGGAGTGCTTGTGCATGAATCACAAAAGGTTAGTTTGCAGGTAGAGCATGACATCAAGATGGCAACTGAAATGTTGGCTTTCATTGCTAGAGGGATTGAGTTTAGGAGCAGGGGGTTATGCTGCAACTGTACAAGGTACTGGTGTAGCTGCATCTGGAGTTCTGCATGCAGTTCTGATCTCATTACTTGAGGAAGGATGAACTAGCTTTGGAGGTGGTGCAGAGGAGGTTCACCAGTTGGATTCCAGAGATGAGCCTATGAGGACAGATTGAGTCATCTGGGACTGTACTTGCTGGAATTTAGAAGAATGAGAGGGGATCTGATAGAAACATAAAATTATGTAACCCATAGATAAGAGAGGTAGGGTAAGTTTTTTCCATTGCTGGGGGAAACTAGAACTAGGGGACATAGCCTCAAGATTCAAAGTAGTTGATTTACTTAGGATGGAGATGAGGAGGAACTGCTTTTCCCAGAAGGTGGAATTCAATACTCAATGAAGCAGTGGAGACTACCTCAGTAAATATAGTTAAGACATGACAGTGGAATTATGGGCATAAGGCAGGTAGATGGAGATCAGCTATTATCTCATTGAATAGTGGAGCAGGCTCAACAAGACAGATGGCATACCCCTACTCTTATTTTTTATGTTTTTATAACTGAGAATAAATCAGTACTTTTGCCATGCAGTTTTCTCAGGGGCACTAGCTCCCAGAACTTCATTGAGGGCCAGTGCAGCAGAGATAACCGACTGGAGTCCCTGGCTGTCAAACCTAATTGGTGGCCTTGTCAGCCAGTGAGGACCTGTCTCCAAGCTCATGTGGCATCAGAGCTGTCATCATTTTTTTATTCATAAATATTCAGGATAGATAAGATCACATCTCATTGTTAACAGTAAAACAAAATCAAATGATTTCTGTACGTTTATCAAGCTAAAGCAACCTAAATGCTGAAACTCAATTAACTTCCAATATATTCTCAAAACATAATAATTTATTTTTCTTTTTGGTGTCATTATCTCCTTCCTAAATGACTGCACCAGTGGAAGAAAGAATGAGGACTGTTCTGCCTGAGTGCTGGGAAATCTCTGAGAGTTTGCATTAGCTGTCAAACTCCACAAAAAGTCCATTGAAGCAGTAAGGTGGCAGGGTGGAAAATACCATCGGAGATTTCTTTTTAATATTTTTAATTCATTTCGGCCCATGAGCCTGTGCCGCCCAATTACACTCAATTAACCTACAACTTGGGAGTTTCGAATGGTGGTAGGAAACTGGAGCCCCTGGGGAAAACCCACCCAGACATGGGGAAAATGTACAAACTCCTTGCAGACACCACGGGAGTTGAACCCCCAACCTGATTGCTAGGACTGTAACAGTATTGCTCTAACTGCTTCGCTAACAGTGCCACCTTTTTCAGCCATTTTCAATGTTGGAAACTGGAACTTTTGCTGGGATGCAGGAGTTAATCTTAACAATAACAATAGTGTTTGAGGAGAAAATCTGCTCTTTAATTGCTGTTCTTAATTTTAATTTTATTATTTCTTAGACTACAAAGAATATTGGAGAAAAATTACATTTAAATTTTAAATTTAGACATACAACACGGTAACAGGCTATTTTGGCCCACAAGTCTGTGCCATCAAATTTACACCCAATTAACCTACACCCCTGGTACATTCTGAATCGTGGGAGGAAACCAGAGCCCCCGGGATAAACCCATGCAGACACGGGGAAAACGTATCAACTCGTTACAGACAACACCAGATTCAAACCCCGGTTCCTAGTGCTGGCGCTGTAAAGGCATTGTGCTAATCGCTACATCAACCATGCCGCCCAAAATATAAAGATGTTTCAGAGAAAGAACTGAGTTAATACATTAAAATATAACAGTTGAAGATTCACTTGTAAGACATTGATGTTCCCAGGTCAGTAATGGCCAATAAGCTGAGGACATCTGTTTATGGTAAGTGGAGGAAAGTTCTAGGGAGATGTCAGAGGTAAGCTTTTTACACAAAGAGTGGTGGATGCCCTGGAATGGACTGTCACGGGTGGTAGTGGAGGTTGATACTATAAGGACATTTCCAAGACTCTTAGATACGCAAGTAAAATGGAAGGATATAGTCTATGAAGGAGGAAAGGGTCAGATTAATTGTGGAATAGGTTTGTATTCATCAGCATAACATTGTGAACTGAAAAAAAATGTTTTGTAATGCACTCATTATGTGTTATGCTCTTTGGAAGGTTTACCACCATGGTAGAAATGTTCCATTTTGTCTGACCACAACAATGTGGTTGCTCATTTACTGTGCTGGATAATAACCAGCATCCCCTGCTGTTCCTGTTTCTAATGCTCTTGATCCATTTGTGCTTCACTGAAATGTGGCCAATGTATAACTGTTACAGAGGGGCTTTTGCAAAGGTGGGCTTTGTGCCCAATGATGCCATTGAATGAGTCATTAAACAACAGCATACTGCATTAACAAATCCTAAAAGCCTATTCATTCCCTGCAGTATCATGCCCATTCAAATTCGAGTTCCCATAAGCTATTTTTACTCAGTAACGTGGGATGTTTATTTACTTTCCTAAAATTTCTGATAACTTTATTTGATTAACATTGTGCAGAATAATGCCAATAACTTCCCTTGAGGACTTTAACTTTCTTAGCAAAGTGGGGCTCCCAGGCCAACAAAACTCAGTTAGTTCCATGAAAACATTCAGGTTTATGAGGATTAACATTAAACCATTCCAGGTACTTTATTGAGGATACTTGTATACACTGTATGCATTAATGTATGATGTACATTATTTTACAACAAAAGCACTGAAATTGAGTGATGAAGTGTATGGCAGTAGACCAATTTAACCACTGGTTAGTGGCACATCTCATCTGTATGATTGTGGTGCAACCTTGAAGGTCCCTTTTTTTTAATGCAGAACTATTTTAACTGTCCTGTCAAGGAATCTCCTTTCACAGAATAAGTAGTGGAAAGAATATAGGAATTCCAATTTAATTATTTGCCTTTTGTTAATATTCAATTATGTCTGTCTTTTTGCCTGATTTCACAAATTCATTCATGAGGAAAGACATTTGGAAGCCTCTCATGGCATCTGCCTCGACAGACACCACTGGCAAGTTGACACATCAAGCAGTAATTCCAAAGTGAGAAATATCTTCCCCTCTTTCTTTAACTTTGTTCCCATTTATTTGAATCTTATGCTCAAATGTACAGTTTATTTGATCCAATTTCAGCTGTTATCTTGAAAACAAATTCAATCATCTTTATTAAGGAGTTCACATTCAAATTTTGTTCTGTTCTGCATTAATTAAATATCTGATATTTGCAATGACCTTCTTGGCTGGCTGTTTTCCCCTGAATATTATCAAAATGTTCAGAGTGGCTCGTTTAACTTAGTGGTTAGCACAGCACTGTTTCAATGCTAGTAATAGGGAAGGGGGTTCGAATCTCATGCTTACTGTAAGTAATTTGTACATTTTCCCATGTCTTCATGGGTTTTTCCAGGGAATGATTTCAGTTTCCTCCTACCATTCAAAACATACAGGGTTTGTAATTGGGTGTGATTGGGCAACACAGGCTCATGAGCTAAAAAAGCCTGCTACTGTGCTATATGTCTTAAAAAAAAAGAAAAATGAAATTGAAGATGAATCAGCTCATATAATACATCGTCTGTAGAAACTGGAAAAGCTGAACCAATATTTGTAGATAAGCATCAAATAAAGTGAAAGACATATGAAATGCATAGAGTATGTCTTAATTTCATGCTCAATACCTCCCTCTGCTTGTGTATTAACATAAACAAATTATCTTGTATGGACTCCATGACACCAAAAGCTCTACTGAAAGTTTCTATTCAAGGTCTCAAACTGAATGTCAACAATTCTTTTTCTCTAGAGGTGATGCTTAACCCAAAGTGTTCCTCAAGTTTACTTTTTATTGCTCTGGATTCGCACATCTGCAGTCGCAAGTCTCCAATCTAAGCATTCCACTTGTTCCTATCTGTGAAAATCAACATTGTCACAGAGCTGGAAATAAAACACAAGTGTCTGCAGGCAGTGCCGTTGAAGTAAAAATGCAATGCTGAAGAAGCTCAGCGGGTCATCCATTGTACCTTATGCAGCAAAGATAAAGATAAATAAACAGCATTTTGGGCTTGAGCCACTGCTGGAACAAAATGGTGGAAGGGACAGGCAGGGAGAGAAGCACAGGCCCAGAAGCATGAGGTAATAGATGGATGAGGGAGGGAGGGCACACCAGCAAGCAGGTTGAGGAGGGATGGGTCTGTGAATGGAGAGGGAAGTGGGTTGAGAGCTGGAGGGAAAAAAGACAAAGGGAAGGAAGGGAGAATGAAGAACAGGCAGGCAGAAAGCAGAGAAGTTGATGTTAATGGCATC
Organism: Narcine bancroftii; assembly: GCF_036971445.1. Classification (NCBI taxonomy): domain Eukaryota; kingdom Metazoa; phylum Chordata; class Chondrichthyes; order Torpediniformes; family Narcinidae; genus Narcine; species Narcine bancroftii. The sequence continues at coordinate 30,596,215 of NC_091476.1, read as the reverse complement.
TAGTTGGAGAATGTCCAGATGGAAAGCAGAAACCCAAGAGGTGGATGTTAATGCCATGTGGTTTGAGAGTAACCAGACAGAGTGCCTCTCTGTTCTTTCTGTTCCCAAAATGAGATCTTTCAGTCCAGATCAACTGAAATGTCATCTTTCATGCAAAAACATGACACCATTCAACACCATTAACTCAGCCTTTACCTGCATTTCCTCCATTTCATGCTCATCTGCAATGGCCCCCTTTCCCCCCAGACTAAACAAACTCGGGATTCCCCTTGTTCTCAACTTTCACTCCACCAGACTCTGCATCCAACACATTGTCCTCCTTAATTTCTGCCTCCTACAACATGATCCCACCACCGGGGACATCTTCCCATCTCCTCCCCTCTCCACCTTCCTTAGGGACCTGGCTCTCTGTGACGCCCTCGTCCACATCTCTTCCCATTAATGCCTCCCCCTTCGGCATCTTCCCCTTTGGCCACTGGAAGTGTCACACTTGTGCCCATACTTCCTCCTTCACCACCACTTGGGGCCTCAAACACACCTTTCAAGTGAAGCAACACTTCACTTGTGTATCTGCAGGAGTCATCTACTGCATCTGATGCTCTTGTTGTGACCTTCTCTACATTTTAGAGAATGGACACAGATTGGGAGCTCGCTTCGTTGTGCACCTTCTCTTTGTCCGCATCAGTGACTGGGATCTCCCAGTGGCCAACCATTTCAATTCTGCACCCCACTCCCATCCTGTCATGTCTGTCCATGGCCTCATTATCTGTCCCACCAAAACCACCTATAAATTGGAGGAGCAAAACAATTTCTGTCTGGGCACTCTCCAACCAGATAACATTAACATAGACGTCTCCAGTTTCTCCTCATCTACTCTCCATTCTCCCTCCCTTCCCTTTCCCTTTGTCTTCAGCTCTCCACCCCCTGACCTCTCCATTCACTGAGCCATTCCCACTCCTCTTGCTTGCTGGTGTGCTATTACCTCCAAAATCCAGGACTGTGCTCCTCCCCCTGTTCCTCTCACACCACCGCCCCCCCTCCCCACCACCACCATTTTGTTTTGGTATTTGACTAATTTGTCATAACTTGGAGAAGGGCTCAAGGCTGAAATGATGCTGATGTATCTTTATCTTTGTTACATAATGAACACCGTTTCATCTGCTGAGTTTCTCCGGCATTGCATTTTTTTACGTGAAGAAATTATACTTCAGTTATTGCTAGCAAAGTTAAATAAATGAATGAATTTTTATTCCGAGGCATTTGCAGTTTAAATGATTTTGAATAAATTATGAATGGCAGACTTAAGAGGCAATATTATTGCTTTAAAATTGAGTCTTATTTTCGAAGTTGGATTTGCAAACAATGAAGATCCTGCAAATAGTTATATGTGAATGGTTAGGATTGTTGATAATTAGATATATAGACTGGCTGATAATTGGAAAATGCAATAAATTAAAAAATTATGTTCTGCTGGATGGAACAAATCAAGTAGAAACCTCAGGAAAAACAAAAACAGAAGTTAATTTCTGAAAAACAAGAATATCATGGCATATTTTAAAACTTTATGTCAACAGAACATCAGGATCAATTACTATGAGGCACTGGATCATTGCAAGTTATTGCTCTAAGCTTTCTAGTATAAAGAAGGATTGAATTAGTAGAGGGACACTTTAAAAGGAGCTTGAACATGTCAGCAGTCATTAAAAAGTATTTAAAAGCCAGAGAATTTTTGGATAAATAGAACAATAAAAGAAAGCATCCTGATGATGCTTTCTGTTGTATTAAGCAGACTCCACTGGATTTCTACACAGTTTGTATTGGTACAATAAGGAAAACAAAGACATCGATTGCTGCCAATGTGCTTACTTTACGTTAAGTCCAGACTTTTACTAGATCGACCTGTGTTGACTTTTCCTAAAAGTGCCCAACCTAATATGTGGAGCAGTAAAGCTTTACTGGTCTTCAAGTGAACATATCGGTGGGCAGAACAATTCCCACCTTCAAACTGTTTGTAAGAACATCTGTTAGCTGGGTGAGACTGGGGACCTAGGCTTTGCTCGCTGCCAAATTTATAATGGGCTTTAAATATTGCTGAATGCCTCCTAACGTTCTAATTTGATGCAGGTTCAACATTCAGACCAACAATATTTGGAATGTAACCTCTTGTAGAGAATTTGAAATTCTGTGTTGTCTTTCCTGTCTTAAATGTCGCATGCCAGCAAGAGCTCACTGTCATTGCCAAACAAGTGCTAGACGACTTATGAAAACAGCTCTGTTAAAATAATGGAGAAGAATAAGCTCTTTACATTAGAAAAAATAGTAATGACTAAGTACAAGTAGTATATAATGATGAAAAAAATTACTTCAAAGCCCAAGCATTGGAAGAATTGAAGGAACACCTAATACTCCGTCTGGGTACTCTCCAACCAGATGGCATTAACGTCAATTTCTCCTGCTTCTGTTGAACTCCTCCCCTGCCCCACCTCTCTTTTTCCCTCTGTCTCCTCTCCTTCAGCTCGCCATCCCTTCATTCAGAGAGCTACCCCTTCCCTTGTTACTTCTCAGCTGTTTTTCCTTTTCTACCCTGCCACCTCTTTCTACCTATCACCTGTTACCTTTTCTCCTTGTATTCATCCCTTGTATTCATCCTGATCACCTTGTTTTGATCCCTTCCCCTTCCTTGTATATCTGGGGTGGTGGTGGCACTAGGAGGGGCCACCTCCCTTTCAAGTAGGACCCACCTTAAAATGGTGCCCCCCCTTCAAGTGGTGCCCCCTTCAAATGGCACTCTCTTCAAGTGGCACTTGGGCACGTGCCATACCTGACATACCCTAGATATGCCCCTGCCCAGGTAACAGACATGCTAAGAAGCCACACAATCTCAGGATAGTTCGATAGATAGTCAATAACCGGAAAATAATTATTTCCATCCATGTGGAACAGATCAGTCCCAACTTTCTGCTATGGTTCCACTTGTAAATCAGTTGTTCCTTTGTCTGTTTTGCATGAAGTTTTAAACAGCTTGAAACCATCCTGTCAATGACAGCATCTAATCCCAGACCAATAAACTGCAGTTCTGGCCCTCCTCTTGCATTTCTCCATGCAAAAGTCCCCTTCATGCACTCTTTTCAGAATCTTGTCACAGTGATTGAGGAATGATAATTCTGCTCTGTCTGAGTAGAAGCTCTTTGACAGCACTCGGCTTAGCTCTGATGTTGTAGAATGGCTGACATTCACCTCTAGGCCATCCTTCATTCAGATTCTTGATGACCTTCTGTAGAACTGTGCCTTTTTCTTTATCACCTGCGATCTGATTGGATTTTAAGTCAGATATGGAAAGAGATTCGGTGATCAGGTTTATGTGAAGATTCACATCTGTCTCTGTGGAACTCTAATTGTGTGCTTCACTTTGTGTTGTTGCCCTAGATAACATATCAGCTAACACAGTAAATTTCCCTGGTGTGTACACCCTCTTGACTAGGCTTAAGTTTTCACATGCTTTGTCACCAAACAGTGATTTATGTCCATCTGGAATACAGTAAATCTGAAGTGGTGCTCTTTATCTTTAACTTTCACCATCGGTTTACATGTACCTTTTGTGTTAATGTTCTGTCCATTGTAGGCTTTGAGCTGTACAGGATTTGCGTGAATGTATTACTTTATCTTCATGGCCCTGATGTTGCACTCACAGATCAAATTGACTTTTGCCTCTGTGTCCAGCTTAAAAGGTTTATTTGTTAAATTTGTACATAATGAGAGTCTACTTGTCCTGCTCAACTCTCTTCATGCTTGGTTGTTCCGTGTCCATTGGGTTATAGTCTTTCTGCACTACGGTGCCAATGAAGAGTGGATCACTGAGAGCAGTTTCTTCTACAATATGTATAGTGTGCATGCTTTCATTTCTGTTTTGTTTTCCTTTGGAAAAATATTGCTTTACATAATAATTCTGCTCTTTGCACTTATTACAGACTTTTCCATATGCTGGGCATTGTTTTGATGCATGCTGAGTGCCAGATAATTGGCAATTGAATGCCTCTCCACCTTTTCTATATCTCGCTTTTTGTTTGTGTGTGTGTGTGTCCAGACACTGTAGCTATGGCTATGCCTTTGTTTTCACTGGCTTTTGCCACTCACTGAACTTTTTCACGCTACGAACCTATTTCACTGCCGTGGCATATCTTCACAGCTCCTGCTAAGGTAAGCTCTGTGTCTCTCAGCAACCTCTCACTTACTATCTTAACAATAATCCCGAATATAATTTGATCATAGATCATTGAATCTGGCAGTGGTCCAAAAATTGCATGTTCTTGCTTTTAATTTCAAGTCCATTTGTATCTATATATATATATATATATAAAGTATCCATGCTCTCTCACTGCAGCTGTGTGTGAGAGTGAAACACACACCTCTCAAATGTTTCATTTTTCTTTAGTGAAGAGTATTCATCAAACATCTCGATAACCTTATCAAACTTACCCTGGTTAGCTGCCTTGGTTGAAACAAATGTGCTGAAAACCTCTAGTGCTTGAGGCCCCGCCATGATAAGTAGCAGTGCAATCTTCTGTGCATCAGGTTTGCTATTGAATCCAATGGCTTGCAGGTACAGCATAAATCATTATTTGAATAGCCTCCACTCATGGTTGACATTTCCAGTCCAGTTTACAGAGTAAGAAATCTTTACACTCTTCATGTTTTCTGCTTCTTTGACTGATTATCACTTTTGACACCATGTGATGTTTATTTTATTGTAATAATAATTTTAAAAAACCTTATGTTCTTTTATAACAAATATAATTTCTTAGCTTTAGAAGTCAAGACCTCATGGAGATATCAATATTGAATCTATTCCTAGCAGCAACAACTCATATCCAACTCTGTCTAGGATTATCACTAGCCCTCTATTGTTAGCATCAAGATCAATCCCAGGTCAGTGATTCTGGAGCAGCACCAACTACTATGTCAGTATACTGCTCAATCACAACTCGTGGTTTGGCTGTTTCTTAAGATTCCCCACCTTTGTATCGCTGTTTTCACATCATTTTACAATGTGATTTCCACTCTGACTTTCATTTGTTCCTCTTGAGCTCTTTTGTACCATGTGCCTATAGAAGTTTCATTTAAAACATTGATTGTATCATTTATTAACACATTTGTTGCTATATCAGAATTTCAGTGGAGAATGTTTTGTTTGTTGATATCCCATTGTTTTCTTCACTAAACAAGAACATTTATGAAATTTCAGAAATGGCACCTTTCTCATCCCTTTTGATCTCTCATTATCTCGATCTCTTATTGTCTCCCTCTCTTTCTCTTTCTTTTCCTTCTTCACCATTTATACTCCAGTTTGTTTCCTTCCTTCTCTTTCTTGCTTTGAGATGTTTTCTGCTCACCATTTTCTTGATGCCATCTCTATAGTGAATGATGTGTTCTACATTACAGGTACACAATCTTTTATCCGGACAGCTAAAATCTGGAATGCTCCAAAAACCAGCATTTTTTTTTTCTGATGCTGGTACAGCGGAGGGAGATAGAGAGATAGAGAGCAGTGCGACTAGGTTCGGCGGGGGCGGTGGGGGGGGGAAGAGACGGCAGTGCGACTCGGGCGAGCGGGGGAGAGAGACGGCAGCATAACTCGTGTGGGCAGGCGGGGGTGAGAGATGGCAGCGTGACTCGGGCGGGTGGGAGAGACAGCAGCGTGACTCGGGCGGGTGAAGGGAAGAGAGACACCAGCGCAAATGGAAGAAGATGGATAACGCAGCACAATTCAGTGGGCTTAAATCTGAGGCAGTTGGCTTTTGTTCTGAAATCTGGAAAAATCCGAAATTCGGAACACACCGTCCCCCAAGGGTTCCGGATAAAGGATTGTGTACCTGTATTAAGTCACAAAATTGTAAAGCATTGATAGAGGCTTTTTGGCTCACCAGGTCTGTGTGAACCATCATGCCCATTTATACATATTCCACTTCCCTGCATTAATTCCATATCCCCTTTTGCCTTATCTATTCAAGTATCTGTACAAATACCTACCTCATAAATGTTGTTACCATTCCATCCTCCAACACATCCTCTGGAAGCTCACTTCAGACACAAATCACACTCCATGCAAAAAATTTGCTCAGAGTGTTCTGGTTTGTATTTCAACTGAATTTCCTCAGAGTTCCAGCTGGTGAAAGAATTTCCCAGTGTTGAGAAAGCATTAAATAGCATGTAAAAGGAATTTAATATGATAACAAAAGCTACAATTTGATTTTTTTTAATCTCATGACTGCCTTTTATATTAACAAAGCCTTTGAAAGACATGATCAATGGAAAAAAATATTTTATGATTGGAAAACTATTCAAACTACAAAATAAATACATTCTTATTTCATTCCTCTTGGTGAGTTCTTCTGTTTGTTTGAAAAATGAGTGCATCAAAGCTGAGACAACCAAGGCTTGGAGTTAGAAGCTGTGCTTTTGCTCAAAACACTGGTTTACTTTGAGTATGAGAAGCTCCCAAGCTTATTAATTGTTAAACTTTTAAGTTCTGATCAGTCAGTTTTGCGAGAATTCAATAGGTTCACAGATTACCAAGGTAGCCAAGATTTTCAGAATCTTTGTGCTTGCATCACGTTATTCTTGTTTTTCAAGGTGATGTAGTAAATCTCTTTATCACATTCCAATATATTTCAGATGACCAAATGGATTGAAAAAGATTTGAAAATCATGTTTTACTGATTTTAAAATGGATATATTTCAACAGATCTGTGAACATCTTTTGACATTAAGAAGTGATATATTTGCAAAACACTCAGGCTTTGCTTGCAGTTGTAATTTCAAAGTACCCAGAATGTTTTTCATATTATTCTTTAAGGGTTAAAACCACTGATTTCCTCCTTAAATATTGTGTTTTTTTTCTTCAAATGATAGTAATTGTGCTTTCTTATATAGATAATAAAGTATCCTCAGTCAAACACAATCACATACCACTATGACCACTTGCATTTTACACTGCTTTCATGTGTACATCAAAACACAAACTTTATTCAGATTTGCTGCCTCTCAGCATTATGGAGCAAAGTGCAAACTCTCTATTGCTGTTTACTAACTCAACTCTTCTTGATAACATCTCTGGAACCATGACCTTAGGCCATATGCCTTCAGCTAATATTTAATTGTGATATTAAACTACTGTGATTTTCATTTGCAAATATTTATTTAAATTTATTCATCATAATTTGGACTAATCATATGCAATAATTTCTATCAACTTCTATCAACTTGTGATTGAATATTTTAAATGCATGCTATGTCTTCAAAGCAGGTTATCATTCATGATTATTTAAAATAATAATGAATGTTTTTTAATTTATAATAAAATAGTTCAGTGCTGATATTTAAGTACCATTTATGTCTTTTAGTTGTCTTGAAGAAAATCCTACTGTGCTTCCCATATTTTCTTTTTTGAATACTTTATTTAAATTTTTAAATATACATTTGTGCTTTCCATATTTTCACTGATTTTATTAATTGGAAAGCAAGAAGAAAATAAAGTTTTTAAACATTCAAGTGAATGAGAAATAGAAGCAGGTGTTGACCTCTGTGCCTGCTCCACCCTTCAATAAGATCATAGCTGATCTTTTAGCTTAATGTTACTTTATTTCTCTGGCCCCATATACCTTGATTCTCTCAATGCCCACAAATCTGTCATTTTCTATTTTGAATATATTCAGCTATCAAGTCTCTTCAGCCCTTTTGGGCACCCTCCTGGTAAAGGAATTTTTTTTCCTGTGTCTTTCCTGAATGGCCTGTGAGACTCTGATCTCTGATGTTGGTCACCTTAGTCAGGGGGAAATACTATCCTTTCAGACACCCTGTAAGAATTTGGAATTTTTCGATTGTCATTGTATATTATTCTTCTAATTCTCAGCCTCCTTCATTCTTCCTCATTCAACAAACACAACATTCAAATGTTAATTTGATGAACATTTGTTTTCTGTGACCTTTCGGTAGGGGAGACCAGGAATGCAAACAAATATTCCTCTTCTGGCTCACCAAAACTGAAGGTAATTCCCATAAACCTCACTCTTCATCCTAACAACTTTCAACCCACAGTATTTTCTTACTCGATGAAGGATGTCAACCCAAAATATTGACTGAGTATTGCTGTCCATGAATCCTGCTTGACCTATTGAGTCCCTTCAGTTTCTCTTTGTTCACTCATGAATTCCATCATCTGCAGTATTTTATGCTTCTCACCATTGTTTGACATGTTTGACTGAAGTCAATGATATTCATATTTTTTCCATGTAATGTTCCATCTGCCATACTCTTGCTCAATAATGTAACCTCTCCACATCCTACCAGAGCTTTTGCTCCCTTCTCCCAGCCCACTTTTCCACCTCACTTTGCAGCCATAGCAAGCTTTGATATATTACATCTGATTATTGTGAACAGCTTGCCTCTCACCTCTGATCCCTGCAGATCCCCACTAGTAACAGCCTTCCAAAACAAATAAATAGTCCTTTCAAGTTGAATTTCAAGTTTACTACCAAGCTGCAGTGGCAGAGATTTGCTAGCAAACCATTAGCCCTCTCATAAATAGAACAAGAACAATAATAGAACAGAATCAGAATGTGGTGATATGTTTCCTCCATTGTATATAGTTATTGTTGACTACTGTATATATGGAGCTGGCCCGCCCACTGATGACTCATACCCTATGACTCCTCCCCCATGGTCTGGGCCATAAAGGTCGAGCCACCTCTCCCTTCCCGCCATTCCTGTACCTGGATCCAGGCCAGCAAGGTTCTTCTGTACATTAAAGCCTATCGTTCCCTCAGCCTGTTCTTCGTGGTTACTGGTAGTGCACTACACTGGACTTCCTTATGGAAAGACTACAGTCTGTCCAGGTCAGTAACAGATCATTAAGCACCTGGCAAACCTCAGGGCTGTGTGCTCAACCAGCTCTTGTTCATGCCACTGACCCACAACTACATCACCATATTCAGCTCCAGCAGCATCAAGTTTGCAGATGACACAACAGTCGTTGCCCTCACCAGCAACAACGATGAGTCGCACTACAGAGAAGAGGTTGGAAATCTCCTGATATGGTGTGAGAATAACAACCTTATTCTCAATGTGAATGAAGAAGGACCAGGAATACCAATCCTCCATTAAATGTCAGTAATTTTGTTGTGAAGAGAGTAAGAAGCACCTAGTACCTTGGAATCCACTTAATTATTGACCTATCTTGGATACACAGCTCCTCATTTGCCAGGAAGGAACAACAGCAAAAGCACTTCCTGAGGAGACTGAAGCGGGCAAGACTACCAGCCACCATCATGTCAACCTTCTATAGAAGCTCTATCGATAGCATTCTGGCCGGCTACAACACAATATGATACGGTTGCTGCAAAGAAATGGAGGTCAATCCACAGGATCATAAGGGCGGCAGAGAGGATCACTGGAGTCTCCCTCCACCCCACCCTTCGATGTGATCTACTGGGATCATTGTTTGAAGAGCCTTACCACCCTGCACACACCACCTTTCTACTTCTTCCATCAGGGAAGAGATACAGAAGTATGAGAGCCAGCACCAACAGGCTGAGAAACAGCTTATTTGCATGTACAGTCAGAATGCTGAATGACCAAAGGAACTACTCACAGTAACGATCCAAGACTCTTCATATTCACAAAACAACATATTTATATATATATATATATATATATAATATTAATTTATTTGTACATGTGAATATTTGTCCAACACATGTATTTTTGTCCGTATATGTGTTATGCTTGGTTGTGTGCTTGGATATCGTTCACCAAGGACCAGAGAATGCTATTTGTCAGGTGACAATAAGATTCACTTGACCTGAACATGTAAGACACAATATGAAAGTACAGAAGCCCAGGGTTACAGAGAGAGATCAGTTGGAATCCAACAAAGGTAATACTATTTTGTGGTTCATTCGGGAATTTGACAATGGTGGGAAGAAGCTGCCCTTGATTCTGAAGGTGTGTGATTTTATTTTCATAAATCTTCTTCCTGATGTAAAATGGATGAAAAGAGTGGCTGGGGTTGAGATATTGGAAGCTTCTGCAAAGTAGTGGAAGTTGTAGATGGAGTTGATGGATGGGAGGATGTATGTGTGATGCTCTCTAGTTTCTTGTGGACATGGGTAGAGCATTTCCTGTACCATGCAGTGCAAGAACCCTGACAGGATACTTGCAGTGGGGCACATGTAGATAGTGTTAAGGTCACATGCAAAATTTCCTCAGGCTTTTGAGGAAGTATAGGAGCTGGCGCATTGCATTGATGTGGGTGGACCCGGATATGTCACTGGAGATGGTTTCGCTTTCAACATAAATTGTCTGCTCTCTCCACTGTTAATGTGGATCAGGAATTAACCTGTGGCCCTCCTTGGGAGGTCGATAATGAGCTCCTTTGTCATACTGTCATTGAAAGAGGGGTTGCTGTCCTTGATCACTCCTCAGCCTTTACTGGCATATAAGAATCAATCATATTATATACTAATTTTTCTTAATAACTTCCTTATTGAAACCCCTCTGTAAGTCCAAATATGCAACATCTACTTGTTCTCCTGCATTGTCCCTTTGGATGATATTGGGAGCTCTTTCAAAGAACTAGCACATACTTTCAGGCTGAATAGTCTCTTCCATGCTCTAACATTTTATGATTTAATTACCTGTTTGTTCTGCTCATGGCTACAAAGAGTTTCCAAAAGCATTTTTTTTTATGAATGAGAGTCCCCAAACTTCCAATTCTCATGTTGCTTCCCCTTTGTTACTGATCTCAATGTTGCCTCTGCATCAGTTATGAGTCAAAAACAATTACTTCAACAGACTAAACACTTTTATCAGTCTGGACACACTAGCCGGATAATTAAATTAGTAAATTAGCATTCAAAGACCTAAACCATCACTCTGGAGAAATCAGTTTGAATCTTGCTATAACAGTTGTAGAATATAAATTCAATTAATCAAGCAAGCCTGAAACACAAAGTACCAGTAGCCAATAAATATTGGCCTCATGGTGACTAATTTATCAAAGTTTGCCGTAGTTGGTATCGATTACTATTATGCATTCCTTTAATAATGTTTTCCGTTTAATTTTGTCTCACCTTATTTTCCATGGCTCCAGTGAATAGACATCCCCATGAGTAAGGAGAGCTAAAGATTTCAGGATTATCTGGCTTGACATCATATTCCACCATCTCACTCTATCTGGGATTGGTGGTTGATGGTCACTGACAGCCTGGTGATGGTGGTGGTGAAAGATTTTGGTGTCTTTCAGGGAGAAAAGTGCTGTTCAAACTCCAATGAACCATTGATTCTCCAAAGCAGGCTTCAAATGGTTGAGCAACATGTTGCAAATCATGAGTTAAATGGAAGAGGCCATTTGGTCTCACAACATCCTACCCCAATTTTTCCCCTTGTGACACATTCTTGCATGTTGAACAATTCCTTTTATTCCATGCATGCCATTAATATTTGGAACAATTTACAGAGGACATTTAATTTACCAACCACCATGACCACTAACGGAGGTGAAAACTCCACACAGGCAATCCCTGAGGACAGAATTGAATCCCTGTCTCTGTTATTCTGTGGTAACACCTTTTACTGTTCTGTCCCTGTGTGCCCACACCCTCTGACCTTGGATGGAAGTGTTCTGAGTTTCCACAACTTCCATTCATGCTTCAATAGAAGCTGAGATCTCTGTCTCAGAGGTCTCATGAATATTGGTGTGGAACGGCTACCACTTCGACATCAGACTTGGGAAATGGAGATTCAATGAGAGGAGGGAAACAGAGCAAGAAATCTTGTGTCTGTGCACAAACATGTAAGTATTGTCCTATGAGTGATGAATTCATACAGACCAGGTGGCACCTTGCATTTAGCCACCTTTATTTATAAGCATTAAGATCCATACAGCAGAGCCTGATCTCCAATCAGCTGGCTCATGACCACGCAAAATGGAGAGAGACCATTGAAGATGGTATTGAAAACCTTGAAGTCTTGCATGAGAAACAGACTAAAGCTATTTGTAAATGATAGAAAGAAAGCACCACCTCGTACTCACATAGGGCTTATGAGCCTCTTCAAAACCCAAAGAAGACTGAAAGCACATCTTCCTCCATTCAGAGAGGGTGCCTTCGAAGAATGGTGAGTGGATACAGATTGAATTTCCAGTCATCAAGATGGAGGTTGGCAAAATCCTTTAAAGAAAGGATTTGCAGAAGTGGGGAGTGTTATGGAACTAACTGGGTTCCTCTTAACATCAGAGAAAAACGATAGGCTGCAGATACTGCGATTGTAGTAAATGCTGGAGGAACTCAGCTTGTCTATTCAGCATCTGTATGAGACAAAGATATAATGGCGACGTTTTAGGCCTGAGCCTTTCTTCATGGAAAGATCAGAAAAGGCAAAAGCAGGATATATTAGAAAGTCTCGAAATTCAAACAATTAGGGATGGATCCAGACCAACAGAAGGTGTTAATTGGATGTGATAAAGGACTAAGTAGAACTTATCGTGTCTGTGCGAAAGGAGACAGGGAATGGAGAGATGACGGGGGAACGGGTTGGGGGGCGGGGTTTAATGAGAGCCAGAGAAGTTGATATTAATACCATCTGGTTGGAGGGGTCCCAGTCAAAGGAATAACATTAAAATAGTGGGTCCAAATGAGAGAGAGGAGGAACGAGATCCATTTGCTTTCTTTGCAAAATGGATTCCTGAATTAATGGGTCAAGAGATCGTTGAGCACCCTTTAGAGATGAAAGAGCACACAGAGATCTTAGACCAAAACCACTTACGAATCAGAATCCACATTCTGTATTATTCAAGTTTCTTCAACATCAAGACAGAGAGCAGAGCAGCAGAAGGGGCAGGAACAAGGTAAGGGGTAAAGTTCTATTTTATCCTGACGTAAGTGCTGATTTGTTAAAAATAGAAGAGAAATCAATCCAGTTAAGAAGATTCTTTAAGAAAAAAGATATCGATTTGTATTACACCATCCGGCAACTTTGAAGATTTACTTGCCTGGAGGTGAAAATTATATATTTTTTCTTGAACTTTGGGCAAGCAGACTAATTTGTGCAAAATCTCCCTTGAGGACAGGTGGAATGAAGAATGAAAAATCAGAATAATAGAAGCTATCAATTTGTTTTGATGAACCATTGCTCTTTGGCAGTTTATGATGAGTGGATAGTTTAAAATACTGTCTACTTATATTTCTTTTGTTGGTTTTTGAAAATTATTGCAGTTTTCTTTTTGACATACTTTGATTTTTTTCTCTTCTGCGTATGTATTAAATGATTAAAAATTAATATACCAGGGGGTTGGGGGAGGAGTATCATGCATCATGTATTACTGTATCATGTGGGTAATTGTGACTCTGGTTGCAACTTACAAAATAGAAGGAGTTGGCATTGGGTATTACTTCATCAATGCCTACTGTGTTTTTTCTTGTTTATATATAGTTATAAATATAGTAATATCTATACTCTAGAAGTAAATTTATTTTCTTTATCTGGATTGCTGGAAGAGGTGCTCACCAATACACTAGATTTTGAAGAAAAGAGTTGAGAGAAGAGCGGCCATAGAGAGAGGCGAAGGAAGGAGTGGATTAGTAAGATGAGTAATGTAGTTAAAGTTATACATTTTAATGTTAATGGGTTAAATGGGATGGTGAAAAGAAAGAGTGTTAGCACATGTTAAGAAAATGGGAGAAGACCTGGTTTTTCTGTTAGAAACACATTTAATTGAGAAAGAAGTTTTGAAGTTAAAAAGAGACTGGGTTGGGTATGTGTCAGCTTCATCATTTAATTCTAAGGCAAGAGGAGTGGCAATTTTGGTGAAAAAAATCTTCCAATTAAAATACTAAATGTAGTAATAGACCCTGTAGGGAAATATGTGATGATCCATTGCCAAATATATTCAGAACTATGGACTCTTCTAGATCCTTATGCACCAAATGTGGATGATGAAAAATTTATTCAGGAAAGTTTTTTGAACTTAGCAGAGGCACATAAGAATATTTTAATAGGAGGCGACTTTAACTTCTGTCTGGATCCAATCTTAGACAGAACTGCTAGAGGAATATCAATAGCTAAAGCAGCAAGACCCACACTGGTGTTAATGAGAGACTTGAACTTAATAGAAGCGTGGAGAAGAATTCATCCAAGAGAAAGAGATTAATCTTTTTATTCAAAGAGGCATGCCTCCTATTTCAGATTTGATTTATTTCTTATTTCAGTACAAATATAGGGCAGGATATTAGATGCAGAATATAAAGCGAGAATTTTGTCCGATTATTCATCTTTATTCGTGACAATTGCAATGTCAGACAAGGGAAATCAGTTTATAGATGGAGATTGAATTCATTACTATCAAAAGGACCAGATTTTCAGGATTTAATTAGAGAATAAATACAGCTATTCTGTGAACTCTGTGAATTGTAAATTTGTAATATGGGATGCTTTGAAAGCATATCTGAGAGGTCAAATTATGTTTTACTTTAAAATCAAAAAGGAGTGTATGAAAGAGATAGATTGATTAGAACAAGAAATATTGGTTTTGGGAAAAAAAGAAGCTCTGAGGGTAAACATAGACAATTAATTAACAAAAAAAAACAATATAATACAAATCTATAGTACAGAAAGGGTGATTACAAGAACTAAACAGAGGTATTATGAATTAGGTGAAATAACACATAAAATACTTGTATGGCAATTGAAAGCAGAGCCTCTTGAGACCTGTGTTAACCTTATTCCTTAAAATGAAAATGATCATATAAAATCTTTTGAATTCCAGTGTGTGGGGAGCAATGATCTGGAAAATCCAAGCTGCTATACTTACTCATTTTCTTATTACTATATATATATATATATATATTATTCTTTATGACAGGGAGAGGGGGTGAGGAATTGAAAGAGAGAGGACAGGGGAGGGGTTATAACCATCACGTAATGAATGAAAATTTCTTCAATTTAAGCATCTATTGTATTGCTTGACAATTTATTAATTATATGTATGGAAAAACTTTTTCAATAAAATATTCCAGAAAAAAAACAAGCATATTGCTTGTAAATGTGCAAGGACAAACAATTTATGTTTCAGGCTGAACTGTTTCAGTAGAACAGTGAATATGAGGAAAAAAATGTCAGAGATCCTCTCTGCAATTTGAAATTAACTTGTTTCCTCACTTACAGTCTGACAGAGGCTCTCTCAGCTGAACTTTCTCTCCGTTTCTCTTTCTGCCGATTCTGCTTGACCTGCTGAAATTTTCCAATGGTTTTTATTTCAGATTTGTTCCCTTAACTTGTCTTGTTAAGACTTCTTGTTCAATATTTGTGTGAATTAATATCAATTGTTTCTGGGATATATACTTCACTTGGGGATGGGGGGAAGGGGAGGGCCGGTGTGCAGGAGGAGCTAGTCTGAAACTTTCATGGAATTTGCTTTTTTTCTCCCCCCATTTATGTTTCTGTTGTGGCGGCCTCACAGCTGGGCAGGCAGAATCACTGCACCGAGCAGTCGGCACAGAATGGTGCGAACTCCCCTTCTTTGCCCAGGAGAAGCCCACGTTTGCAGACCCGCGTGTGGGTTGATGGAACGCATTGCTTCCCTGCTGGCACGTTGCCAGAGAGACAATGACTCTGCAGTGGGCTAACTTCACTTGCTCTTTGTGAGACACGCTGATGTCACTCCCCTTTCTGAAGTGCGTGCTGACATCACTCCCCTTTGTGAGGTGCATGCTGACATCATTCCCCTTTGTGAGGTGCGCGCTGACATCACTCCCCTTTGTGAGACACGCTGACGTCACTCCCCTTTCTGAGGCGCATGCTGGCATCACTCCCTTTGTGAGGTACATGCTGACATCACTCCCCTTTGTGAGACACGCTGACATCACTCCCCTTTGTGAGACGCATGCTGACATCACTCCCCTTTGTGAGACACGCTGACATCATTCCCCTCTGTGAGACACATGCTGACATCACTCCCCTTTGTGAGGTGCGTGCTGATATTACTCCCCTTTGTGAGACACGCTGACATCACTCCCCTTTGTGAGGCGCATGCTGACATCACTCCCCTTTGTGAGGCACGCGCTGACATTGCTCCCCTTTGTGAGACACGCTGACATCACTCCCCTTTCTGTGGCGCATGCTGACATCACTCCCCTTTGTGAGGTGCGCGCTGACATCACTCCCCTTTGTGAGACACGCTGACATCACTCCCCTTTATGAAACGCTTTGACATCACTCCCCTCCCGATTGTTTAAAATAAAAACCAGTTGGAGGTTGTCTCTTCTCTGGTACCTGTTGTTTCTTGAGCTCTGCAGTTAGTCCCACTCAACTGTTTTCTTTAGGGTTTTTACTTCTTTGTGCTTTAAACCAAGTGTGAAGTCCAGAGTCTTCTAGCTGAGGATGTAATAACTTAATGTGCTGGTGTCTCCAATTCCTTCAACTAAATAGATTTAATACCAATAGGTTGGCAGGCTCATGGGGTGCGAGCTTCAGCAGAAGAAGAAAAAAAGACCTGCTTATCACAGCATTGGTTAAAAACAACTTGAGGAAGTGAGTATATCAAGTTTTACACATAGAGATTTTGCATTTCAGGAACAGATGAGCTTCCTTCTGTCAAAAATAATGTTTAATGATCAGCATTATAATGAGGTTGATTTATCTGCCACCCTTGTTAAAGCCATCACATGAGCTTTTCATTAACCAGTGATATCAGCAAGCTTCATGAATCTTCTGATGACACAGACCCTTTAAACTTAAACAACCATTTACTGACTCCCGGTACAAGAGTGAAATGCGAATTTCATGAACAATTTGAAAACTTATTCAGTTGACTGATGATAAAATTAGATGTCATGGTGATCATTTACAAATTTGAACCATCAATCAATTAATGAAACAATTAATGCACCACTAACTGGCAGAATATTGACTTTACGTCTTGGATACACTTCAGAAATAATTATTGACTTTAATACTCTGTAAATAGGTCAATATTCATCAATATGATAAGAGTCTCATAAAAATGAAAATTCTTGCTTTGACTCAACTTTGAAGCAAATTTAAAAGTAAATTTTCTCTATTTGTATAATGTCACAGCAAAATCACACCGTGCAGAGGCACTTTTATTTATAATTATGCATATTTACTTTCCCATCTTTGATGCTAATAGGTAGCATGGAAGACACAGCTGAATAATTTTGTAGATCCAGATTAGTGCTAGGTATAAATGTTCAGTTGACATGAGCACAAATTTTTTTGTAAAAATATTGACCACCATTTTGTCCTGATTTGGTAAGTGATTTTTTAATGGGTATATTCTTATTCTGATATTCCTTCCCAGTGAAGAAAGAGACCACTCTGGGAGCCAATTGTTTTCATTGGAGGTAGGCCTCACAAATTTTCAGATCCCTACCTATTATTTTAGACTTAACAATCCACTAGTTTCATGGTCAACTTGACAAATATATTTCAGATAAATTAATTGACTGGATTTAAATCCTCTCACAGATGTGGTGAGTTTTGAACCCATGACAGTAGAATAATAGAACTGAATTCTGAAAAAAATCTTAAAAATGGAAAATCAAAGAGTGGAGGAGTACCAAACAACAGCATAAGAAAATGGATTAAAAATGAACAGTGCTATCTTGATATAAACAACAGACACCCAAACCTGAATAAATCGCCATGCAACAGTAATCCTTTCAAAATCCTCAATCACAAACTCACAATGTGCTTCCACAGAGCTTCAAAAGAAATGGTGTTTCATGTATCTCCTTACAAACAGTTACAATGTTTTTGACCGATGTATTTGGCACTGTTGACTTTCTTGCTTTTATTGGCCTTCTAATGGTAGTTACCAATATCCAGAATAATAGAAGTTAATCACAAAATTCTGTAGATGCTGAGGTTGAAGTAAAAAGTCACACAAAGCTGGAGAAACTCAGTGTCCTTCCTGTACCAAAGGTAAAGATACTTAACTGTCATTTCAGGCTTGAGCCCTTCATCAAAGTATGAGAAAATGCTGGCAAAGGCAGGAGATGATAGATGGAGAAAGGAGGGAGGGGACAGCAGCAATGAGAGGGAGGAGGGTGGACTGGGTGGGTCTCTTTGGATCTCTTCGGATGCTTGCCGGCATTTTCTCATTCTTTGATGATGGGCTACATAAGGACACTGAACTTCTCCAGCCCTGTGTGGTTTTTTTCCAGAATAATAGAAAGTACTTGGGCAGAGCCCCAGCCAAAATGTAACAATTTCTTCGTTATTGATTTTATTTTTGAAACTTCATAATGGCCTTCTTCAAATTTCAGGAAATTTAATGTTTGAATTCAGAAGTCACTTTTTTTTTACCCAGGCAAAGTTTCTTAACTTTCAAATCACCATAACTTCAATGAGTCATCTGGTTTCTTGAGAAGTGTCTATAAGCTCATATATCAATGTCTTGGTAGTTTCTAACATATATGGTCATTAATGACTATTGGTGATCCTGCAGGATTCTGAGTGGTCAGCACTCAGCTATTGACCATGCAGCCATTGACCACTGACCACTCAGCTATTGACCAGGCAACCATTGACCACTGACCACTCAGCTATTGACCATGCAGCCATTGACCACTGACCACTCAGCTATTGACCAGGCAACCATTGACCACTGACCACTCAGCTATTGACCATGCAGCCATTGACCACTGACCACTCAGCTATTGACCATGCAGCCATTGACCACTGACCACTCAGCTATTGACCATGCAGCCATTGACCACTGACCACTCATCTATTGACCATGCAGCCATTGACCACTGACCACTCAGCTATTGACCAGGCAACCATTGGTGAATAGTGAATTAATAGGCTTTATGGAAAATCAGTGGACAACAAATTGACCCACATCCTCACAATGTCATCGACGACATTTTTTAAATTTTAGAGATTAAATTGAGGGTTATGAAAATAGCTTGATTCATCATGAGTTATGTGTACCTTTGTTTGTTAAAGCTTTATAAAAGTTTTGTTTGACCACACTTGCAGCGTTGCATTCCATTCCGGTCCCCTCATTAATGGGAAGGATGTAGATGCTTTGCAGAGGGTGCAGAGAAAATTTCACATGATGTTTCCTGGATTTGAGAGCATGTCATACGAAGCAAGGTTGACAAATTTTGGGCCGTTCTCTTTGGACAAACAGAGGATGAAAGGTGAGGGACCCGGATAGGGTAGCATCCAGTATCCAGCACATTTTCCTGGGGCAACAATAGCACATACCAGAGGGTATTAATTTAAAGGGAGTGGAGGTGAGTTTAATGGAAATGTCAGAGGTAAGAGTTTTACTCAGAAGGTGGTGGGTGCCTGGAATGTATTGCCAGGGGCAGTGCTGGAGAGTGATACAATAGCAGCATTCAAAAGACTCCGACATGCAAGAAAAGTAAAGGGTCATGGGTGTGAAGTAGGGAAAAATTAGGTTATTTTGTAGTAGGTTGGTACTTGGTTGACTGTGCCTTAATGTTCTATGTTCCTATATCATGATACGTTTCACTAACACTCCTCCTTGTTGAAACCAAGTCCACACAGTTCATTTGTCTTTATTGTGGCACCTATTTTGCATGGACCTGTGATATTCCTTGTTTGTTCCCCCCTGTCCTCTCACAAATTTCATGAAGGGTGCTACACTATAAATAGATCCCATGATTTGAGGAAAAAAACAACAATGAATAAGCCGCATAATTTTAATTATTCCCTTCTAATATATACAAGACCATTTGGCCTTTAACGCACAAGTTAATGGCAATCTCAGCACATTATAAGAAGAAAGATTTGAGAATTATAAGAACTTTGTACAAAAATCTTTTATCAGCTGATTTGAGGACAATTAAAATAATAGTCTAGGAAATGAAAATGGAGACACAATCAAGAGCTGTAAGGAACTTATAAGTAATTCTTGAATTCTTCTCAAACTAATTTTGCTGGCAAATTAAAACATTAATTTTGCAGTATGCTCTGGTTAGACCAGATCTTCACCATTGCATACAGTTCTCAGCACCTGCCTTACATATGGAATCATGAGATACAGCAGATGCTAGAATCTGGAGGAAAAACAAACTGCTGGAAGAAAAGTTTGGGTTACGAGCAACTCTTACTTATGAATGGGCTGTTCTCTAATTCACACGTGTGCATAAATATGCATAATTACATTATATTAAGAAGAAACAAAAAGATATTTTGTACCCCCAGAACAAAGGAAATTAAATTATGATTTTATTAATTTTATTTCAAGATTCTTTTTGAGATCAATGAGGAGATACTTCTCTGGGAAAGATGGAAAGATTTCTTCATTCAAAGAAGACAGTTGTACTCTCTCATAAAAAGGAAGCTGATTGTTGTCCACTTCATACATCTTTCCTTTAATTGGTGTTTTTCTTTGACAAATAAGAGAGCAAAACATATCTGCCATGTGCAGAAAATGGAAATAAAATGAATTATCACTCCTGATGCCAATGAAGGGAGAATCAGTTTGATGACTAAATATTATCTCCTACTTTTATGTTCATTAATAATGGTAAGAAATTGCAATTTTTCAAAAGTATAGCCCAATTGCTTGCCACTGTCCTAGTTTTGGTTTCAGGTCCGATTAGTTGCTAGTCATTTGCACTATTTTGCACCTACAAGTGCAGTGCGGCAATTTCCAATGAAAATTTTCCCATTAGAGGATTCACTTGTCTGTTTGAAATAGGTATCAGAAGTTATTCTGGTTCCAGAAAGTCAGGAATGAAGGCAATATGGAAATATGGAAGGTAGGTGGCTCAGTTAATGCATTTTTGGATGGGAAAGGGAAAACTGACAGTATGATTTTTTTTTTTTTTGTTTTAGCTTAATGAAGATTATGTTTACAACCACATGTCAGTGAAAGCAACTATTATCTTAATACAACACCTAAATTCATGAACATAAATACAAAGTGTGATGACTGATGCACCATCAATGACTCAAAAGACTGAAGATGAGCAAAACTGATAGGCATTTATTTGTAATAGAATGAAGGCACGTCCATGCTGGTCATCTGTCCTGAACTGAGGAGGGGGCTGAGGGCCATTTACCTATATTCACGATTCTGTGGTTGGGGCCACAGGTGTGGGTGTGCCCAGACAGATAAATATATACATATAGTAGTTTACCTCATTCAACCTTTATTTTTAAAATGAGTCTGGCAGGGTGAAGTGTTGATGATGCAATTTCAAATTAAGTCTTTTGGGTGGTTTGGTTTTCCGTTGTGATCATCATAGTACTGGCTATGACTATGGCGCAGCAATGGGATCCTTGACAGTCTGGGGTGCCTGTGTGCAGTCATCGGTTTTGAGCTGGTGGGCGCGCGGCAACAAATCTAGTGTGTTATTTGTTAAGGTTGAGGTAACTGATGCATCGTGAGTAGTGAGGGGAGGGAGGGGTGTGGGGTGATCAGTGGTCCTTAAGGGCAGCAAGTCCCTAACAGAGACAGTGTCTTCATGCCCATCATGGTACGCCACATAGGCATATCAGGGATTGGCGTGGAGGAAGTGAACCCTTTCGACCAATGGGTCGGACTTTTGACTCCTCACAGGTTTCTGGAGTATAACCGGCCCTGGGGACATCAGCCGTGCCAGGAGTGTGGTCCCTGTCACCGATTTGCTGGGAAAGGAAAACATACGATCATGCAGTATCACATTGGTGGCCGTACATAGAAGGGATCTGATGGAGTGGAGCGCATCAGGAAGGACCTCTTGCTAGTGGGAGACTGGGAAGCCCCTAGACCTCAAGGCTAGGAGGACATCCTTCCAGACTGTATGTTCTCCCTTTCAACCTGCCCATTCTCCCAGGGGTTGTAGCTGGTAGTTCTGCTCATTGTGATGCCTCTGGCCAACAGGTACTGGGGCAGTTCATCACTAATAAATGAGGGCCCCTAGTCGCTATGAATATAGCTGGAAAATCCAAGCAGAGTGAAGAGACTGCGTAGGACCTTGATGACTGTGGCAGCTGTCATGTCGGGGACATTGAGGAAGTGCACATTGTGGTCCAAGGAGGGGAGTGATCCTTTGAAGTTGATACTCAGGCTTTCAAAGGGATTGGTGGGCTTTATCAACTGCACTCTGTCTGGCCAGTAGAAGTGTGGATTGCACTCTGCGTAGACCTGGCAGTTTTTGGTCATCGACCTGATCTCTTCGATGGAGTACGGATGCGGATTTTGATGAAGTGGAAGAACCTGGAGACTCCGGGATGGTGGAGATCATTGTGAAGGGCTTGTAAGCAGTCATTTTGTGCGTTAGTAAGGGTACTGTGGGATAGGGCATCTGGGGACTCATCGAGTTTCCCGGGTTGGTACAAGATATCATAATTGTAGGTGGTAAGTTCAATTCTCCACCTTAATATCCTTTCATTCTTGATTTTTCCTCACTGCTTGTTATTGAACATGAACGCAACTGCTCGTTGATTGGTTAGCGAGGTAAAACGTTTCCTGATCAAGTAGTGCCTCCAATACCATACCATGACGGGCCTCCTTCTCAAAAAGGATGCACAAAAAGTAAGTGATGGGTCTGTCCACCTGATTAAGTATGCAGCCAGAGTGAAGTCTGACGCATCGCTCTCCGCAGTGTGCATCATGGCTTTGGCAATATCTACCTTGATGTGACTGAAGGCTGCACGGTCCACTGGTGTTGGGGAAAAGAGGTGGATTTATAGGGGGGGCGGGCCTTGTCTGTGTAGCTGGGGATTCCGTGGGTATAGTAAGAAAAGAAGCCCAGGCACCTTTTCAGGGCCTTGAGGCTGTGGGGGAGGGAGAGTTCCACGAGTGGGCACATACAGTCAGGGTCAGAGCCAATTACTCCATTCTTAATGACACAGCCAAAGATGGCAAGGCGAGTTGTGCAAAATACGCACTTAGCCTTATTGTACCTTATGGGTGGTGAGGGGGAATTTTTGGCGATTGGCGTCATGCTTGTGGAAGTCATGACCACAGATGGTGACATTGTCGAGGCAAGCAAATGTGGCCTGCAGCTGGTACTGATCTACCATGTGGTTTATTTCCCGTTTGAAGATTGAGACCTATTAATAATGCCAAAGGGGGCTCTCAGAAAATGATAGAGGCAGCTGTCCACCTCAAACCCAGTATATTGGCAATCCTCCGGGTTGATGGGGAGCTGATTGTATGCCGATTTCAGATCAATAGTAGAGAAGACCCAATATTGTGCAATTTGTTCCACCACATCAGATATAGTGACAGAACCAGCTTTGCAGAGCATTGCCGCACAGAAACAGGCTCTTTGTCCTAACTTATTCTTACCAACAAGTGGTCCATACAAGGATATGTCTTGAACAATATAGTTGGACTGTAGAGGGACATTTAATGTCTTCTCAGATCTCATGAGGGTTTCAATGAACCCGATAGACACAAACGTAATTGAACATCTTCCCCTACATTGCTACAAAGATACAAAATCAGAATATGCCATAAATTATAATTAGTTTCAGTATTCTTAAGGTATCAGTGAACATTAAATTGTGAACAGGTTTTCTGAAGACTGGCTCTTATTTGAAGTACTGCCTGTTATCCATATAATTAGGGTTAGGGTTAGTTTACTGCCACACTTTTGAAGCTTCTCATATTTAGTTATAGAATATATCTGGAAAAAAAAACAATTATCCCAATCCAATTCTGGAAATCATCAGACACAATTTCTGTCATCAAGACATGGACATTAGATACAGAAAGAAAATTGAGGGGAACAAAATATGCCACTGTTGAAATCAGTATCTAAGATGAATCATTCAAGATCATCAAATCTGTTATCTGATAGCAATGCAAGGGCAACCTTTGAAGGTTTGTTCATTTCTCAAATCCACAGGAGAAAACTTCCACCCAAGCTGTCACTAAAAATAATGATACATCCTGTGCAAGCTTCTCAAGTACCAGGATTCCTGAGCATAACATACACACTCTTGATCCTCCCAATTATCAAGAAATAACTTTATGGAAGTGCAGCAGTACCCACTGATCTAATATCATCCCATTGAAAAATGAAAGTCTGCAGATGTTGTGATTGTAGTAAAAACACACCAAAATGCTGGAGGAACTCAGCTGGTCTGTTCAGCACCTCAAGACAAAGATGTAATTGGTTACACAGGTTATATATCACGCCCCAAAAGTTTAAAAAATGTTTTTGCTGTAAGAAGGAAATGGGAACAACAGTACTTGCAATTTGGGCATGTGAGAAAGTGAGAAGGTTTGGGAAGATCTAAATAAGGTATTAAATAAAATCACAAAAAAAACAACATACCAAAAAAATCCAGAGATCTACCTTCTAATTAATATAAGAAGTAAGGAATTAGGGCTCAAACTGGATGAAGCTCAAAAAAGATTTATTATGATAGCCTTAGCTGTAGCAAAAAAATGTATAATGTCAACTTGGAAATCGGAAGAGAGGCTGAGAGTACAGCAATGGTATATGGAAATGAATAAATGTATTCCACTAGAAAAAAATAACATATAATTTAAAAACTAAAGTCACATTATTTGAGCAAATTTGGGAGCTGAACATGGAACATAACAAAGAGGGCTTGCCTCAGACCTCCACTCCCTAAAATGATAAGAAGATAAAACAACTTGATCCAGTGTGTAAAAGTAGATGACACATTTTTCTTGTTTATTTTCATTGTGTGATGACATTGTTTAATGGTTTTATTGTATTGTATATGTTGAATGTTTAATTGGCTTGGAGGTGGGTGGGAAGGGGGGGAGGAAAGGTAGTGGGGGGAAAAAGGGAGAAAATGTCACTGTATATTTAAGAGGGAAATGTTTGTCTGTACTTTGATTGATATGGTTCACAGTGTGAAAAATAAAAATAAAAAAAAGACAAAGATATATTGTCGATGTTTCAGGCTTGAGGCCTTCAAGGAAAAAGCAGACTTAGACAGAAGCAGGATATATCGGAATGTCTCAGAATTCAAACAATGCTGGAGGAATCCACACCAACATAAGGTGTTAATTGGATATGATAAGAAACTAGTTAGGAATTTATCATGAAAAATCTCCTTTGAGTCACCCCACTTTCTCCAGGTCAAAGTGACAGATGGCCCGCGCTGTAACAACAAGAAATACACGACAGACCACAGAACATACAACCAAGCTCATTATATTACGCCAGCGGGAGTGAGGGATGCAAAGAGGAGTAGACGGTGTAACCCTTTCTTTGTGCTGAATCTCACTCAAAGTACACAGTATTTTGGTATGCCTTATATGATTCATTTTGGTGGAACATTTCTCATAATTTGTTAAATAGGTTGTTTTGAAGTTGATTGTTCCTGTTCCTTCTTAGCATCTGTCTTTGTGGTTCTTTCTTAAATTACTGATGTCAAACAGTTGATCACGTTAATAGTTAACCCTGTTTTAAGTTTTGGGCCTTTGCACATTTGAGGCAATGCTTGAAGGTTTGTTTCTAATATATATCAAACATCTTTGTTTCTGTTTAGCATGGGTTTCAGTCAAATTATCCAATGCTAACTATTTATCTGAAGGTTAAATCCAAACTTTAACACACACAAAATAATAGTGCCTGACTTTCCTGTGTGATATTTCTTCATTTGTTTATATGAATGAAAATAAGGCTAACAAATCACTTATCAGTTTGCATATAGCAGTGGCTTCTTTTCTATTTATATGAATGATCATTTGTCTGTCTGTATGGCATAGGAACATAGGAACAGGAGTAGGCCAAAAATGGCCCATCGAGCCTGCTCCACCATTCAATACGATCATGGCTGATCTAATTTATGACCTAACTCCACCTACCTGCCTTCTCCCCATATCCCCTAATTCCTCTATCATGTAAAAATTTATCTAACCGAATTTTAAATATGTTTAATGAGGCAGCCTCAACCACTTCCCTAGTTAGAGAATTCCAAACATTCACTACTCTCTGGGAAAAACTATTTTTCCTCATCTCTGTCCTAAATCTACTCCCCCGAATCTTGAGACTGTGTCCTCTCGTTTTAGTTTCCCCGGCCAGCTCAAAAAACCTTCCTACATTTATCCTATCCATACCCTTCATAATCCTATATGTTTCTATAAGATCTCCTCTCATTCTTCTGAACTCGAGTGATTACAATCCTAGACGATTTAATCTTTCATCATAAGTCAACCCCTTCATCCCAGGGATCAACCTAGTAAACCTAGGCTAACAAATCTTCTTGCAGTCAACATGAAACCATGGCTCTTTTCCATTTATATTAATGGAAATTGTCTATCAGTAATTGTCTATTGTTAAAAAACAAGAATCAAAACGATGTCAGTCAAACAGATGAAGTTTTCAAAACATTTGTATTACCAAAAGTTCTTACCTCAGCATTAGAATGTTCATTAATGCATTTAATGTTCAGAAGTATCTTTTGAGGGAAGTTGCATTCCAGATGGTGTAACCAATGATATAACATTTCACCAAAGAAAAAGTGTGATAATTTGATGCAAAATGTTGCTTACTCCGTATAATTGCAATGACTGTTGGGACTGTGGCAATATCTGTTCCAAAATGAGATCAGATGATGACTAATTGTTTGACGTCTGGTAATTAAGCTTCAGTTTAGTCTAAAATGTAAAGCTAAAATTGATTAATAATGTACTCTATTAACTGGAGTGACTTATAAACTAAAAATTGCCAACTATACAAAGTCAGCGAGAAACCTTAATTCCCTTTATTAGTGGTATGATAGGCATTGTCATTTGAAGGAAGTGGGATGAAACTAATTCTCTCTGGTCTGTCTTGACAAGTACAAGCAACAGGATCTGAATATTTTTAGCTGCCTCTAATGTTGGAGGCAGCAGAATGTGATACCATGATCTACTTTTATTTTGTTGTCTGTCATTTATGCAAGGAAAGGAATCCCTGATCAGTTTTAAATGAAAATATTAAATTAATGCAAATTCAAGTCGAGGTTGCTTTTGATCTTTACATTCATGCCATCAATTCCTGTCTTCTGACTAATCAGTTAAAGCTATGGCTCATTTTATTTGCATGTCTGCAATGACAATAGCATATAATTTTGTCAAGCAAAGATATAGTTTACACTTAGGTTTTGAGTTGTCTCTTCAAATAATATAATAAAATCTTTTGAAAATGCCTGAGTGCTCCACTTTCTTTCAAAAAAATATACTGCAAATTTTGCTGAGAATTCACTGAGAAGAAGGACTCTTTAGGATCTTGAAGATTATTGTGAGGTGAAATCTGCAGCTCACACATTGAATGGATCTTACAATGGGACAAGATTCCTTCACATCAATCTAATTGCAGGAGGGGACCATTATAAGGGCAGTTCATCCTAATTTGACACAGGGAACACATCAAGTAAGATATTTGTTAGGCTTATTTTATCAGAGAAGCAAGAAGAAAACTGATAGATTCCAAAAAGCACTGCAAGTAACAATTTTGTGAGGGTGTTACAGAAATGAAACCCTCCCCACCATCGTCTATCTGCAATTTTTGTTGCATCAAGAAAGTTTATATTAAAAGACTGATCCCACCACAGGGTTGTGCACTTAGTTCCCTGCTTTACTCACCTACAACTGTGTGGCTCAGTAAAACAATAACACCAACTACAAATTTGCTGTTGATACCACTGTAGGTGATGAGTCAGCATATAGGATGGAGAATGAAAACTTGGCTAAATGGTGCACCAACAACAACCTTGCACTTAATTTCACCAAAACTAAGGAGCTGATTGTTGACTTCAGGAAAGGAAAACCAGAGGTAGATCATTGGTAGATCAAAGATGGGTGAGCAAATTTAGGTTCTTGGGAGTCACAATCTCGGAGGATTGTTCCTGGACCCAAAACACCAATGCCATTGTGAAGAAAGCATGTCAGCACCTCTACTTCCTCAGGGTTTCTGGAGGTTTGGTGTGACACCAGAAACCCTGGCAAATTTCTACAGATATGTGGTGGAAAGTGTGCTGACCGGATGCACGACGGTCTGGTATGGAAACACTAATACCCCTGAGTGAATAGTCCTCTAGAAGGTAGTGGACACAGCCCAGGACATCATGGGCAAAAACCTTTTCACTATTGAGTACATCTACAGGGAATGCTGCTGTCAGAGAGCAAGGGCAATCATCAAAGACCCTTACCACTCTGCGCATGCACTGTTCTTGTTGCTGCCATCAGAAAAGAGGTACAAATGCCACAAGACTTGGACCACTAGGGTCAGGAACAGCTGCTGCCCCTCCACCATTAAATTCCTCAACAACAAACTCAATCAGAGACTCATTTAAGGATTCTACACTATGTACATTTTTTTTTTTGCACTGCCAATTAGTGGTAATTCTGCTGCACCCACAGGACAAAGGAATCTCAGGGTTGTATGTGATGTCACTTATGTACTCTGACAATAAGCTTGAAATTTGAAATCTGATAAAAGATGATACACCCACACTGTTTATCTACTTCCCTCTGCACTCTGTCCTCGTAACACTATACTGTACACTGCACTTATGTTTTATTATTATTCTACCTGATGTAATTAAGTGTGGGTTGATGACTGGATAGCACACAAAATGAAGCTTACCACTGTATATTGATACACTTTATAATAAATTAAATTCAGAATTTATTGTACATTTAATTAAATTCAGAATTAATGGTTAAGATGCATTCCATTTAGTTACAGTAGATTATTAACTCTCCATATATTACTGTACAAAAGTTGCATAGATTGCTCTATTTCTTGTGACATTAGGGCATATCCTTGACCTCAGTCCCACATTTTCTGTCTGTTCTCCCCATGTTTACTCCAGGTAATGCTGAAGTCTGAGAATGCTTCAGAAACTTCTCTGATATCACCCCTGCTGCACTTCAAGACTCCCATTGGATCTCAGGAGTGTGATGTCAACTTCCACCAATCTATCAGCTCTCAAGATGAGATATCTGCTCACTTTGCTTGAAGTAAGTAATTCCTGTTTAATTACTGTCGTTCTACTTCATCATTTGGAAGAAACAACTGCCTGCAGCACAGTGAGCAGATACTTTGAGTTAATTCAGTAAATTTTATTTGCATTGACGGGATTGAATTGTTTTATTCTCCTGTGTGCTGAAATGGACTAAAAAGCTTTGGTTCGTGTATTATCCAGGGAGGTGAACTCAAATGAGGTAGCACAATTATAAACAAATGAAAAAAATAAAACAACAAATATAAAGATGTGGAGAATAGTACTTCAACAGATCAAATAGTGCAGAGTATAGAAGATATTGCAAGGACATAACATATTTTTCCAGTGTTAGATCCATTTAAGAGTCTGATATCAACAGAAAAGAAATTGTCTTTAAAAGAAGAAATTTTCAAGCACATGTACTTCTGTCCGACAGAAGGTGGGGGTCGGGGACAGGAGAAGAGAGTCTGACCAAGGTGTGGTGAGCTATTTAATATGTTAGCAGCTTTCCTGAGACAGCAGGAAGTATAGACAGAGTGAATGGAGGGGAGATTAGTTTTCATGATGGCCTGAGCTGTGGTTACCACCCACTGTAGTCAATGGTGTATCTAGGTAAAATAGCATCTATATGGCAAGCACTTAAATTGTGCATCCCCCATTCAAAAATTACACATAAAGTGGACAGTTGGTTAATTTTCACATACTATTAAGCTGACGCTAACCACTACACCAACCGTGCCACCTGATATATCTTTGTAAATTTCACACATTGCGTTGTAATTTATTAGAAGTGAACCAGTGGATTCACTTCCACCTGGTCTCCTAGGCTGAAATTAAGTAAGGAAAGGCCGCCCCCACTTTCTCGCTCTCCCCTCTTCTTGCTTCTCCCTCTTCTCACTTCTCCCTCCTCTCACTTCTCCCTCCTCTCACTCCCCCCACTCACTAGCAGAACCCTTGATTGCGAACCATGCCACACCACGTTTAGGTCTGTTATTTCCAGACGCTGAGGCGTAAGATGCTCCAGGCTCCAGCTCGTGTTGAAGCGACCCAAGCCTTGTGTTTATTACCTGCCGTTCCCAGTTGGAAGCTGGAGCTTTTGCAGGCAAAAATGGCCACCTTCCTTACCCATAACCCTCCATGCAGCTGGAACCGATCTGTGTTTCCCTGGCACTGGCAGAGTGGTTCCAGCTGCATGGAGGATTATGGGTAACAAAGCTGGCCATTGATCCATTTACTCGTGCCCAGGTTTATGTGAATATTCAATTTAAAAATTAAAAATTGAAGACAGAATCCTTAGAATTCTAAAATTCAATTTTTTTTTCTTTTCAATTCAATATTCTTATCTCCAATGAACACACTTTGATTAGGAATGCATTTTAACAATCTATTCACTCACAAGATGACCCGTGCCTGTGCGTGCGTGTGAAAATACATTTTTTTAAATTGCTGGTGCAAATTTAGATAACTACTTGTTGTTATAGAAAGCCTTTTTATAGCAACTGGTAGCTCCTATGAAAATCAGCTGCTGGCGCTCACACTCAGAAACACTGGAAATGCAAGCGTAGACAGTGGAGGAAGTGAGACCCACTCACCCAGCATCATGAGCCGCAGCATGTGTGAGAGGATTGTGAGGGTGAACTCTCTTCACTGGAGTGGCTGGTGAGTGAGAGTTGATGGTTGACCTGTGTAATTTTGACAAACCTAAGTGTTTTTTTTTGCTTTGCAAAATAATCTAATGTCAAATATAAAGTTTAATTGATTCGAAAATTTAAATGAAACTCCAAATGCTCTGCAGCAGGTTAGAATACCTGTAATCTTCGTGCCTTTTGGCATATTTTCTTTTTTTATTGGGTACACTGAGCAAAAGCACATACAAAGTATCTCAAGAAAAGGCTTTACACTGCAATAAGTATGATGTAAGCATTAGTTGTAAGCTTGACAAATCCAGATTGCCCTGTTGTTTGAGGACAATCAGCGACAAAATAGTCCTTTTCATTTTAAGTGGGTTCAGTCTTAAACAATAAACCTTTTAACATTTCAATGTGAATTGAATCACGTTTGTTCCCATGTTCTTTCGGATGTGTCTTTTCATGGGAAAACAAAAACAGAAAAAAGAAATGTTCAGATCAGAGTGAGGTCCACAGAGGGGACTTGCTAAAATCCCACATAAAACTGAAGCTGATCGGTCCCTACACATCATCCAATCTGTGACCACCAAGGAAATTTCTCCCTACCACTTCTCCCTTTCAAACCTTGGTACTCGGTGACTTAATAAGGAGTTCTCCAAGGTAACTTACTGGAGGTAGGAATCGGTGGGGGCAGATGGAGCATTAGGCTGCAGCGCTGTCACTCTCGGCAGTGTTCGCCTGGTTGTAGTGATGTTTCTGCTTCTCCTGTGCTCCTCGGCCATCCACCTTTCCAGGGCTTGGGAGAGGGCAGGGACACCAGAGACAAGTCCATCTGATAGCTCATCTCTGGCACCCCTGACCTCTCCCAAGCACAGGCACGAGGAGCACAGAAGCACTAAGAGAAGCGGCAAATCACCGGTTCAAGACAAATAAAGTATAAATTCATACAAACATAAATCTGTATGAAATTTGGATTGGGAGTTTGGCTTAGCACTGTGACAATTATTTGTAATCTAACATTATTAACATGTGCTTGCTGATCTATTCATGGCTAGAATTAGCTTTACATTGAGACAAGATGATAAGCTTTGTGGGTCTCTTAATCACCAGTTTACAAATCACTTAAAATTGTTAACACAGACACTGGCTTGATTTCCATCAAAAACCAAAATATGAGAGTGTCATTAAAGAACAACAGACCCATACCTCAAAGTTCTCTTGTCAGATGGAGATTCTTTGTGGGGCTTGGGAGTTCGATATTGGGCAAGCGAGGTGAGGAGCCCAGTGGAGCCCTGGGCATGTGCCATGGCTGCCATATCCTAGATAGGTCTATGCCTGTAGTTTTTTTTATTAATTAACTGTACAGCACAGTAACAGGCCCTTATGGCCCACAAGCCTGTGCCACCCAATTACATCCAATTGACCTACACCCCCCAGTATATTTTGAAGGGTGAAAGGAAACAAGAACCCCCAGGGAAAACCCAAATAGACATGGGAGAAAATATAAACTCTTTGCAGACAGCATGGGATTTGAACCCCAGTTCCGATCGCTTGTGCTGTATCTGCGTTGCACTAACTGCTATGCTAACCATGTTGGCCATTGTTTCTTGCATTTATGAGCAAGGCAGTTCCTGTAACAAGCTGTAATGTATCTGGGCAGGATACTTTCTGTTGTGCACATGTAAAATTTGGTAAGTCAAGGATATGTTGAATTTCCTCAGGTTTTTGACAAAGTTCAAACTTTGGCATGTATTCTCGGTTGTAAATTCAACATGGTTGGAGCAGGACACATTGATGGTGATATGTACTCTGAAGAACTTGAATCTCTCTATCATTTTTTTTTTTAAATTTAGACAAACAGCATGGTAACAGGCCATTTCAGTCCTTGAGCCCATGCCACCCAATTAACCTACAAGACCCAGTATGTTTCAATCAGTGGAAGGAAACCAGAGCCCCCAGGGAAAATCCACCTGACATGAGGAAAATGTAGACATTTCTTAGAGACAGAGTGGAATTTGAACCTGGTCCTGATTGCTGGTGCTCTAATGGCATTGTGCTAACCATTATCCTAACCATCCTTCCCCAAACATCATCTCTAACTCAACACCATTGATACATACATGAATGTGTGCTCTGAAGTGGTTAGTTGCCAATTGTTTAATTGTGTCTGATAGAATTTTTAGTGTTTTAATATTTGCAAACCATTTCAATAAATTAATTAATACTATTTTTTAGTTTCTACCAGTTCCTGGGTCAATTTGAGTGCTTGAGAACCCTTGTGAACCATGAACTTTTTCTTGGAGAAATTTCAATGATTAATTGCTCATCAATTTTGTGCCAATATTGACAACTGGTGAATGTAGTTTTAGGGGGTAAAGGTGAGGTTGGGGAACAGCCTTACCATTGTCAGAGGCATCCTGTGAGTGCAAATCTTCAATGATGCTGGGAGAGAACCACTACAGTAATGTAATGTACTGGATATCTCCAATGTTGTGTGTGGTGTTGGATATTTTCAACAGAGACCTGTATTGGATTAGACATCTTCAATGCAGGATTTTGCACTGGATATCTCTGTTGCACAGGGAACTGGCTGTCCATTGAAGCGTCATAGTGGAAGAAAATAGTATGACCAGTGATCTTGGAAACTATAGGTGGAGTTCTATCGAGAGAACTGCTGGCTGTCAGCCATCATCCATGAAAACATCTTACACATTTGCTCAAGTGTGGCTTATTACAGAGGTGTGATGTGGAGTGACCTGAGTTACATGTGATTGTGTGCTCTATTACGGAATTCACCCTGAATAGATCAAGAAGCTCCTGAAGGGAGGAAAAGGCCTGGATACCTTTGTTGCTGTCCCTCAGGGAAGGCCAGTGTATTAATAACCCCCAGCTTAACAGATGCTGAGCAATCAATGATTATCAGCGCATACTGGAGACAGGGATTCCAGAGAGGGGAGAGAAACAGGTGGGGTTGGGAGTCTGCAGAAACTCAGTGGGCTGTTTTGCCTCCTCCAATGTTGTAATATGTAATAATGTTATTTAAGGCTTACATGCTTTGTCTTTTAAATCAAAAGCCTGAAAGAATGCTTTGCATCTATACTCTTCATGAATAGTTTGTCGTAATCCAATAATCATCGGAGAACATTTGATGGGAATATTCAAATACTGAATGAAATAAAAGGAACCTGGAACTATGGAGTGTCACACTTCAGAAACAGCAACAACATCCGATGCATGAGGAAAGGATCTTTGAAAATTAGGAGTTGCCCGCTCAAGTCTAAGATAAAAATGTTTTTATTTCTTCTTGAAATTAAACATGAAATTCTGCAGATGATATGTTTGTAGTAACAACAAAAAAAAAAATGCTGGAGGAACTCATTAGGCCTCACAGTGTCTCAGTAGGCCTCACAGTGTCTCAGTAGGCCTCACGGTGTCCATAGGAGATAAAATATATAACAAAAATTTTGGGGTTGTTTTTCTTTGAAGGGATATGTTTCAAACCTCTCTTCCTCAAAGAGTAGTAGACTTTTTTTTTCAAGCATTTGATGCTTAATAAGTGAGCGAGGTGAGCAGGCAGGAATGTGAAGTTGAGTTTTCAGTCAAAGCAACCATGATCTTTTTGATCTTTATGCTGGATCAGAGGTGTTCAATGACCTGCTCTTTATCCTTTCACTCATGCACATAGGTACCTTCATGAAAAAAATCCAGACTTGTTGGTTTCCAAAAGTTCACACAATTTATTCTGATGTGAGGCAAAACCTCTGTTGAGCCCTTTTAGAA
Organism: Narcine bancroftii; assembly: GCF_036971445.1. Lineage (NCBI taxonomy): Eukaryota > Metazoa > Chordata > Chondrichthyes > Torpediniformes > Narcinidae > Narcine > Narcine bancroftii. The sequence goes on along the minus strand of NC_091476.1, from coordinate 30,561,845 downwards.
AAAAAGCTTCACAACTTCTTGAGCTATTCGATTCAACTGAGCTCACAAAAGATTCTAAATCTCTGATTTAGACAATAACGGAACCAAAATTTTCTCCTTTGAAGACATTTACTCTTCTTTGTTTGAAGAGGTATTTTCCCCCAAAAATTGGTGTGTTTCTAATTTCATGACACTTGAATTGGGTCCTTAACCTGGTTGGTGGAATATGCTCCTTATCATCTGCCTGATAAATTCTAAATAATATGATAATTAAAACCAAGTATCTTCATTTAAATTTGAGGAAAGACCAACCATGTTAATGTAATTAATCTTTGTTATCCAATTAGCAATGGTAATTTTGTAATTCTGTAAAAATAGAAACTGGATCATCTAATGCACAAAAGGGTAATGTTCCATGGTGTATTTTCTTAGCAAATATCAGAAATTCTGCCCATTTATCCACCACCAAAATATTTGTGATAATCCATCTGTTTTATGAAGTTCCTGCAGGAAGGAAAATCTGATGCCCTTACCCAATCAAATTGCCTGACCATAGGTGAACTTTGATGTCCTAAGCTGGAGAATGCAATCAATTCAACTGCTTATTTAGGAAAGTCCAGAAATATCTATATTCTGTTAAAAAGATTCTCATAATCTTAGTCACACAGAAGCATTAAATATGGAAAAAGAAATGAGCCAAAGTGGACCATTCATCTCTTCAAGCCTGCTCAATACTATATTTCTGTGAAGATACAAGAAGTTGCAGATGCTGGAGTCTGGAGCAAAAAGTAATCTGCTATAGGAGCTCAGCCACTTGAGTATCATCGCTGGGAGAAAACAAATGATTTTTGTATCAAGCTGGAACCCTTCACCTGGACAATGAAAGCTTATGACCTGAAACGTTAACAGTTCTTCTACTCCCACTGATGCTGCATGGCCCACTGAGTTTGAACTCAGCCCTCACCCACATCTCCTCCATTTCCCACTCATCTGCCCTGGTCCCCTCTGCCCCCAGATGCAACAAACATAGAATTCCCCCTCATCCTCACCTACCACCCCACCAGCCTCTGCATCCAAATCATCATTTGTCGGAAGTTCCGGCATTTACTACAGGATCCCACCACCAGACACATTTTTTTCTCTCTCCTGTCCTCTTGGCCTTCTGCAGGGACTGCTCCCTCCATGATTCCCTTGTGCACTCATCCCTCCTCACCCATCACACCCCCAGCACCTTCCTCTGTGCCCATAGGAGGTGCAACGCGCCCACACCTCCTCCCTCGCTACAGACCGGGCCACAAACAGGATTTTCATTTGAAGGACCACTTCACGTACATCCAGAGGACTTATTTACTGCATCCGGTGCACCCTTTGTGGCATTCTCTACATTAGAGTGACCAGTTGCAGACTGGGAGATCACTTCGCTGAGCACCTCTGCTCCATTTGCAGCCACAGTGGCCAACCATTTTAATTCTGGATCACACTGCCGCATTCACACGTCTGTTTTTCTTTCCGCTTCCCCTTTCCTGTCTTTCCAGTTCTTTCACCCACTGAGCCCAGCCATTCCAGCTCCCCCTCGCCCTCATTGCAGCTATTCCCCTTCCTCCTTTCTCTATCATCTCCTGCCTTTGCCACCCTATCTTCCCCCATCCTACACTTTTGTTCGGATGCTTGCTGGCATTTTTCTCCTACTTTGATGAAGGGCTCAACCGGGACACGTCAGTTATTTATCTTTGCCTTTGCTACATAAAGGAGACTGTTTTACCTGCTGAGTTTCTCTACCACTTTGTGTTTTTTACTTCAACCTCGGTGTCCACAGAATTTTGTGATTTATTTCTTGTCCAGGAGGATTATTTGCTACAACATATTTCCATGCTCTTCCTATTCCCTCGATGCCTTTTCAGTTGAACAATCCATCTTTTTCAATATACTCAACCTTCTCAAGAATTTATGCTTCCAAAACAAAGATGTATTTCCTAAGTGGTAGTTTTAGAGTTTGTGTTGCTGCAACCAATTCTCCATAGGCTTTGTGTAGCTCAAATTTAGTTGCCTTTGGATGTTTTTTTTTCTTCCCTTTTTGCATTTACTTAAGGTGGTTTAGTTGTCCTGCAATGGCCTCATCAAACACACAAAACTGGAATGGAATCAAATCATCTTCAATCCTGAGGGATTGCTTCATAAAAACTTTCTACAGTATGGATTCCAGGCCTTTTTATAACTGCAGTTAGTCATACACAAAGCTCTTGGCTGCTGTCGATCATAAACAATGCCCCACGGTTTGTGTACCTCCTGTTACATTTGATCCACTTGATATTTGAAATGTATTCTTCATTTTATATTCTAGCCCTAATTTTAAGCAAAACATTACATTAGTCTTTCTGATGTCTTCAAAATTTAGGCATTAATTGTGTTAGAATTTAAACACGAAAGTTTGCACACACTGTAGTTGATGTAAAACCGTGGTTGATGTTCGTATTTTACTTCCAAATTCTGATTTTGACCCAATTCTAATCAATAAATGTAACCTGCAATCTGATGTACACTCTTATATTACACATCCTTGCTGTTTAACTACTAATGTACATCACTGGCAACTTCACTATTCTGTTGACCCACTAAACACAGGTCGAACCACATAATCAAGTTCGCTGATGACATGACCATGGTGGGCCAGATTAGTAAGAAGGACAAGTCAGTGTACAAGTCACTAACGGACTGGTGCAGAGCCAACAACCCTGTATCTGAATGTTAAAAAAAAAGATAGTTGTCACCTTCAGAAGGGCCTGGGGGGACCTTGCTCCGCTGACCATTGATGGCTCCACCATTGAGATCATCAAGAGAATCAAGTTCCTTGGAGGGTACTTGGTGGAGAATCTCACCTTATCCCTTAACACCAGCTACATAGCCAAGAAAGCCCAGCAGCGCCTCTACTTCCTGCAAATGCTGAGGAAAGTTCATCTTTTACCCTCCATCCTCACTATATTTTACAAAAGATGTATCTAAAGCATCCTGTGCAAATGGATCACCGCCTGGTTGGGTAGCTGTACCTCCTTGGACCGCAAGACCTGCAGAGGAACGTGAAGTCAGTGGTAAAGATCATTGGGGCTCTCTTCCTATCATGAAAGCCATTTACAACACGCCATGCAGGTGAAAGGTAATAAACATTGTGAAGCCCTCCACACACTCCAAGTAAATTGTTCACCCTTCTGCCATCTGGTAGGAGGTACTGCAGCACAAGGGCCCATACATCCAGATTGGGCAACAGTTTCCCCCATGCGATCAGACTCCTGAATTCCCACAATATATAAGCATAGAGTACTTAGGTACCAGGGACTCTTACAGTATACATATTAATATTTAATATTTTATGTATTTAACTTCTATTTTGACCTAACATATATTTTGGTGTATAATTTGAGACATGAAACCCTAAAAAAAATTTAAAAGGTGGGGGTTGATTTATACGCTGGATATACTTTTGAGACCTTAAAATTACCAAAAAAAAACAGATTGATGTCGACTCGGCATACAAGTCGATGCTGGAAGAACCTTGTCACCATTCCTTGACACTTCCCCAATGCTGGGCGCCACCATAATCATCCGACCTGGGACCCTGTGGTTGCCGTCACCGCTCTTGCCTAGTAGGCTGAGATACCTTCTCCTCATGGGAGCACGATATCACTGCTCAAGCTCCATGGGCCCACACCGCTGCTGCCTGGTAGACTGAGGTTTCTGCTACTACCGGGAGCACGATGTCACCGCTCCAGCTCCATGAGCCATCATGGCTCCTGTCCGGTAGGCAGAGTTTTTTTTTAACTTTTTTCACAGTTTTGTGACGTGATTGGGGTGTTTTAAAAAATGTTGGGTTATTCCTGGGAGGCCCGGGCAGCCCAAAAAATGGCAGTCAACAAAATGTTAAAATGAGGCTAAGAAAAAGGGGGGTTCGATCTATCTGCCTGGCAACATATGCCAAAATATGTTATATTTATGTAATATGCTCCATGGTCCTGGAGAAATTCTGTCTCATCTTTACTGTGCAAGTATGGAATGAAGGTGATTTGACTTGACTTGAATATATGGCTATTTTTTCATACGTTTTCTGGAAATTGAATAATTAATGCCAAGACATATCTTTGCAGGACAAATGCATCAGCTTTAGTTTATTCACTTAAATGTGATTGTTCATTGAATGCACTTTGAAACATGCTAAATGGGCAGTGCAATTAGTGTAGTGGTTGGTGCAGCACAAGCAAACTGAGTCAGGGGTTTGAATCCCGCGCAGTCTGTAAGGAATTTGTACATTCCCATCATGTCTACATGGGTTTCCTCTGGGTGCTCCAGTTTCCTCCCACTGTTCAAAATGTATGTAAGTTGTAGGTCAATTGGATGTCATTAGTCAGCACCGGCTCGTGGGCTGAAAGGGCCCGTTACCGTACTCTATGCCTAAATTTAAATTTTAAAAATTAAGTATCTTTATCCAAACTTTCCACATCTTTCTTTCGCTTACTTCTTTAGTTACATTCAATTGAATTCTTTAAACATTACCTTTTCAATTCAGAATCATGTTGGCTATCTTTAATCAGCTCAAATTTCTTGAAATGCTTGATTCAATGATAGGGCTATAATTTCCTGGTTTCTGTCTGTCATTTTCCTTAAATAATGGAATTACATTTCCATTTCATCAACTTAAATGTCACTTCCAGAAAAGAATGTGCTTTGAAAGTGAACAGTTAAAACATTTCATTATCCTTCCCTATTTTCTTTCAAACTATGTCATGAAAAATATCAGATCCCAGGATCTGTCAATTAAAAAAAAGTTAGGTTCCATTTCTGAATGTTGTTTTCTGGCTTCAGTTAATATCAACGAGTTCTGATTGATTTATTAACATTTTAATGGAATATCCCCTTCCTTGGTGTGAAGTTAAACACAAAAGTAGTTGATCAATGATCTTTCTTTGGCTTGGCTTCGCGGACGAAGATTTATGGATATCAATGATAATAAAGGCATAAAATACATGTGATAACACTTCTCGAGAGAGTGAGAAAGTAATAGTTTAGGTCCATGACCTTCCATCAGAACTGGAAAAATGACAAAACGTGTACTTTATCTTGAGGAGAGAAAGCAGTAGAGAGAACATAAGACTAGTCTGTGATTTCAGATTTATTGTCAGAGTACATACATGACATTAGATACAACTCTGAGATTCCTTTTCCTGTGGGCAAGGCAGAATGACCATTTAGTGGAAACAAAAATCCTCAACACAATGTACACATGTAAATATATAAGAAAATGTAAACAACTGACTGTGCAATGCAGAGAGAAAAATATAAACAATAAAGTGCAAAAGCATGAGTCCTAAAGTGAATCCATGAGTTAGTTGGTCGTTGAGGAGTCTGATGGTGGAGAGATGCAGCTGTTCCTGAACTTGGTGGTCCGAGTCTTGTGGCACCTAGACCTTTTCTTATGACTACAGCAAGAACAGGGTGTTTGCTGGTTGGGGTGGATCCTTGATGATTGCTGCTTTCCTTTTTTTTTCACACTATGAACCATATCAACCAAAATATGAACAAATGTTTCTCATTAAATTTACCAGTGGTCTTTTCTCCCCCTTTTTTCGCCTTTCCCTCCCTCCCCTCTACCCACCCCCTCCAAAACCCATAACTATTCAACATTTACAATGCAATAAAGCATAAAACAATATCTTCACGTAAAGAAAAATAAACAAGAAAAATGTGTCATCTATTTATTACACACTGAATCTAGTTGTTTTGTCCTTATCATTTTCATTCTCATTTTAGGGGATGGAGGTCGTAGGCAAACTCTCTCTGATATGTTCCATGTACGGTTCCCAAATTTGTTCAACCATTGTGACTTTATTTTTTAAATTAAATGTTATTTTTTCCAATGGAATACATTTATTCATTTCTTTGTACCATTGTTGTATACTCAGGCTCTCTTCCATTTTCCAAGTTGACATTATACATTTTTTTGCTATCGCTAAGGCTATCATAATGAATTTTTTTTTTGCACTTTATCCAATTTGAGGCCTAATTCTCTACTTCTTATGTTACTTAAAAAAAAATCTGTTTTTTTTGTAATTTTATTTAGAATCTGATTTAATTCTTCCCAAAACGTATTTACTTTCGTACATGCCCAAGTTGCATGTAATGTTGTTCCCATTTCCTTCTTACAGCGAAAACATCTATCCGATAATGTTGAGTCCCATTTTTAAAAATGTTTCAGGAGTAATATGTACCCTGTGTAACCAATTATACTGTATCATGTGTAACCTTGTGTTTATTTTATTCTTCATAGTTCTAGAACATAACTTTTTCCATACATCATTTTTTATCTTTATGTTTAGATCCTTTTCCCACTTCTGCTTAAGTTTATAATTTATTTCATTTTCCTTATCTTGCAGCTTAATGTACATGTTGGTTATAAATCTTTTAATTATCATTGTGTCTGTAATCATGTATTCAAAGCTGCTTCCTTCAGATAATCTCAGTCTGTTTCCCAATTTATCCTTTAAATAAGCTTTCAATTAATGATATGCAAACATTGTACCATGAGTTATTCCATATTTGTACTTCAACTGTTCAAATGTTAATAAATTATTTCCCAAAAAAAAACAATTTTCTATTCTTTTGATTCCTTTTCTCTCCCACTCTCTAAAGGAAAGACTGTCTATTGTAAAAGGGATTAGCGGATTTTGCGTCAATAGTAATTTTGGTATTTTATCATTTGTTTTTTTGCTTTCTAAATGGATCTTCTTCCATGTATTAAGTAAATGATGCAGTACTGGTGAGTTTTTATATTGCACCAGTCCAGTCTGGTTTTTCCCTTGTCTGATAAAAATCTGATAAATACCTTAATTGTGCGGCTCTATAATAATTTCTAAAATTTGGTAACTGCAAACCACCTTGATTATGCCTCTCTGCTAATTTATCTAACGCTACCCTTGGATTCCTCCCTTTCTACAAGAATTTCCTTATTAATCTCTATAGTTCCTTAAAGAATTTTTCTATTAAAGGAATTGGTAATGTTTGAAATAAGTATTGTATCCTTGGGAAAACGTTCATTTTAATGCAGTTTGCCCTCCCTATCAATGTTAGCGGTAATTCTTTCCAATGTTCTAAGTCTTCCTGTAATTCTTTATTAGTGGCTGTTAATTTAGTTTCTACAAATGGCTTAAGTTATTATCCAACCTGATCCCTAGGTATCGGATTGCTTGTGCTTGCCATTTAAACGGTGATTATTTTTTAAATTCTGTATAGTCTGCGTTACTCATTGGCACCACTTCACTTTTATTTGTGTTGATCTTGTACCCCCACATTTCTCCATATTCCTTCAATTTCTTATGTAATTCTTTTACTGATACCTCTGGTTCTGTTAGGTATACTAATAAGCTGATTTTATACTCCTTCTCCTTTATTTTTATCCCTTTTATTTTATTTTCTATTCTTATCAGTTCTGCCAAAGGTTCTATTGCTAAGGCAAACAATGAGGGAGATAGTGGACATTCCTATCTAGTTGACCTACTTAATTTAACGTTACTCAATACATATCCATTTACCTTCGCCAATGGTCCATTATACAATGCTTTAATCTAATTTATATATTTTTCTGGTAGATTGAACTTCTGTAATAGTTTAAATAAGTAGTTCCACTCTACTTTGTCAAAGGTTTTTTCTGCATCTAGAGCAACAGCCACTGTTGGTTTCTTATTTCCTTGAACTCTGTGGATTAGATTAATAAGTTTTCAGACATTGTCCACTGATCGTCTTTTCTTAATAAATCCAGTTTGATCTTGTTTTACTATTTTAGGTACACAATCGGCCAATCTGTTTGCTAATAATTTTGCTATTATCTTATAGTCTGAGTTAAGCAGAGATATTGGTCTATATGATGCTGGTGTTAATGAATCCTTCCCCGTCTTTGGTATTACTGTAATTCTTGCTGTCTTCCATGAATCTGGCAAGTTTTATGTTTCTTCTATCTGGTTCATTACTTCCAGGAGTGGAGGAATTAATAACTCTTTAAATGTTTTATAGAATTCTATTGGAAATCCATCCTCTCCTGGTGTTTTATTGTTCAGCAGCTTTTTTAATATATCCTGTATTTCCTCTATTTCAAATGGTTTTATTAGTTTGTTTTGTTCCTCTTCTTGCAATTTCAGCAGTTCAATTTTAGCTAAAAATTCCTCTATTTTGTCATCTTTCCCCTCATTCTCAGTTTGATACAATTGTTCATAAAATTCCTTAAAAGTTTCAATAATCTCTATTGGATTATATGTAATTTGTTTGTCCTTTTTCCTTGATGCCGTATCGTTCTTTTAGCTTGTTCTGTTTTAAGTTGCCAGGCTAATATTTTGTGTGTTTTTTCTCCCAGTTCATAATACTTTTGTTTTGTTTTCATTATATTCTTCTCCACCTTGTATGTTTATAATGTTTTGTATTTAATTTTTTTGTCTGCCAATTCTCTCCTTTTCGTTATATCATCCCTTTTTACTAATTCCTTTTCTGTACTTACTATCTCCCTTTCCAGCTGCTCTATTTCCCAATTGTAATCCTTTTTCATCTTAGTCACATAATTTATTATCTGCCCTCTAATGAAGGCTTTCATTGCGTCCCATAATATAAATTTGTCTTTCACTGATCCTGTGTTTATTTCAAAATATGTTTTAATTTGGCATTCAATAAACTCCCTAAATTCCTGTCTTTTAAGTAGCATGGAGTTTAACCTCCATCTATATGTTCTTGGTGGGATGTCCTCCAGTTCTATTGCTAATAATAGGGGTGAATGATCTGATAGTAGTCTAGCTTTATACTCAGTTTTTCTGACTCTCCCTTGAATATGGGCTGACAACAAAAACATATCAATCCTTGAGTAAATTTTGTGCCTACTTGAATAACATGAAAATTCCTTCTCTCTTGGGTGCTGCCTCCTCCATAAATCCATAAGTTTCATTTCCTTCATTGATTTAACCATAAATTTGATTACTTTATTCTTTTTACTTGTCTTTTGTCCAGTTTTATCCAACATTGGGTCTAAATTGAGGTTAAAATCCCCTCCTATCAATATATTTCCTTGTGTGTCTGCAATCTTCAAAAAAAAATCCTGCTTAAACTTTTGATCCTCCTTGTTAGGTGCATATATATTGAGCAAATTCTAAAATTCTGAGTATATCTGACACTTTATCATTGCATACCTCCCTGCCGGATCTATTATTTCCTCTTCTATTTTGATTGGTACATTTTTGTTAACTAGTATGGCTACACCTCTAGCTTTTGAATTATAGGATGCTGCTGTTACCTGCCCTACCCGGTCTCTCTTTAATTTGTTATGTTCCGCTTCAGTTAGATGCATTTCCTGCACAAATGCTATATCTATATTTTCCTTCTTCAATAAATTTAGTAGCCTCTTCCTTTTAATTTGGTTATGTATCCCATTAATGTTTATAGTCATATAGTTCAACATGGCTATCTTATATCTTGCATACACCTCTTTTCCACCTCTTCACCACCTCCATCCCCTTTTTCCCTATTTTCATCTCTTAGTTTTCTCTTATTACACTTAATGTATGACAACATATTTAAAACAAAGTATTCCCGTAGTTCCCACATCCACTAATACCTTAACCCCAAAAGTTCCCCCTCTCTCTGAGTTGCCCCATAGCCCTTGCCAGGCAACCACAACTCCCCTTTTCATTTGGATTGCTTTTACATCTTTATATATATTTTATTGCCGTTCTTCATTCTTGTTACATCTCTTTATCTGTTCTCCTCTCCTGCAAGCGTTTTGCGAAATCTTGCACTTTCCCTGGATCTGAGAACAGTCTGTTTCACTCCTTGGGTATAAATATTTTAAGTACGGCTGGATGTTTTAATGTGAATTTGTAACCATTTTTCCATAAAATCGATTTCGCTGTATTAAACTCCTTCCTCCTCTTTAAGAGTTCAAAACTTATGTCTGGGTAAAAAAATATTTTTTGGCCCTTGTATTCCAATGGTTTATTATCTTCTCTAACTTTATTCTTTGCCTGTTCCGATATATTTTCTCTTGTCGTGTATCTCAAAAATTTTACTAAGAATGATCTTGGTTTTTGATGTGCCTGTGGTTTCGGAGCTAGTGCTCTGTCTGCCCTTTCTATTTCCATTCCTTCCTGCATTTCTGTCATTCCCAAGACCTTTTTTGAAGATTGCAGACACACAAGGAAATATATTGATAGGAGGGGATTTTAACCTCAATTTAGACCCAATGTTGGATAAAACTTGACAAAAGACAAGTAAAAAGAATAAAGTAATCAAATTTATGGTTAAATCAATGAAGAAAATGAAACTTATGGATTTATGGAGGAGGCAGCACCCAAGAGAGAAGGAATTTTCATGTTATTCAAGTAGGCACAAAATTTACTCAAGGATTGATATGTTTTTGTTGTCAGCCCATATTCAAGGGAGAGTCAGAAAAACTGAGTATAAAGCTAGACTACTATCAGATCATTCACCCCTATTATTAGCAATAGAACTGGAGGACATCCCACCAAGAACATATAGATGGAGGTTAAACTCCATGCTACTTAAAAGACAGGAATTTAGGGAGTTTATTGAATGCCATCCTTTTATAAATTCCTTCATATCTGTGCCTTCTTCACCCTCCTTCAGGCCCACTATTTTTATGTTGTTTCACCTACTATAATTTTCCAACATATCAATTTTCTGAGATAACAACTCTTGTGTCTCTTTAATTTTTTTGTCACTTTCTTCCAATTTTTCTCTTGTCTTTTCCTTCCATTTCTACAGCCGTTTCCCGCTCTTCCACATTTTCTACTCTTTTCCCTATTTCTGTCATTACCAGTTCTAACCTTTGCATTTTATCTTCTGTTCTTTTCATTTTCCTTTTAATTGCATTAAACTCTAATGACAACCATTCTTTTAATTATCTCTTTTGTTCCTCAAAAAAGACTTTATCTATATTCCGTTTATCAGTTTTACCTTTTATTTCTCTTTGTCCATCAGTTTTATCTTCTATTTCTCTTGGTCTTCTTCTTCCTCTTCTTCTGTGTCTGTATCTGTGTTTGTGTCTTCTTCTCTTCTTTGTCTCTGTGTCTCTTCTGTTTTTTCCTGATGAGCTGCTTGTATCTCTTTGTCAGGCCTCTTCTTGCTGTACCTCTTGTTGCTGGTCCTCCCCGCCTGGGCTGCTCGCCTGTTATGCTTCCTGACATTGATCTTCTTGTTGGTCATCCTTCCGTCTGTCTCCCTCGTCTTTTTCTTCGCTCCCTCTTCTGCTGGCTTCCTCGTCCTCCAGCTGAGTGCCCTGGTGTTGGGTGTTCCTCAGCTGTTCTGCTGGATTCCTCGTCCTCCAGCTGAGCGCCCTGGTGTTGGGTGTTCCTCAGCTGTTCTGCTGAGCCCCCCTCCCGCCGGTGTCCTCTTTCTCCTTTGATTGCACATTTTTGTTTGGCTTCGAGAGCCATTTTTTTAGTGCACTGGCTAGTGGGTCGCGACTCTGCAGGGCAGGTACTGACCTCGAGGGTCAGGCACTCCTCGCCACCACAGCATCCTGTTCCTTCATGCAGGTAAGGCCTTCTTCTATCTTCTCCAGCGACTTTTCTACTTCTTTTTTTCCAGTTGCTTTTATTTTCTCCTTCTTGGGAGCCATCTTCTTTCTCTTCTCTGTATCTTTATCTTCTATTTCTTATATTTTATTTTTGTTATGCTTTTCTTTTTCCTAACTTTTTTCCTATTTTTCTGGAGAGGGCTAGTTTTCCCAACCGGCCAATACTCCATCACGTGACTCCTGATGATTGCTACTTCTCTGTGACAGCATTGTTCCCTGTAGATTTTCTCAATGATGGGAAGGGTTTTTCTGTTATGTCCTGGGCTGTCTCCACTACCTTTTGGTGGGATTTACACTTGAGGGTATTGGTGACTTCATACCAGACTGTGATGCAGCCAGTCAGTACACTTTCCACCACACATCCGTAGACATTTGGCAGTGTTTCCACTGAAAGCTAAAGAAACAACAATTCCCCACTTTCCTTACCATGTTACAGTCATTGAAAATCACTGACAAATTCAATAAATGCTGTATAAATAAATAGTATCTGTATTGACCAATTCTATTGTTGGGACATCAGCCAATAATATTAACAGAATTTTTTCTTTATATGTGGTATAAAAGTGGTTGATAAGTCAGCATATGGGGGGGGAATTGGAAACTTGGCTGAATGGTGTACTAACAGCAACTTCATATTCAATGTTCTCCTGGTTTCCCCCTCCTGAAGTCCATATTGGTTCCTTAGTTTTGCTAATGTTGAGTGCAAGGTTGTTGTCACCACTCATCTAGCTGATATATCTCACTCCTGAACACTTCCTCATTGCCATCTGTGATTCTGCTGATGGTATTTGGAAATTTATAGATATCATTTGAATTGTGACTAGCCACACAGTAATGGATGTATTGCAAGCAGAGCAGTGGGCTAAGCTCACATCCTTGACGTGCGCCTGTGTTGATGGTTGGCGACAGGGATAAAATGTTACCAATTTGCACTGACTATGGTCTTCTGATGAGAAGATCAAGGTCCAATTGCAGAGGGGGGTGCAGAGCCCCAGGTTTTGGAGCTTTGGTGTTGAAAGCTCAGGCATAATCGAGGAAAAGCAGCCTGATGTACATGTTGCTGTTGTCTAGGTGATCCAGGGCTGAGTATAGAGCCAGTGAGATTGTCTCTGCTATGGAGCGATGGTGATGGGAGGCAAATTGCAGTGGGTCCAGATCTTTACTGGGTACAAGTTAATTCTGGCCATGACCAACCTCTCAAAGCCGTTCATCACAGTAGATGTGAGTGTTGCTGGATGATAGTTATTGATGGTCTTTTTGGACACTGGTATGACTTGAAGCAAGTGAGAACCTCCAACTGTGGTAGTGAGTGATTGTAAATGTCTGTGAACACTCCAGCTAGTTGGTTGTCACAGATTTTCAGAACAACATCAGGGCCTGATGCCTTTCGACGATTCATCTTCTTGAAGGATGCTCTGACAATGGCTTTAGAGACCATTGAATTCTCTGCACGTGAGTATAAAAGATGGTCAGCTCATTGGGTAGTGAAGCTTCACAGACATTTATTATGTTAGGCTTTGCCTTGTGGGATGTAATTGCCTGCAAGCCCTGCCATAGATGACTCTATTTCTATCTTCCCTTAGCATTGCATCTTTGCTGTTAACATAGCCTTCCATAGGTCATATTGGGACTTCCTGTAGAGATCTGGATCACCTGCACCTAATACCATTAACCTCACCCTCAGCAACCAAGGCTTTTGGTTGTGGTATTAGGAATGTATGCGTGGGCTCACACTCATCTACACAATGATGAGTGAATGATACCTGTGGCATATCAATTTAAGTTTCAAGATGTCCCACGTGAAAAAGAATCTCAGAGAGTTGTATGCAATGTCATATATGTACTCTGACAATGGATCTAAACTTTGAACTTTCTCTCTCGCCAGATGCTACTTGGGTGGTCAGTTCAGATTTGGCAGGCTGACTGCCCTGTTTCTGTGCTGTTTCTCTATTACTCTGTGTGGTGCTGTTTGCGTGTGCAATAACCATCAACTTGAAACTGGACAATGCCTTTGCAAAACAATTCCATTGAAGTGAATGAAATTCATTTTTAAGGTGGTGTACAATATGTTGACCTTTCCATATCTTACTGTATGATATATTTATTATTTATGGGGTTTGATGTATTTCAATGTGATTATCCCTTGCTCATTTTTTTGTGTTTTTTTTAATCTGTGTGGTCTTCCTTATCATGTTTTATCTTTTATATTTATTGGATTTGTTCACTGTTCTTTCCTTTAGTATTTTTGCCAACACATTTTGTCATTTCAATTGTTTTGTTTGGAGAAAAATGAATTATTTCCACAAAAGGGTGTACACTGATTTTATATCAACCTAATTGAATGCAAGTACAGGAGACTGCAGATGTTGGAATCTGGAGCAAAAATAAACTGCTGCAGGAACTCAATGGGCGAGACGGCATTTGTGGAGGGAAAGAGATAGATGATACTTTGGTTCAAGACACAGCATCAGAACTCATGAGGTGCCCGGGTTGTAGATAGGAAGAGTTGAGAGGGGATCAAGGTAGAAGAGAGATATGCAAAGGTAAGTTCAGTGTGGCAAGAACAAGCAAAAATAATGTACCTGCCTGGGCAATCATGTTCGTGAATCTTGGGTGGGAGACAGAAACTAGCAGTAAGGGTTTGGGGCCCTATTGGACTGATGGCTTTGAATGAGATTTTCAAAAGACAGGATATCCTGATGCAGGGCTGCAACCCAAACCATCAACTCTCTTGACCCTCCACAGATGCTGATTGACAACTGAGTTCCTCCAGCAATTTTAAAAAATCTTTTTGACTGCCTCCTGACGCTTTTGGTTGCACTGTGGAGTGACCCTTTATCAGTTACTTCCTGAGGTCTGAACAGTGAGAGAAGATGTAATGTATGTGTTAAGTTTGACCACTAACAGCACCTGCAACTAAAGCAAGGAATCCCATTGCTGCTTGTTTGGAATTGGGAGAAGTAAATTTTACATTTTTAAGAGATTTTTAAAATAACTTGGGGAAAATTGCTGACATAATTTTAACATGGGAGCATTAATGGATTGTATTAAGAAAGGCAGCATACAGGAAGGAGATTGAAAACTTGGCCGAATGGTGCACGAACAACAACAACGTCACCAAAACTAAGGAGCTGATTGATGACCAGGAAGGGGAAGCTAGAGATATACAATCCAGTGATCAAAAGAGGATCAGAGGTGGAGAGAGTGAGCAAATTTAAGTTCTTGGAAGTCACTATCTCAGATGATCTTTCTAGGACCCAACACACTAATGGCATAGTGAATAAAGTACATCAGAGCCTCTATTTCCTCTGGAGTTTGAGGAGGTTTGATATAACATCAGAAACCCTTGAAAATCTCAACAGATGTGTGGTGGAAAGTGTGCTGACTGGCTGCATCAAGCTGTGGTATGGGGACACCAATACCCCTGAGCATAAAGCCCTCCAAAAGGTAGTGGACACCAGCCCAGGACATCACAAGCAAAACCTTCCCCACTATCGAGAACATCTACAGGGAGAGAGCAGCAGCAATCAGCAAAGATCTACACTATCCAGCACACACTCTGCTCTCACTGCTACCATCAGGAAAGTGGTAGAGGTGCCTTAAGGCTCACACCACTGGGTTCAGGAACAGCTGTTCGCCCTTCACCATCAGACTCCTCAACAACAAACTCAATCAGGGACTCATTTAAGGGCTCTTCCTTGTGCACGTTATTGATTTTTTATTTTCTCTATTGCACAGTCAGTTTTTTTACATTCATTATTTGTTTACAATACAATACTTTATTTGTTTATATGTATATGCTGTGTACAGTTTTTGTACTACATATAAGTGGTAGGTTCTTCCTCGGCTGCAGAAAAAAATAATCTGAGGGTTGGACGTGATATCATGTATGTATAAATCTGAATCTGGAAATGGAGCACAGACACATTTCTGGAACCTGGTACCATCTTAACATTGTTACTCCTTTAGTTTTGAATTTGGTTATGTTATCGCGTCCAGAGAAATAGTCCCTTGTTGCCAGGTTATCACCAAACTGTAGTGCATTCGAGTCATAGATTTGTACAGCACAGAAATGAGCTATCCTGCCGATCTCATCAAGTTTATTGTCTTCTAAATGTACAATTACAATTCGACGAAACAGCGTTCGCTGGTCCTCAGTGTAAAACATACAGACAGACACAAACAGGCATAACACACCAGAAAACAAAATACACACACACTTCATATTGGTGCTGTGAGACCTGCTGACTTACTCCAGCACTTTGGTATATTGCATAACAATCACAGGGTCAGCAGACTTTCCTACTTAACTCTATTTCTGCTCCACTTCCAATTAACTAAGGTGTTTATTTTGATTCAGTTGTATCTGTTGCATGGGTGACCCACTTGACAAAATAATTTCATTCGCATCCCGATTCACATGTATATTTGTAGTGTGACTATCTTCATTCACCATATCAGGAAGGAACTCTCATTTGGACTGGAAATATGCAAAGTGTGCATATTTGTGACCTTCAACCTCATGGAACCCTAATTTGGTGCCAGTGTTGTCAAAATTGAAGTTAGTGCTACGCACCATTGAGCACCATCACTCCGTCCACTGTAACACTCAGGGCCTCCCAGTGGCTAGGCACTTTAATTCCACTTGCCATTCTCATAACGACGTTTTGGCTTACTGTACCAATAGGTGGCAGCCAAGTGCAAATTAGAGAAGCAGCACCAGTTCATTTCTGAATGTCAACTAGTTGGAAATATCCATGATTTTAAATCCTCAGATGTCATATTACATTTGTCCGTTGACAAATGCATGGTGCCTTGTGCCACCTTCCACACCATCAGTTAGAGTTGATGGCAAACACCTGCTACCTTCTCGATTTGCTGCTGTTAGGCGACAAGATCCACATCTATATCTGCAAATATCTCCAACCTGTTGTGGTTGAAGAACATCTGGCTTCCAGAGCTATGGATGTAATATCTGAATCTGGAAATGGAGCACAGACACATTTCTGGAACCTGGTACCATCTTAACATTGTTACTCCTTTAGTTTTGAATTTGGTCATGTTATCGCAACCAGAGAAATAGTCCCTTGTTGCCAGGTTATCACCAAACTGTAGTGCATTAGAGTCATAGATTTGTACAGCACAGAAACGAGCTATCCTGCCGATCTCGTCAAGTTTATTGTCTTCTAAATGTACAATTACAATTCGACAAAACAGCGTTCTCTGGTCCTCAGTGTAAACATACAGACAGACACAAACAGAAACACAAGCCAAAAGAAAGTTGCAAGATTAGGAAAAATAATTACTGACACTCAAATATTTTGAGTGCTTATATTTGTTAGGTTTGAAGACAATGATAGGTGATGAATATCAGGGATTATTTGGGACATCAGGATTTTTGGAATGGGGTGCAGTGTTTTGATTCAAAGAGATCCAGTTCTCAAAAGCACATGTTGACAATTTAACTTCCACATGACACTTCAAGGACTTCAAACAAGTCATTCTGATTTTATACTCTATCTTCTTCTGGCTATCCATCCCACAGGTTGATGATGATGGATCCTTTCAGTCAGTTTGTGGGGTTTGAGATCCTGGAATAGCTGTACAGGCTGATTGTTGATAGGCCCTGCTTGTTACATACTTGGCAGGTGAGGCCTGAAGGGACAGCAGGAGCAAAAGCTCTGTTATGGTGCTTCCTGGGCCTTTCCTCTGTTGCCTCTGTGAGCTGGTTTTCAGCACCGTCCACACCTTTTCTGATGGCGTCCCTCCACTGCAAATGATCTTGAGCTAGATCCTCCCATGTTGATGGGGCAATGTCAGCTTCCTTGAGGCTCCTGTCTTTACATTTGGCCAATGCAAAGAAGAATATCTCATGGTCATGATCAACCATTGTCCTGATAGCCTCTGACTGTCGACATGTAGCCTGATTTTTCAATAGAAAGTACTGTTTGCCTGTGCAACTGTACTTGGTCATTTCAAAAGCAATTACTGCTGACAACAGACTCGCCAAGGCAAATAGCGCCTTTGGAAGACTACACAAAAGAGTCTGGAAAAACAACCAACTGAAAAACCTCACAAAGATAAGCGTATACAGAGCCGTTGTCATACCCACACTCCTGTTCGGCTCCGAAACATGGGTCCTCTACCGGCACCACCTACGGCTCCTAGAACGCTTCCACCAGCGTTGTCTCCGCTCCATCCTCAACATCCATTGGAGCGCTCACACCCCTAACGTCGAGGTACTCGAGATGGCAGAGGTCGACAGCATCGAGTCCACGCTGCTGAAGATCCAGCTGCGCTGGATGGGTCACGTCTCCAGAATGGAGGACCATCGCCTTCCCAAGATCGTATTATATGGCGAGCTCTCCACTGGCCACCATGACAGAGGTGCACCAAAGAAAAGGTACAAGGACTGCCTAAAGAAATCTCTTGGTGCCTGCCACATTGACCACCGCCAGTGGGCTGATAACGCCTCAAACCGTGCATCTTGGCGCCTCACAGTTTGGCGGGCAGCAGCCTCCTTTGAAGAAGACCGCAGAGCCCACCTCACTGACAAAAGGCAAAGGAGGAAAAACCCAACACCCAACCCCAACCAACCAGTTTTCCCTTGCAGCCGCTGCAATCGTGTCTGCCTGTCCCGCATCGGACTGGTCGGCCACGAGCGAGCCTGCAGCTGACGTGGACTTTTTTGCCCCCTCCATAAATCTTCGTCCGCGAAGCCAAGCCAAAGAAAAAGACTGCTTGCTGATTATATTTGGAAATTGGTTGAATGCTGGTTCTTTGTCAATCAAGAGTTTTCCTAATCTTGCAAATTTCTTTTGGCTTGTGTTTCTGGCTTGTGTTTCTGACTATGGCCTGCGACTTCACTCAAAATCTGCAGTTCTCATGTTGCTCCTTAACACAATTTACAGCCGGAGGGAAGAACAGAAAGCCGCACACCATCAGGACATGCCCTGAGGGATAAACAAAAAAAATAGTCCCTCAAGAAGAAGCAGTGCACCTGATCAAAAAGGCCAAAAATTTAGCACTGGCTGCTTGTTGAAGTCATGATAATGAGCTGCCAGCATGAATCAGCCTCAGCCAAGTCAAATATCCTGTTTTGTATACTGTGCATTGGAAATAAAACTTTTATTTAGGTAAAGGACCTTAAAATCTGTCCATCTGACTGTCTTTCCCACTCCTTAAATTTACATATTTTCAATTTTTCAATCCAGCTGCACGTATTTTTGTAACTGTGGTGCGACATTTGATTGGATACCTCTGTACCATGAAATTTTAATCTTAATTCTCTATAATAATTTCACCATTGTTCTCTTTGAGCTCACCTCCCATTTTTTTAAATTTGTTTCTATTTTCTATTCTGTTTATCCCTTCTATTAATATCTTATTCATATCTGTTATACAATGGCACTTTGGCAGTCAGCTCTTGTGTATTAGAAGATTACATGAACATATATTGCTTAGTTATAGCTGTTGTTTTACAATAACCTACCACTTGCTTTTTCTCTGCTTTTTGAAACTTGCCTCATTCATCTTATTTTTTAAAACTTGAATGCTCTGTCCAGAAGAAGAAAAGCCAGCACATTGACTCGACATATTCCTATTCATATTATATTGATTTTTTAATTTATATTCTACACCTAATGTCTCTTCTCTTTGGCTTGGCTTCGCGGACGAAGATTTATGAAGGGGTAAATGACCACGTCAGCTGCAGGCTTGTTTGTGGCTGAGAAGTCCGATGCAGGACAGGCAGACACAGTTGCAGCGGTTGCAGGGGAAAATTGGTTGTTTGGGGTTGGGTGTTGGGTTTTTCCTCCTTTGTCTTTTGTCAGTGAGGTGGGCTCTGCGGTCTTCTTCAAAGGAGGTTGCTGCCCGCCGAACTATGAGGTGCCAAGATGCACGGTTTGAGGCGATATCAGCCCACTGGCGGTGGTCAATGTGGCAGGCACCAAGAGATTTCTTTAGGCAGTCCTTGTACCTCTCCTTTGGTGCACCTCTGACATGATGGCCAGTGGAGAGCTCGCCATATAACACGATCTTGGGAAGGCAATGGTCCTCCATTCTGGAGACGTGACCTACCCAGCACAGTTGGATCTTCAACAGCGTGGATTCGATGCTGTCATCGAATAACATCTCGAGTACTTCGATGTTAGGGATGAAGTCGCTCCAATGAATGTTGAGGATGGAGCGGAGACAACGCTGGTGGAAGCGTTCAAGGAGCCGTAGGTGATGCCGGTAGAGGGTACTGGGCTTCTCCTCCAGGGAAAAACAAGGACTGGTTCGACGAAAACAGCCAGGAAATCCAGGAGCTGCTGGCAAAGAAGCGAGCTGCCCACCAGGCTCACCTTACAAAGCCGTCCTGGCCAGAGAAGAAACAAGCCTTCCGTCGCGCATGCAGCCATCTTCAGCGCAAACTCCGGGAAATCCAAAATGAGTGGTGGACTAGCCTCGCCAAACGAACCCAGCTCAGTGCGGACATTGGCGACTTCAGGGGTTTTTACAAGGCTCTAAAGGCTATGTACAGCCCCTCACCCCAAGTCCAAAGCCTGCTGTGCAGCTCAGACGGCAAAGTCCTCCTCAGCAACAAGATCTCCATCCTCAACCGATGGTCAGAACACTTCCAATCTCTTTTCAGTGCCAACCGCTCAGTCCAAGATTCCGCCCTGCTCCAGCTCCCTCAACAGCCCCTAAGGCTAGAGCTGGATGAGGTCCTCACCCGGGATGAGACATATAAGGCAATTGAACAACTGAAAAGTGGCAAAGCAGCAGGTATGGATGGAATCCCCCCAGAGGTCTGGAAGGCTGGCGGCAAAACTCTGCATGCCAAACTGCATGAGTTTTTCAAGCTTTGCTGGGACCAAGGAAAAATGCCTCAGGACCTTCGTGATGCCATCATCATCACCCTGTACAAAAACAAAGGCGAGAAATCACCTAATGTAACATGAATGTAATAATTAAAACTCTTCCTTTTTAGAAATCTGGCAAGAAGCAGAGCAGCAGCATCGATTTATGAGTTTTAGCATTGATAGTTATTCTTTTTCTTTGGCTTGGCTTCGCGGACGAAGATTTATGGAGGGGGTAAAAAGTCCACGTCAGCTGCAGGCTCGTTTGTGGCTGACAAGTCCGATGCGGGACAGGCAGACACGATTGCAGCGGTTGCAAGGGAAAATTGGTTGGTTGGGGTTGGGTGTTGGGTTTTTCCTCCTTTGCCTTTTGTCAGTGAGGTGGGCTCTGCGGTCTTCTTCAAAGGAGGCTGCTGCCCGCCAAACTGTGAGGCGCCAAGATGCACGGTTTGAGGCGTTATCAGCCCACTGGCGGTGGTCAATGTGGCAGGCACCAAGAGATTTCTTTAGGCAGTCCTTGTACCTTTTCTTTGGTGCACCTCTGTCACGGTGGCCAGTGGAGAGCTCACCATATAATACGATCTTGGGAAGGCGATGGTCCTCCATTCTGGAGACGTGACCCATCCAGCGCAGCTGGATCTTCAGCAGCGTGGACTCGATGCTGTCGACCTCTGCCATCTCGAGTACCTCGACGTTAGGGGTGTGAGCGCTCCAATGGATGTTGAGGATGGAGCGGAGACAACGCTGGTGGAAGCGTTCTAGGAGCCGTAGGTGGTGCCGATAGAGGACCCATGATTCGGAGCCGAACAGGAGTGTGGGTATGACAACGGCTCTGTATACGCTTATCTTTGTGAGGTTTTTCAGTTGGTTGTTTTTCCAGACTCTTTTGTGTAGTCTTCCAAAGGCGCTATTTGCCTTGGCGAGTCTGTTGTCTATCTCATTGTCGATCCTTGCATCTGATGAAATGGTGCAGCCGAGATAGGTAAACTGGTTGACCGTTTTGAGTTTTGTGTGCCCGATGGAGATGTGGGGGGGCTGGTAGTCATGGTGGGGAGCTGGCTGATGGAGGACCTCAGTTTTCTTCAGGCTGACTTCCAGGCCAAACATTTTGGCAGTTTCCGCAAAGCAGGACGTCAAGCGCTGAAGAGCTGGCTCTGAATGGGCAACTAAAGCGGCATCATCTGCAAAGAGTAGTTCACGGACAAGTTTCTCTTGTGTCTTGGTGTGAGCTTGCAGGCGCCTCAGATTGAAGAGACTGCCATCCGTGCGGTACCGGATGTAAACAGCGTCTTCATTGTTGGGGTCTTTCATGGCTTGGTTCAGCATCATGCTGAAGAAGATTGAAAAGAGGGTTGGTGCGAGAACACAGCCTTGCTTCACGCCATTGTTAATGGAGAAGGGTTCAGAGAGCTCATTGCTGTATCTGACCCGACCTTGTTGGTTTTCGTGCAGTTGGATAGTCATGTTGAGAAACCTGGCCAGGAATCCTGGGCAAGCATGGCGTCGGCAAGTGCAACGACAATGGGCGCCTCCTGTTGGAGCTCTGCGCAGAACAGCGGCTTGTCATTACAAACACCCTTTTTCAGCAGAGGGACAGCCTTAAGACCACCTGGATGCATCCCCGATCCGAACACTGGCACCTCCTGGACTACATCCTGGTGCGAGAAAGTGACAAACAAGATGTGCTCCACACCAGGGTCATGCCTAGCGCGGAATGCCACACTGACCACCGGCTGGTTCGCTGCAAGCTCAACCTTCACTTCAAGCCAAAGCCCAGGAACAATAAAGTCCCCAGAAAGAGGTACAATGTTGGAAAACTGCAGTCAGACGAAGCGAGAGGAAACTTCCAGGCAAACCTCAAAGCAAAGCTCGACGTTGCAACCCGCCTCACGGACCCGTCCCCTGAAACCCTCTGGGATCAGTTGAAGACTACCATACTGCAATCCACTGAAGAGGTACTGGGCTTCTCCTCCAGGAAAAACAAGGACTGGTTTGACGAAAACAGCCAGGAAATCCAGGAGCTGCTGGCAAAGAAGCGAGCTGCCCACCAGGCTCACCTTACAAAGCCGTCCTGTCCAGAGAAAAAACAAGCCTTCCGTCGCGCATGCAGCCATCTTCAGCGCAAACTCCGGGAGATCCAAAATGAGTGGTGGACTAGCCTCGCCAAACGAACACAGCTCAGCGCGGACATTGGCGACTTCAGGGGTTTCTACGAGGCTCTAAAGGCTGTGTACGGCCCCTCACCCCAAGTCCAAAGCCCGCTGCGCAGCTCAGACGGCAAAGTCCTCCTCAGCGACAAGATCTCCATCCTCAACCGATGGTCAGAACACTTCCAATCTCTTTTCAGTACCAACCGCTCAGTCCAAGATTCCGCCCTGCTCCAGCTCCCTCAACAGCCCCTAAGGCTAGAGCTGGATGAGGTTCCCACCCTGGATGAGACATATAAGGCAATTGAACAACTGAAAAGTGGCAAAGCAGCAGGTATGGATGGAATCCCCCCAGAAGTCTGGAAGGCTGGTGGCAAAACTCTGCATGCCAAACTGCATGAGTTTTTCAAGCTTTGTTGGGACCAAGGTAAACTGCCTCAGGATCTTCGTGATGCCACCATCATCACCCTGTACAAAAACAAAGGCGAGAAATCAGACTGCTCAAACTACAGGGGAATCACGTTGCTCTCCATTGCAGGCAAAATCTTCGCTAGGATTCTACTAAATAGAATAATACCTAGTGTCGCCGAGAATATTCTCCCAGAATCACAGTGCGGCTTTCGCGCAAACAGAGGAACCACTGACATGGTCTTTGCCCTCAGACAGCTCCAAGAAAAGTGCAGAGAACAAAACAAAGGACTCTACATCACCTTTGTTGACCTCACCAAAGCCTTCGACACCGTGAGCAGGAAAGGGCTTTGGCAAATACTAGAGCGCATCGGATGTCCCCCAAAGTTCCTCATTGATAGTTATAAACCCAGGTAAAAACACAATGCTGGAGAAACTGTTTTATTCTGACTATCCATCCCATAGGATGATAATGGTTCCTTTCAGTCAGTTTGTGGGGTTTGATATGAAGATACCCCACTTCTCAGAAAAGAGCAGAGTGCGCGTGAATGGATTTAGGTGAGTAGGGGTTGCACAGATCCAGACCCACCCTCTCGACATCCCGACCCGGATCCAGTGGCATGGTGAGGTCCAAGACAGCAGGGGGATAATCTGTTACAGATCAAGCTTTGATGCAAGGGATGTCCTTTCTACAATTCACAGCACGTGTTTGCTCGATGGCCGTTCACCCTACAAGAGGTTATGTCCACCCTTTGACACGTCTTGTTTTTCATCCTGCAGTGTGCCTAGCCACCCTCCGCCAAGCCTGGTGAGGGAACCGGTTTAGTCGTGACCACCCGACCATGTAACAGGTAGTACTGGGTTACATGGCATCAGTAGCACACAGACGAGCACTCAGCAAAGATAGATACAAACCAATGTTTTGAGCGTGAGCCCTTCATGAAGGAGTAAAAAAATATAGACAAGGTGCCTGAACAAAATGTGAGGTGGAGGGGAGGGTAATGAGGAGGAACATAGACCCAAAGGCAGGAGGTAATAAGTGGATAAGAAAGGGAGGGCACACCCACAAGAAGGATGAGGAGGACTGGCTCTGTGAATGGAGAGGGAAGAAGGTGGAGAGCTGAGGGAAAGAAGACAAAGAGAAAGGGGTGGGAAGAAGAACAGAGAGTAGGCGAGCAGAAACCGGAGAAGTCCATGTTAATGCCATCCACTTAGAGTGCCCAGACAGAAAATTAATTGTCTCTCCTCCAATTTACAGGGAGTCTTGGTGGGTCTGTATATGAGGCCATGGACATCATGGGAATGGAGCGTGGAACTGAAATGGTTGGCCACTGGAAGGTCACTGTCACTGATGCAGACAGAGTGAAGGTGCTCAGTGAAGTGAGTTCCCAGTCTCTCTGATGTGGAGAAGGCCACAACAGGAGCACTGGACTGGTTGCAGTAGATCACTCCCATGGATATACATGAAGTGTTGCTTTACTTGAAAGGACTTTTTTGGGGCCCCGAATGGTGATGAGGGAAGAGATATGGGTGCAAGTGTGGCACTTCCTGCAGTCACAGGGGAACATGCTGGGTGAGGGGGGTGGCATTTGGTGGGGAGGGAGGAGTGGACGTGGGAGTCACAAAGGGAGCAGTCCATACAGAAGGTGGAGAGGGGAAGATGTGTCTGGTGTGAGGATCATGTTGTAGCTGCAAGAAATTATGGAGGATATGGGTGTCACGGTTAACACGACGCATTACAGCACCAGCAATTGGGACAAGGGTTCGTATCCCTTTCTGTCTGTAAGAAGTTTGTACATTCTTCCTGTGTCTGTGTGGGTTTTCCCCAGGGCTCCCATTTCCTCCCACCCTCCAAAGCATACCAGGGGTCGTAGGTCAATTGGGTGTAGCGGCATGGGTTTGTAGGCTGAAATGGCCATTTACTGTGCTGAATGTCTGAATTTAAATAATGTTTTGAACGCGGAGGCTGGTAGGGTAGTAAGTTATAAACTCAATTTTATGCTACAATATATCAAAATGGTGGCATAGTCCATAAATACATTGAATGAAGGGAATGATGAGATAAATTGTAAAAGTTTTGTGGAAATAAAACATTTTATGAATGACATTTTTATTCTTTATTTCAAGCAAAAGAAAAGAACAAGAATGTGTGGGTAACACTTTTTTGTATCATGTTTGATTTTGTTAGCAGGAAAGTTTGAATGAACTTTGATGTATTAGTTTTTCTTTACCTAATTCTTGTGCATTTTTAAAAAAATTCTCAACAGTTACAATGAACTTATAACAGGCTAGCATCTTTATTTAAAAGTACATTAGTCAGAATCATAGATTGACATATTTTGGGAAAGCAACGTGATCACCTTTATCATTCATTGGGATCTTCATTGTTGACCTCTGATTTTGCATGGCTCATTCACAACATGGCAATTTTTCCAAGGCAAGCATTTGTCTTGGAAAGTCTTACAAAGTCTCCCCCACCCCCAACTCACCACATGCCCTTTGAGAATCATGACCAGTGCCAATTAATCTGTAGATGTTTGATTCTGTTGCTACGTGTCATTTTTAATTCTCTGCCACAATACATCCATATGACAATATATGGATAAACACCAGGGAAGCTTCTCGGTCTGGCCTTTACCATGATTTTGTGACATTTTGGTGGATGAACAGCTCTGCATTTAGCATTCTGCAGTTTACATGGACTATTTGATTATATTTTGTTGAAATTCAAATGTGTTAAAAAATGCAAAGAGGAAAAATAATTGGACAAAAAATAATTATATTCACATCCTCTTACATCGAGGAGAAATTTTATTTACATTTTACCCTACCTCAATCTTGTCCTAACAGTGGTCTTCCCTATTTTAAAAAAAAGTTTTACTTTGTTTTATTGTTTTTTCTGTTGAAGAATGGCATTTGATAGTGTCTGAGGACTGATGGTGGAAATGCATGAATGGAATTTTTCCTGCTGCAGCTTATAAGGCTGCGGAAAGCTTAGGTCTTACTAATATTTAAATGAGTTGGATTCATGTAATAATGGTTTGAGCATATTTTGAACTATTTAGCATTCTTCATAATCAGCAGAATTTGTGCTATGATATAAAACATTCTCCTGGTGACAGTTGAGCAAAGTAAGTGCCTGTCCACGTACCAGTAAGTCAGGGCCTGTCCACATACCAGTAAGTCAGGGCCTGTCCACGTACCAGTAAGTCAGGGCCTGTCCACATACCAGTTTCATGCACTAGTCACAACCAGAAGAAAAGGAAATTGCAAGCATGTGAATGCTCTTCAAGATTTAACATTCAAAATTCAAGATTTCTTTATCATCATGTAATGAAAATAGTGCAATATCACATGTAGGCAGACGGATTTGCTATTGGCAGAAATTGCCTGACGCGCCTCTTACAGTCAGAGAGAGAGAGAAGCAAAAGGAAGTCCCCACAGAGACTTAGTTCATGGATTTGCCTGCAGCACTGCTGCAACCACTGAAGCCACACAGAGTCCAATCCAAACCAACAGCAGCTCAAGCTCTAGATCCGAGCCTCCAACACAATCAGGAAACCTTCAGCTCCCTCAACTGCCTCTTGTACCTCCAATACCTGGTACCCCTTCAGCCAGTCTCTAGCCAGTCTCCAGCAGTCTGCTGCTCAGTGTTAATCTTTTGACCGCAGACACCAGCAGCACGCAGTCTGCATGTGTTCCTCACCTCGTGTCGCCAATAGCCCGCTGCCTGTGTGTTCTTCAGCCACAGAACCCCTAACTGGTCTGTTGCCATGGTCACCGTCCCATGGGTCATCTCTGTTTCTCCTTCTCAAATGGGGGTGGGGGGAATATTCTCCCTGTTTTCTGGTGCCCTGTGCCTGTCCCCCTCTTCCCCGGAGACTGCAACCCCTCGTGGCTGCTGCAGATCATAGGCACCGCCATCTAGGGTCACTGTTCCCTCTATGCTGTGTGCGTGTGCATGTGCACACAGGCATTGCAACCAGCTCACAAAGGAAATGAATGTGCACACAAAAGGTAAGTTGCCTAAAATAATGTAGTAATTAATAATTATACTTATTGAAAATAATCTCTTCGCTAACTGTTTCTGTTAACTAGTTAGTCAGTATTTACACATTACTAATTTACATCACCTCATTTTTCCTGTTCCGGTTTGTACAGCTGTAGCACGGCTGCAGCCATGTTTGGTAGACACTGTTCATATGGTAACATTTATGAAGATCTTTTTCAAATTCTGTAGATAGCTTACTGAGTTTTTAATTGAAAAAACAATGATTCACTATGTTGAATTCAAATGTGAAAGCCGTGAAGTGCAACTGCCACACTGAAGGCACATGGGTAAGTACCAAAGACAAGAGAGAGAAAAAAAATAATTGAGTGACTTAAATATCTGTGTTATTCTGTTGTTATTTTGTGTAGTTTTAGGTCGAATATTTTGAAAACCTACATAAACTGTGCTCTGTGTGAAGATCTTCACATTACGTATCTGAATAGTTTGAATGAAATTTGATTTAACCATTTCCAGCAACTTTAATAAAAATAATAATGGGTGTTATTTTTATTAATTTATTTAGAATTTGTATCACATAAAAATAAGAAATGCTCATTGATGTTTGATTTAATGGAACAACAAACTGAACAAAGTAGTTCAAAGTATAGAATAAAATCTTAACTATATATGTTGCTTTGTAGAATGCAATCATACCTGTATTATGTTAAAACATGCCAATAGAGTTTTATTAGCCATGAGAGATAGGCTGTGCCAAAATGATCTTGAAACAATTTCATGTTTAGATTTGCACAAGCATTCAGTGACTTTTGTCACAGGAAAAAAAAATTGCACCACGTAAGATTTCTGCGCACACTGACTACTAAAAATTAGAGGGAACCCTGTCTAGTGCACAGACCCTGCAGTCACAGAATTTTTCAATAAATCTCTGTCAACTTCATTAACAGGCTGTTTAAAACCTGTATGGAGCTGACAGCAGTCAAACTGGGCAGTTGGACCCCATGGGAGTGCTGCGGCTTCAGGTGCACTGCTGGGTTGTGTTCCAATTTAAAATTAGTGATTTGTTTGAGCCGATCTTTCTTTGTGCATTTGATGAGAGAAGATATTTCACATTGTCATGGTGAAGCCTATCACTTTTTTCTACATCATTTCACAATAAAAATTTGGAATGAT
This sequence comes from Narcine bancroftii, assembly GCF_036971445.1. Classification (NCBI taxonomy): domain Eukaryota; kingdom Metazoa; phylum Chordata; class Chondrichthyes; order Torpediniformes; family Narcinidae; genus Narcine; species Narcine bancroftii. The sequence goes on along the minus strand of NC_091476.1, from coordinate 30,533,672 downwards.
AGTAAGTAGATATTTCAAATTACATTCTTTTTCAGCAAAATGTCCCTTAAAGACCTTAAGGGGAAATTTCCTAACAGTCCCACTCATGCTTTCTGCTTTGGGCACAGCTGGTAGATTTTTACATTTTCCCCTTATTTTGCCCTTGGGGCTGATGTGCAACAAAAACCTTTGCTGCTCTTGTAACTGTAGCACTTGGTGATTATTACACTGGTATGTCTTCAGTCATACTTCTCAGTTTTTGAATTGATCAAATATTGGATGCATTCTTTGGGACCTCAGTGATACGCGCCAAGTCATTTACTGACCTTAAATGTTTTAAGACTGCTGGTGAAGTTAACAGAAAATGGATCTACTATCAACCAAACCCATCACTTAATTCTCCTTGTACCTGGCAGTGAATGTGCTCTCGTTATAAAATGAATAGCTCACACATAGAGTTACACATGCATGATACACAAATATTTAACCTTACCACAAGGTGATTTGATATCAGTTTGTCCATTAGAACAGTGAAGCACAGGATTAGGACATTTGGGACATAATGTCTGGATTGAACATGGTGCCAAATTAAACTGATTGTTTCTGCCTTCATTCCCCTCTGCCCTGCATATTTATGTGTCTATTTAAATGTCACTACTGTATCTGCTTTCATCATTTCTCTGGCAGCCAGTTCCAGGCACCAACCACTATGCAGATACAACTTGCCTCCCATATCTCCTTTAAACGTTCACCCTCTCTCCTTAAATACATGTCCTCAAATAATTGATGGATTTACCCTGGAAAAGGTTTCTTACAGTTTGGCCTGTCTATGCTTTCATCGTTTTATAAACTTCCATCAGGTTTCTTCCAACCCCCTGCCTCGAACACTCCAAAGAAAACGATCCAAGTTTTTCCAAAATCTCCTTCCTGCTTATCCCCTCAAATCAAGGCAGCACTTGGTACATCTCTTTTGTATCCTTTCCAAAACATCTACATCCTTCCTTTTACAGGGAAATCAGAATTGCACATAATAAATGCATTTTGAAAACGGAAATCAACATTATCTACGAGAATCTTACCTTCCAATTTAGTTAGACAATAAGAGTTATTACAAAAGGCTTGGCTCTGCCAAGATTCATAAATGTGAGAAGACAAGAACATAGGAAACGGAACATGTAATTCACTCTATTGCCTTAAATCCAGTTCTATTCACTTGGCATTGGAATCCTTTATTCCCTTGGTGAGTAGAGCACGTCGAAAGAACCAAAGACTTGCTGATCCAAACGAAGGGTTTTATTAACTAAAAGACTGGAGCATATCACAAGTAGGTCGACCAGTCCAGAATGACCTGATCTGGCTAGGAGCAATCCTTTAAGACCTGCCAGTAGGTGTGGCTCCACTCTCAGCCAATCACAGTCATCCTACACTACCATCTGTACATATACACATTGGTGATAGAATTGGTACTATCACAATGAGGAAAAAGAATAGTTAATCTTCCTATTGAAATGATGAATTATGCTTGTCTCACCAGCTTTCAGAAGAGCAAGTTCTAGATTTCCCTTTCTATAAGACAGTACTCTCGACCATCAGACTTGATAGTCCAGTTCAAGTTTTCAGTTGTGTTCCTTTTCTTTGTCAATTGACAGGCTCAGTAAACACTTTCTTTTTAACTACCCCATCAAATCCATGAATTCTCTTAAATGGTTCAAGTAAACCGTGCCTTTCTCTTCCATGCCCAATAGATCATTCAATCATTTGACAACTCTTCTGAATCTCTAGCCTTCAACTGAGCCATCATACTTATCAATACCATTGTTAAGGAGCACAAAATGTTCTGAAATTACTTAGAGCAATGCAATTGTCTTAATAAAATTAATTATGTATTTTATAAACTTACATGTTAGTTTTGGAGTAATTTGTTCAGTCGTTTGCACTGAATGCAAAAGCAAATATTGGCATTTGTTGCACTTGCCTCTCTATGTTTCATTGCATTCTCTTCAAAGGATATGATTGTGCAGAGTTTAGTACAAACAAAAGCCACTATTTGTGGTTAGGTTCGAAGCCAGTGAACAAAAGTAAATTAGAGTTTACTTGATTTTTTGTTAGTCCATAACTTGGTTAAAATGACAGGATGAAATTTGTCCTGAATGACCTTGGTGTTAATACAAGAACATTTGAGAACATCCTACTCAGCACGATCATCAATACTACAGAAGAAAAATATCAACATTTTACAGTTTTTAACACTACTGCTGGTAACGATGTTATTTTGGTGGATCAGTAACAAGTAGAACCACAGAAGCAGTTTTATATTTGACAAAATGTTCTCCAACGGTGCAAATCAGATACTTAAATATGATTTAATGTCAAGAATTTTAGATTAAACAGAAGAATTTAGTTGGAACTTTAGCATCCGTGTGTATGTGATTGAACTTACACAGCTGAAATGTGCTTGTGAAGTTGTGATTGATTTTGCAGTCAGGAAGATCAAACAATGTGGTGGAACCTTTTTGTGCATGCTTGTGATCTTCTTGTGACCAGTGTGGTCAGCTCAGTTACATCCATCAGTACATACGGTGGTAGGTGGCAGTGGTACACAGTTATCAGGAGACTTGGTTGTTATTGCATACTTAAGCTTCTAATTAGGTTACTGGGCCTTTGCTGGACTAACAGTAAAGAACTCAAACCATGTTGTTTATCTTGTCTCCATCTTTGAGGGAATTTCAATTCTTAGGACTGGCAAAGCAAACAAAATATTCAAAGATATTGGCACACATTGCACTTCAGCATCTGTGCCTGTGATTATAATTTTAATTTCAATTTCTGCTATATGAATGCTTTACTGATAATTAAGTTTTGCTTCTCTAAATCATTCTATTAAAAGTTAATTCAAGGATTATAGTAATTCCTAGTTCTCACCAGAACAGTCTTAGACTTATCACTTGGTATGGGGTAAAATGAAATTGTGTGTTAATACATCACAGACAAGCAGCAATAGAAATTCACCAAGGTGATGTTATATTTTTCTTTTCAAACATTACTTTTTTATACTACTAATAATATAACACATTAGTCAAATCAACCTCAAATATGCTTGTGTGTGTGCGTGTGTGCATGTGAGCGTGTGTGTGTGTGTGTGTGTGTGTGTGTGTGTGTGTGTGTGTGCGCGTGTGTGCGCGTGTGAGCGTGTGTGTGTGTGTGTGTGTGTGCGCGCGTGTGTGCGCGTGTGTGCATGTGAGCGTGTGTGTGTGTGTGTGTGAGTGTGTGCGTGTGTGTGCGCGTGTGTGCATGTGAGCGTGTGTGTGTGTGTGTGTGTGCGCGTGTGTGCGCGTGTGTGCATGTGAGCGTGTGTGTGTGTGCGCGTGTGTGCGCGTGTGTGCATGTGAGTGTGTGTGTGTGCATGTGAGCGTGTGTGTGTGTGTGTGTGTGTGTGTGTGCGCGTGTGTGCATGTGAGCGTGTGTGAGCGTGTGTGTGTGTGTGTGTGTGTGTGTGTGTGAAAGAGAGAGAGATACCCAAACCATTACCGCTTAGGCACAGTTCTGGAAAGTAATTTCAAAGTTCAGTCTTAGAAATGCCTTGTTAAAACATAGGCTTTTAAACTGATGCACAGAAGTAATCACAAAGGAGGTGGGAGAGACTGACTGGACTGCTGAAAACTCACGAATCCTTGCTGAGTTTCTTCCAGAGAAAAAATCCTTTTGTACAGACAGTTGTAACAACTCCCCTTTTCCATGTGTAGGGGAAATGAAATGAGAGACTTCCACGATGCTACCAAAACCCAGATACATGTCAATCAAAGTGATCTTTCCTTTGACAGGGAGAATCAGCTGAATTGTCCACTTCACACAAAGTCACTCCAAACCTCAGTGTTGCATGAGATGGCTGGTGGTCAATAATGAAAGCTGTTTCCTCCAGTGTCCCAATCATATGACTCTCACACTATCTGTATCCCTGGAAAAGCAATAAATGTTCTTTCTCTTCTCCAAAGTAGCAAATTTGGGTCCAGTCTGTACTTTTTGATGCCACCCAGTCTCTCCACAGCTGTGAATGGTTGCAGCCGGTACTCATCCAAAGTAATATTTACACTAAATGAAATAGGAGCTCATATTCATGTTCTAAAATCTAGCAAGTTGATGTGTACTTTACCAGAAGAGAGATGAATTGAAATTCATTTGCACACAAAAATGTCCCCTAAAATGTTAGTGTGTGGGCACAAGTTCTAGCTTTGCTGCAGTTGGCTTGTTAGTGTAAGGATTCATTTGCTTTCAAAATATGATTCATGATATGCTCTGCAGAATCAAGGATTAACAATGCATACTGTCACATTTCCAGGCACCATTGTGAATGAACCAGTACAATTTGATCTCATACATGGACCTCTTAAAATGATAGTTTTAAGCTTCAACCTCCTTATGGGGTGAGGCAGGCAGGGTTGTGAGGCATGAAATGTATTTTGGGTATTTTGTTGAGTGTAAAAAAAATAACATCCATCAAAAGAACTCAGGATGATAATGTTTATTGTCATGTATATTGTACAATGCACCAAAGCATCAAAATTCTTACTTGCTGCAGCCAAACAGGTACTTGTGAAAAAAAACAAAATAGTGAACTTACTTGAAAGAAAAACAGAATAAATATATACTAGAGGTAATAAATATTTGCAGAAATCCTTTGCACAAAAAAAAATTGAATTGCAATAGTTCAGACAGTCCTGGATGATCTAAAGTACATGAACTTTAATGTTCAGTCAGAGAAAGAGAAGCAAAAGGTAGTCCCTTCAGAGTCACTGAGGGTCCACGGATTCACCTCCAGCGCCCCCGCAGCTGCATAGACCAGATAAAACCATCAGCCATCAAAGTTCCAGATCCAAACCTCTGACAAGATCAGGAAGCCTTAGGAAACCTGTCTTGCATCTCAGTTCCGATATCTAGTACACCTTCAGCTAGTATCTAGCCAGTCTCCAGCTGTCCACAACCTGGTGTGAGTCCTCTGATTTCAAGTCACCAGCACCCCACAGCCTGCATGGGTTCCTTGCCTCAATTCGCCAATAGATGGCTGCCTGCCTAGACTTGAAACTTTCACTGCTAATCATTCCACAGATGCTCCCTGACATGCTACGTTTTTTCCAGCATTTTCTCTCTTTTTCTCTATGTCCAATTGTATTTTTCAGAGTTCATGAGCTCTCATCGTACTGCTCATGACAAATAATAAGCAAATCACAAATCCATTATTAGTAACTCCCTCTGCAGGCATTTGATTATTTCCAATTAACAGACCCACATCCACCTTTTAAATCATTGATTCTGGTCTGTGGACTATTTTCCATCAGGAGTGTTCTGGTTATGTTCATCTTTGCATAGATGCAATCTATGTAAGAAACTTTCCTCTCAATTCCCTTTGAACTCTTTCATCTTGCTCACCTTTTGTTTCTAATATCATTTCTGTGGGAATATCTGACCATCTCATCTCGTTATGCTGCTTGTAATTTGTCATCCCTCTCTCTTGTAATCCTCAGCCTCATTTGCTTCAGGGAAAACAACCCTCACCTGTCTTCAAGGAAATATTGCCAGGACTGAGAGGCCTGTATTATGAAGAGAGGTTGAACAGGTTGGGACACTCCTTCCAGAAGTGTTGGAGACAAAGGGGTGTCCTTACAGAAGTTTGAAAATTCATGAGGAGTATAAGGTAGGATAAATAGTCATAGTGTTTTCTCCAGAGTAGGTGAATCTACAGCCTGAAGAAAACTGAGGTCCTCCGTCAGCCAGCTCCCCACCATGACTACCAGCCCCCCCACATCTCCATCGGGCACACTGAACTCAAAACGGTCAACCAGTTTACCTACCTCGGCTGCACCATTTCATCTGATGCAAGGATCGACAACGAGATAGACAACAGACTCACCAAGGCAAATAGCGCCTTTGGAAGACTACACAAAAGAGTCTGGAAAAACATCCACCTGAAAAAACACACAAAGATCAGCGTGTACAGAGCCGTTATCATACCCACACTCCTGTTTGGCTCCGAATCATGGGTCCTCTACCAGCATCACCTATGGCTCCTAGAACGGTTACATCAGCGTTGTCTCCGCTCCATCCTCAACATTCATTGGAGCGACTTCAACTCCAACATCGAAGTACTCGAGATGGCAGAGGCCGACAGCATCGAATCCACACTGCTGAAGATCCAACTGCACTGGGTAGGTCACGTCTCCAGAATGGAGGACCATCGCCTTCCCAAGATCGTGTTCTATGGCGAGCTCTCCACTGGCCATCGTGACAGAGGTGCACCAAAGAAGAGGTACAAGGACTGCCTAAAGAAATCTCTTGGTGTCTGCCACATTGACCACCGCCAATGGGCTGATATCGCCTCCAACCGTGCATCTTGGCGCCTCACAGTTCGGCGGGCAGCAACCTCCTTTGAAGAAGACCGCAGAGCCCACCTCACTGACAAAAGAGAAAGGAGGAAAAACCCAACACCCAACCCACCAACCAATTTTCCCCTGCAACCGTGCCTGCCTGTCCCGCATCGGACTTGTCAGTCACCAACGAGCCTGCAGCAGTCGTGGACCTACCCCTCCATAAATCTTCGTCCGCGAAGCCAAGCCAAAGAAAGAGGTGAATCTAAAAGTGGAGGGCAAAGATTTAAGGAGAGAGAGAAAAAAAAAGACTTCATACTGCTGATTGTCAGTGTATGGAATAAGCTCATAGAGGAAATGGCAGAAGAAAGGACAGATGAACCATTGAAAAGACATTTAGACGGTTATGTGGATAGGAATAATTCAGAGCGATAGTGGCCCAAATGTAGTCAAATGAAGCCAGTTTAGCTAATGTGGACATGTTGTCCTGTAAAGGCTATTCCGTGACATAGAACTCTGCAACATTATGACTCTGTCCAATCTCTTCCCATTTAATCCTGGTAATATCCTGATGAATCCCCTCTGCTATCTCTCCAATGCAACTATACCCACCCCATAGTAGGGCACCAGAACTGCATGCAATACTTCAAATGTGGGCAAGCCAATGTGTCATGAAGTTGCCTTTTTTTTATATTCCAAGACATGGCCAATGAAGTCATGCATTCCCTATGCTTTCTTCACCACCCTACCTACCTGTGTTGTCATTTTCAGGAATTATGGACTAGAATCAAGGGTTCCCTCTTTATATACTTTCATCAACACCCCATTTATCTCTCGAGAAAGAAGATTTATCTCAATTTTGTCTTGTTGGACAAATTAATTTTCTCACTTTGCAGTACAGATAGAATGATAATCTTCAGTAGGATTTGGTTCATACGAATTTACAACTTTGTTTTGAACAACTCCAATAATATGCAGCTATTTTAATTAAAAATGCACTGACACAGAAGTTTGTCAACACTTGACAAAAACTAAATTTTTTTTGGTCACTGGCAGAAGAAATTATAAATATTGGGAATTTGTATCTTTCATTTTCCAAAAGTGGAATGTTTTATGAGCATGGTAATCTCAATTTGTGGGGTCTAAATACAATTCGTACAATATTTAAATAACTCCAATGGTAGCCACTAAACCTCAATTTACATTGATAATTACAATCAGCAATACTAAGTGATGTTTTGCAAAATTTTTAAGAGACTTTCACAAAGGTGCCTTGTGTGAAATAATATCATTCTGTGTTCCCATGTTGTTTCCCATGAATTCCAACTAAATAATAGGGTGATTTTGTTTTTAGCAGCCTTACCTGATCTATATAGCCAAAGTAAATTTACAGCCAGCAAGGTATTAATGTTGGCCTAAATTCTTTATGCACTGGCGCATTTCTATATTGAACACCAATTCTCTGGAGTCTCACATGGTTTTGCAACAAGGGAATGAATTATTGAGAGTGGAAAATGGGAAGCTATTAATTTTTTATCTTGTCACGCAAAAGAGCCTGCAAGTTTATTTTCTGTGGTTACATCTTTATATTGGCTCAACTTGCTGCAATGTCCAAATAAGCTGCTGGAATAAGTTATTTTTAACTCTTTAAGCACTAAATATACTGTAAATATATTCAGTTTTCCATCATCTCAGAATTTCAGCAAGAGCATTTATTTCTCATAAAGGTCATTCAAAACTCATAAAAGTTGAGTAATTACAATTGGAATGATAACAGATCAGTCAGTTTAATGCTGCAGTGTTAATTTTATGATAACTGACTATTATTTATTATAATATTCCTTTGTTGCCTGTTTTATTATTTTATAGCAATGCATACAAATCAATATCAATACATTGCTAGCTTCAATACAGTGCTAGATTTTGTTATAATTTTGCTTATCATTCAATCAATCCTCTGAATTTATTTGGCCAGACCTGGCTCTCAGCTGGAATCATCACCAATTCATCCCCACATCGACCCTCAGCTTATCTGTATGTAGATGGTCAATTTCACCAGCTCTCTACATTCTGGACACCAATAGCATGCTGCAGACCTCTTAAGGGGCAGCAAGGAGGTCTTCTTCCATAATGTATCCAGCACCCATTCAGATGTCAGAACTCCATCCCAAACTTTTCAGGAAATAAATCAACTTTTGCAATATAAATATATAAGGCAGCATTACATTTTAAAATCGTTTCTTACCTTTTCTTATCTAAAGCTTACGCTACAATTCTCATTATAATCAATAGGATCGAGGAAGATTCAGCAGGTTACTCCTGATGTAATATTCAAGAGCAGTAATTCTGAAGAATCGCAGTCAGCCAGACTCAGCCATTGGACTCTATGTCATCTCCGGGGTGGTGTAGATCAATTAATTCAACATTCCAAATGTGTCATTACAGGACTTATGCATTTGAAAGCCTGGAACTTAATGCAATTTAAACAGCTCATCTGTTCTAGGTGAAACACTAGGCCCTTTCCAACTGCCATGTAAAATGGGGTACACTGGGCAAATTGCCCGGTTAGCACACCATTTACTCAGCAGTTAGAAAGGGTCCGACCCGGTCAACCTCATCAGAATCCAACCAGGTCCCTGACCTACCACAGAGGTAGTTAAACTTACCTTGGTCACGTCCACAGGCGATTTGAACAGGAAAATGGCCGACCCATTTTTTCCGGTGATGTCAGTGCTTGTGTGCGTGCGTCACCAGGCAGCCAGCATCTGAACATCCGGCAGTGCTTCTGATCAGTGTGTGATGTGTTATTGCGTGGTCGGGATCCCCCTTAAATCGCCAGGTTAGTGATTTAATGGGTCAATCCCCTGCAATTTGAAAGGTGTCCAGCACCTTTGCTGCAGTAATTTCACCTGGGTCCCAGGAAGACGACCCAGGTGCTGCAATTTAAAAGGGGCTACTAATTCTACCCACCAAGATTTGGCCAAATTAATATTTATTTTCATTTGGTGCTGCAGAATTTGAAACAAAGATTATGGAATTTCCTATATGAAAAAATAATGACTTCTAAACATTTAATACCAAATTGTTCAAAAACAGTTTTTTGAAAACTAAAAAAATGGCCAGACAAAAATGATAATTTGTTGAAAAACTGGCCACTTCTTTGTTATGCAAAAATAACCTCTTTTGAATCACCTTTATGAAGGAGATCACATAGATTACAGAGACATTTGAGAGCAAAGCACTTTGCACAGATTGATCTGATGCAATAACAGTGCTACACAAAACTCACATTGCAAGAAGATGTGGTGATATTTAAGTTTTGTTAAAGGAAAATACTGATATTAGTAAGTGATTTCCTCAAAGTAATATGTTCCAATAATGTTTAGTCAAATTCTCGAGGTGAATGAGAAAACGATGACATTAAATATGGCATAGTCCTCAATGAAATCCCATATTACAGTTTGAGACTAATTCTGGCAATTCATTTGTGCTTCTCTTACAAAATCCACAAGGTTCACAAGAAGTTCAATGGAGTTAAACAAGAAAGTATACATCACTGTGATTGTACTTTAATGCACAGAAGTACTGGTAACGTTCCTTGTGTTCGCTGCATAATATCTCATTATGTGATATGGGACGCAAACGATATCACAAAAGTGTTATCCTTGCAAATACATATCTTATATATTTCATTTCATTTGATTATGGTTAATCTTTAGAAGAAGGCTTGACTCGCAGAGACTGATTTGGTCATTATATCATGGATAAGAATATAAATACTACCAAGGAGTGTTCTGAAGGATATAATGTTGGGCAATCAGCTCAGCAGATTTGTTCAGCTTTGAGTGAGGAGAATGTCTTCAAGACAGAATTCTACAATTTTTGTGTAGTAGTTTTCAACTCTAGTATCCTTGGCATATTCTTTGGGATAAATTTTGATATTTTAATTACCTAATTGTCCAAATCAAGCTGTATCAGTGACTTTAGGTTGATGAGGAAGGTAATGGTGACGTGTATTGTTGTTTACATAAGTACAAATTGCAGATGCATGAAGATTCTTTCTTACTTGTTAAATTACTGCAATATAGCAAGACAGAAAAAGAGATAATAATTATAAAAGAATAGATAATAAATATTCATGGTTGCATTTAATGCAAGAAAAAAGTGACATTTCAATGGTGCAGACAGATATTTTGGTGATCCAGGAGTAGTTTATGCTCAAGGTTAGGGTAGTATGCAGAGGTTCAAAAGCCTGAGAGCTGCAGGACAAAAAAAAACTGTTCAACTTAGGGATGCCAAGAGGTAGCAGCAGGAAGTGATTATAACTGGGGCGATGTGGATCCTTCGAGATAGGAACAGAATCGGACCATTCAACCCTTCAAGTCTGCTCCGCCATTCGAATCATGGCAGATGTATTCCTCCTTTCAATCCAAGTTTTTTTTTGCCTTAAACCCTGAATGATGTTGACTGCCTTTGTGAGGCAGTGTCTCACCTTGATGCTTTCAATGGACAGGAATTCAGTGCCTGTGATGGTATTGCCAAGTTTTGGCACTTTCGTCATCTTCTATCCTCCTGGGTATTCAAGTTTTCAAACCAGAGCATGATGTATTCAATCAGTGTACTTTCCACAGTGCAACTGTAGAAGTTCCAGAGAGTATTCAACAACTTGCCAAATCTCCTCAGACTTCTTAGAAATTAAAGGCATTGATACTCTTTCTTCATGGATGCCTCAATGATACTAACATATTGCATTTGTTCAACCTACCTAAAATAAATGTTGTTGCTGATTTCAGTTTGTACTCAGCATCTGATGCCACTCATATCAGTGTCGAACAGTAGTTGGCCAGCTTTGATGGATTGCAGTTGCCATGATACCACTTTTGCATGGTTGCAATATCCTGGTGAAACCTTTCACCAAGTTCCTCACTGACTGCACAAAGGAGGGAAGAAGTCGAAGGGCAAATGCAGAGGATGAATTTTCAATGACATGTTGCACTTGTATGCTTAAAGTTTTGTGTAGTTGAAGTAGATTTAAAATATGACAGGAAATCACAAAAATAGGTTATATCTAAAGAACAGTACATGATTGGTGATTTTCATGATCAGCAGCCCAAAATCCAAAAGTTTTCAGGGAACAAAATCTTCATTGTCCAGTGTTACTTGAAGTCCTCTGTAACCTCCACCTTACATACCCTATGAAGTAAGATGCAAACTTTCTGAACGAGGGACTTATTCAGTCTCAGAATAACCAATCATTCCAAGACATCCAACTTTCAAATCTCACTCCTTTCTTCATTTCAACATTTTTATTTCTTCATTTTTTAAGGTCTGGCACCACTGCCACAGCCATCTTTTATGACGAGCTCTGATGTCTTTCTTGAACTGTTTCAGCTTATCTGGTGAAGGCACTCCCTAATTTGGATGAGTAAGGAAAGGAAGGATTTGGACTTTGTGATGTTGAAGGCTCAGGATTACATTTCCACACAAGGAGGGTGCACAACTCTGAGGTGAACCTGCAGAGACAGAGATCTCAAAGTCTTGTCCTCCTTGGTGATGGTGATTGAACATTTCAGATGTGATGTTGGAAGAGTCAAGGTGAGTAATTGCATATGATACACATCACAACCAATATTGGTGGAGTGAATGAATATTTATGGCAGTGGATGATCTTCAAGGTCAACAAGGTGATCTTCCACGAATGGTTTTTGAGCTTCAATGTTATTGAAGAGGCACTTATCTAAGTAAGCCAAAAGAATCCCATCATAATCTAAAAATCCAAAAATATTTTGCAGTCATACAGCACGCAAACATGTTTTGGCCCACCATGTCCACATCAACCGTCTTGCACCTCTATATGCAAATTTAACATGAATCCATTTTATTTTCCCCACTTTCCCATGAATTTCCCCCAAAATTCCATCACTCCCCTACTTATGCTGAGCTTGAAAGCAGGTTGTTGATGAAGGAGATGAAAAAGGTTGATCCTCAGACATTGCTCTCAAGAAATTCTGAATTTGTGTTTGACAACTGGAAACAATAGACCTCCAACACCACAAATATCTTCTTTCACGCAAAGTATGACTCCAGCCATTGGAGTGTTTCCTTTTGACCATTTTAGAGTGATCCCACACTCAAATGCTGTCTTGTCATGGGAATCATTCTAACCTCACCACTGGAATCGCTTGTGAGGTGCACATTTGGACCAAGGCTATAATTGGTTCTGCAGCTGAGTGATCTTGGTGAAACCAAATCTGAGAATTAATATACAGGGGCATTGCTGTTGGTCACACAGTATGTTGATTTGCTGAAAAATGAGAGAAGATTGATTGTCCGGTAATTAGCTAGATTGAAGTTGATCTTTTTTTGTTGTGAAAAAGATACACCCAGGTAATTCTTCGAATTGTCACGTCGATGCCAATGTCGTAATTGTATTTGAACAGATAGGTGGTGGCATAAATAATTCTACAATGTAAGTGTTTTTCCTCAAAATCATTTAATGAATTTAATTTAATTAACTGAGGGAATGCAAGGTCATTTTCATTATCAAATTATTTTGGTTCTGATTTTAATTCACAGGGGAATTAGCACTGAAAACCTCTGTTTATTAGTGCTTAAAATACTTGTGTCTTTGATAGATTATCCCTTTGAACTTCTTTTTGTCTTTCTATTCTGTATTCATCTGCACAAACCACCCACATATATTTTGTTACCTGAAGGGCACTACGTAGACATTTGATGTCATTATCATGTATGAAAGAGAGATTGTGTTGGACAAATTTATTGGAGCTGTTTCAGAATGTAACAAGCAGGGTAGATTTAACAGATGAAGATTTTCTAATACACAAGGCATAAGTAAGGACAACAGTGGAAAATTCCCTTCTTGCAGAGAAGAATGTTGCTCCGATAACATAGAAGATGCTTGTCAATAGTCAAGCAAGAGCAATCAGTTTAATCAATATTTCGCCCACTGCTCTAAAGCATTAAATTTCTCCTCCATCAAGAAGGCAACATGTGAACTCTGCAATTGTCAGTACAAATCATCAGTTTCTTTGTGACTTCTGCCTAAGTTCTTCACCTGGGAGGCCAAGTTGAGCCAGGACTGTGAAACACCCAGTCACGGATTGCTTTTCCTTCACTATGGTTTCAGAAGTTCAAGAAGCCAAGTTACAATAATAAGGTACAGTATTTTAATTTGGTTCACATTTTTTGCTGTTGTTGATATGTTTCTGGAAAACTTGATCAATCTTGTTTGAAAAGCTATGCTCATATTCTAAAATATCTAATGGATGAGTGAAAAGCTAAGTGTTCTTTGGCGCATCAAGACAAGTCGCTGATGGAGGACATGAGCATCCAAGTGTACTTTAACTCAAACTATTAATCGCATTTGCTCTGCTGTTACCCATCCGGACCCACTGCAAGGAATTTGCATGTATATTTTAAATGCCTTCAAGAAACATACTAAACTTAACATTTAGTTTCACGTATCTGCAATAAAAGACATTGCCGTCTACTGAGATTGTTTCACCCTGCTGGCAATAAAGGAGGGAAATGGAAAAGCCAACAGCAGCAACATTGATATTATAACCTGGAAAATAAGAATAACAATGTTCTGATGAAACTGACATATGAAACTTTAATTCAGTGGTTTTCAAATTTTGTCTTTCCACATATCCCAACTTAACTAATCCCCATGCCATAGGTGCTCTGTGATTAGTAAAGGATTACTTAAGGTGGGATGAGAGTGAAAGACCAGTGCCAGACTATTTTGCACCCTGGACTGGACTGAATGCAGTGGGGGGCAGGGGGGAGGGGTGGATGCTGACTGCGCTGAGTGGGGGGGGGGGGGGTGGATTTAACCAGCTGAGCAGTGGGTACGTGGGTGCAATACTTGTGATGTTCAACATGCACCATACCACTTCCTCCTTCCGCCTTATCATAATTCAAATTTGCCAGAATTGTTGGAATCTCCCTTTAACAGCACCCCTCTATGGTCTGCACCTTAGGCAGCTGCCTAGATGGCCTGATCGTAGTGCCGGTCCTGTGTGAGTGAAAAGAAAAAGTTTGAAAAGCACTGTTTTAATCAAACCTAATTGACTTGTTATGTGCACGGTTTTATAACTCCAAACGGAATGGGCCAATGACAATTTTTCTCAAACGAAATATTCAGTAACAATTGGGTCAAGAGCAGTGATTCTCAACCTTTCTTTTTTTCTTTCTCACAAACCAGTCTAAATAATCCTGCTTTATCCTTGGATGATAGAATGAGTTTAGATAGGCCTATATTCCAAGAGGAAATAGTTGCTGTTATCTCTTTATTACAACCAGGAAAATCTCCAGGACCTGATGGGTTCCCTGTGGAGATTTTTAAATCATTCCCTCAATTGCTTGCACCTCATTTAGGTTCTATATCATCTGACTCATTTAAACATGGTAAATTGCCAGTATCATTCAACGAGGTGTGTTTTTCACTCATACTAAAAAAAAAGATAAAGATCCAGTTGTGTGCTCCTCCTACAGGCCAATATCTTTATTAAACATGGATGTTAAAATTCTGACCAATGTAGAACATTTTGCCCTAATTGTTTCAGAAGATCAGACCAGGTTATGTTAAAAAGTTACTCTTAAAATTTGTCGCTTAATGGATATTTTGTAGTGGCGGCTACACTGCTAACTGAAATATCGCACAACCAGATAGGTTGAGTTCAGTGAACAAAAGCTGATTTATTGCAGGCTGCCTGGCTGGTCTTATACTCTCACTGGGGCATTACGTGGGTCCCCAACCACGGGCTTCAGAGCCCGGTGCCGAGGTCGGGAGGAAACACCCGATGGCACCATTTTGGACGGCTGCCCCGCCGCGTACGTGAAAGTGGGGCTGGTTCGCCTGCCTAATGGCGTACTGCCACACAGAACCAGCGCCAATGTCCTATTTTGCTGGGCAGCCTCACTTCTTGGGTTGAGCCACAACTACTGGTTCAGTGGGGTCAATGTGGGGTGACTTTAACCTGTTCACCGTAAACAGTTCCCTCTTACCACCGATGTCCAGTGTGAAAGTGGATCCTGAATGCTGGACAACTTTATATGGTCCTTTATATGGACTTTGTAGAGATGATGTGGATGGGCTCCGCCTGACAAAAACGTACTCTGTGGCGTACAGCTCGCTGGGGATGTACGAGGCCCGTGTGCTATGTCTGGGCAGCGGTGGGGGTGTAAAGGAGGCCAACTGGGCCCGGAGGTGGGGAGGTAGACCATGCGGCGACTGCTGGGGGTTGTGAGGTGCATTGACGAACTCACCTGGTAGGGCTAGCGGTGCACCGTAGACCAGCTCGGCTGATGACATCTGTAGGTCTTCTTTGAGTGTTGAGCGGATGCCCAGGAGCACCCAAGGCAGGTCATCCACCCAGACGGGGCCGGTGAGGCGGGCCATAAGTGACGACTTAAGGTGGTAGTGCAATCACTCGATTGGTCCATTGGACTGTGGGTGATAGGCCGTGGTGTGATGTAGCTTGATCCCCAGCCTGTTGGCAAGCTGTGTCCAGAGCACAGAGGTGAACTGGGCGCCCCGATCATTGGTGAGGTGGTTCGGGACACCGAACCGGGCAACCCAACCATTCAAAAGCACTCGGGAGCAGGAGTCCATGGAGGTATCTGGCATTGGGATCGCCTCGGGCCAATGAATGGTGTGGTCTACCACAGTGAAAAAGTAACGGTTACCTCAGGAAATGGGCAAGGGTCCAACAATGTTCACATGTATGTGGATGAACCATTTTCAGACGTGTTCAAAATCTTGTACGGGTGCTCTGGTGTGCCTGTGTACCTTGGAAAGCTCGCAATGGATGCAGGCTCTGGCCCAGTCTGCAATCTGCTTCCGAAGCCCATGTCAGATGAAATGTTCTGTCACCATACGGACCGTGGACCTGATGGAAGGGTGGGAAGGTAATGGATATGGTGGAAGACTTGCTTGCGCCACTGTTGGGGAACTACTGGTCGCAGGGTGCCTATGGAGATATCGCACAGGACAGTGTCCTCACCATGAGGAGTTGGGGGATCCTGGAACCTTAGGCCCGTGATGGCAGTTCTGAGTTGAGGCTGGGTATCAGCGCACAAATGGCTGGTTATGAGAGTGCATTGGCAACCACGTTGTCTTTCCCTGCCTTGTGCTGAATGTCGGTGGTGTACACCGACACGAAGGAGAGGTGACGCTGTTGGCAGGCCGACCAGGGATCCCTTGCCATAGTGAGCGCCAGAGTGAGGGGTTTGTGGTCAATAAAAATGATTAAAGGCCTCCACGCCAAGAAATATTGGAAAAGAAGCACTGCCAGGTACATGCCCAGCAACTCATGATTGAAAGCACTATACTTATGCTCTGGCGGGTGAGGAAGTCAGCTAAAGAATGCCAGTGGTTTCCACTGTCCATTCACCTGCTGCTCCAGGACTGCGCCGATGGAGAGTGCCATATGCAGGTCGGTGCGTGGGTGGACGAGCAGGGTAGCCTTTGCGAGGGCAACTTTCATGGCTTCGAATGCCCTGCTGGACTCTGGAGTCCAGATGAGTGTCTTGACTTTGGTCGCGATGAGGGCGGAGAGGCTACATGATGCACATAGCACCTGGAATGAAGCAATTATAGAAATTGACCATACACGCGAATTCCTGTAGCCCTTGAGGTTGTCCAGGCGTGGGAACTCCCTGATTGCAGCGACCTTCATAGCGGCAGGTGTGGCTCTTTCGGCTGTGATGGTATGGTCCAGGAATGGCATGGACTCTTTCCCGAACTGGCTGTTAGCCGGATTGATCGTTAGGCTGAAGTCACTCAGTCAGGAGAAGACTTGTGTTGTGTCCGGTCTCTGCTAGCGACAAGGATGTCGTCCAGGTAAATGAATATGAAATTCAAATCCATGCCCACTGTGTCCATAAGGTGCTGGAAGGTCTGGGCGGCATTCTTGAGCCCGAACGGCATGCGTAGGAACTCCAACAAGCCAAAGGGGGTGATGATGGCCATTTTGGATATGTTCTCAGGGTGCACAGGGATTTGGTGATACCCGCACACCAGGCTGACCTTGGAGAATACCCTCGCACCTTGCAAGTTGGCCGTCAAGTCCTGGATGTGAGGGATTGGGTAATGGTCAGGTACCGTCGCGTCGTTAAGCCGTCGATAATCTCCGCAGGGGCAGCAGCTATCAGAGGCTTTCGGGATCAAGTGGAGTGGTGAGGCCCAAGGACTGTCAGAGTGTCGAATGATCCCCAGCTCCTGCAGATGCGAGAACTCTTCCATTGCTATCTGGAGCTTGTCCGGCGGGAGCCGGCAAGCCTTGGCATGTACCATCAGGCCTTGGGTGGGGATGTAATGAAACACCCTGTGGCATGGTGAGGTGGTGGCGAACTGTGGCTTGAGGAGGGACGGGAACTTATCCAGGATACACTGAAACTCATCCTTGGGCGTGCTGACCGCGGCCATCTGCAACTGCTCTATGCGGGAGGCATTGAGGCGAATGGATTGGAAGGTACTGGCATCAACCAGTCACCTACCTTGAATGTCGACCAGGAGTCCGTGGGCGAAGAGAAAATCGACACTCCGGATGGCGGTTGGAAGGGACGAAATGGTGAACCTCCACGAGATCTTCCGCTGGCCTATCTGGAAGTGGACGGTCTTGTCTCCATACATCCGGATCTCCGTCGATTGGCTGCATGGTGGGGAGGTCCTCGAGGCTGGTTCCGGGACTCGATGGCTGTTGCTGGGATGATGCTGATCTGGGCCCCGGTGTCGACGAGGAAGCGTCGGCCGCAGGTAGAGGAGGCTGTGTTCTTGGCCAGCTGCCGCAGCCATTAACAGCGGCTGGCCTGCTCGTTTTGAGACGGGCTGACGACACTTCCAAGCCTTGGCTCCCCAGCACTTGTTGAAGAAGCAGAGGCCTGAAATGGATGACTTGCTTCTGGCTATGCTCTTTGAGGCCCCTGCAGGGGCCAGGTGTTCCACCACAGCGCCAGAGGAAGGGTTGGTGTGGTCATGCCCATGATTTGTAACCTGCTGGATTGCTGAACCCTCTGGGAATCATTTGAGCCATAGCTCCTGAGCCTTTTGAGCGACCTTCCTAGGGTCGACAAAGCTCTCCTGGGACAGTAACGGCCGAATGTCATCAGGCAGATGATCGAGGAAGATGCGCTCGAAGAATGGGCATTTGTTGTGATCGTCCATGAGCGCGAACATCTCGTCCATCAACTTGATTGGAGTTCTGACCCCTAAGGCGTCGAGGCGCAGCATCCGAGCAGCACGCTGGTGCCTGGAGAGGCTGAGGGAGCTGGTGAGCACCTGCTTGATGGACCCGTACTTACCTTCCGCGGGTAAGTGCTGAACTCGTTTAGTGGTGGTCTGGTCCAGGGCAGCAACCACATGGTAAAACTTGGCCAAATCTGATGAAGTCTGGTGGAGGTGAAACTGGGCCTCTGCGTAGCTGAACCAGGTCTCTGGCTCCTGAACCCAGAAGTCAGGAAGCTTGATGCCTATAGCATTAATCGAAGGGTCCTTCATGTTGGGTTCAAAGATGTTTGAACCCGTCAGGGTCACCAACTGTAGCGGCGGCTACACTGCTAATTGAAGGATCACACAACCAGACGGGTTGAGTTCAGTGAGCAAAAACTAATTTATTGCAGGCTGCCTGGCTAGTCTTATACTCCCAGCCCGGACCTAGCTGATAACCGTGCTGGGGGGCACTGATGTCACTGGGGCATTACGTGGGTCCCCAAGCACAGGCTTTTTAGTCCGGTGCCGAAGTCGGGAGGAATCCCCCGACAGTGCCATTTTGGCTGGCTGCCCTGCCGCATGTTTGACAAGCGGGGCCGGTTTTTCTGCCTAATGGCATATCGCCACAATTTTATATTTACATTCTAGTGCAGTTCCTGAATGTATTCTTTCACTAGATGCTGAGAAAGTGTTAGATCGGGTGGTGTGGGGGTATTTATTTATGATCATAGAAAAATGTAATTTTGGACCATGTTTTATTACATGGCACTGTATTTGTGCCCTATCACTTCATTTCTCAATTGTCTCAGCCTTTTAATTTGCAAAGGGATACCTGCCAAAAGTTGAATATTAAGTCATTACTTTTTTATTTGATTACAGAGCCTTCAGCAATTGCATTTCAAGGGAGTCAAGATATCTGGGATTTGGAGGAAGGGGATTGAACATAAAGTCTTTCTTAATACAGATCTTTTACTTTACATATCAGACCCTGATACCTCCTTTCCCCATATTTTGTCACTACGTTGCCAGTTTAGTCAGCTTTCAGGGTAGAACTCAAATTTATATAAAAGTGAACTTCTTCCTTTGAATGCAGCTGCTTCAGTGTATACTAGTTCTCCTTTTAAGATTGTGAAAAATCAGTTACATTATCTTGGTATCATAGTTACTAAAAATCATAAACTTCTTTTCAAAGAAAAAATTCTTAACTTATTAAAGCATTTGAAACAATCTTTCATGCATTGGTCTCTCCGTCTATAACTTTGGTTGGCCGTATGAATTCTACTAAAATGAATATTCCACCTAAATTTTTATACTTTTTTCAATCTATACCAATTTTTATTCCTAAATTGATTGTTGACTCACTTGATTTGGCAATATCGCCTTATATTTGGAAAGGTAAGCGCCCTCATCTAAATAAAGTTCATTTACAAAAAGGAATAGAGGCCTGGTGCTACCTAACATTAGGTTTAAGTATTGGATAGTCAACATACATAACTTTACATTTTGGTTAAATTTTCATAACCAAGTTGTTTATCCATCATGGATTACAATGGCTAAAAAAAAAAATCCAGTCCAGTACTTCTTGGATCCTCACTCCCTTTTCCTTTAGATAAGTCAATTGACAATCCAGTTGTCAGTTACTCTGTGAGAGTATGGGTTCAGTTAAGGAAGCATTTTGGATTTCATGATTTTTATTTTTTTCAAGTCCAATTTTATTCAATCATCTTTTCCAACCAGCTTTGCAAGGTTCTGCTTTTCATATTTGGCATAGAAAGGATATTGAATGTTTAAGAGATTATTTTTAATAGTTTTGTATAATTTCATCAACTGTCTGAGAAATACAATTTACCGAATACTCATTTTTTTCAGATATTTGCAAGTCTGGCAGTTTCTTCAATGTCAAATACCTGGTTTGCCTAGGGCACCAGATATGAATGTCATGGATACATTTTTTAGTTTACAACCTTTGCCATGATACTTAAAATTAAAGGTGCTTGGGAACAGGATTTAAATTTCTCCATATCAGAAGAGATCTGGGATTCATTTTTTAGGTTAGTCCATACTATGTCATTATGTTTATTTCAATTTAAGGTTGTGCACAGGGTCCATATTTACAAAGCCAAATTATCTTGTATTTATTCAGAGGTAAATTCATGTTATGATAAATGCAAGAGAGATGAGGCCACTTTAATTCACATATTTTGGTCCGGTCCTAGTTTTGAAAAGTACTGGAAGGAGATTTTCCAAACTTTATCTTTAATCTTTGACATAAACTTAGAACCAAATCCTTTCGTAGGTCTTTTGGTACAACAGGAGGAGATGATGTTTTCTTGACTCCAAATAAATGTTGCATCTTGTCTTACTTCTCTTTTGGCTAGACATCCTGTCAGGTGGAAGGATGTCGCCCCACTTACTCATGCTCAGTGGCTGAAAGATAAGATTTGCTTAAGTTTAGAAACAATTTGATATTCAGTTAAAAATTTGAGCATAAGATTCCAAGTGTTGTGGAGAGCATATTTGAATTATTATTACAATCTTTAGATATAATTTCTAATCTGAGTTTTTTTGGCTTTCTTGATTTCACTTTCAGGAATGAAGTTGATTGTTGTTTCTTTGTCATGCAATGTTGTTAGTTTTTTCTGTCTTTATATATTATATTTACTTTTGTAATGTTATTATTGATACAATATAATATGTTGATTTATGTAATTTTATACTTACATATGAACTATGTACTGGAAAATAATTTGCACAATTTAAAATTTTTGCGCATACTGACTACTAAAAATTAGAGGGAACATTGATTCCAGCATCTCTGACTTGGAAACAACATTGGTGGAATATGTAAATTTGGGTTAATTGCCAAAAGATGTATCATCTCCTTTGAATTTAGAATATACCCTGACATACACATCATAAATTGACATGAGCTGAATATAATGCACAATTTCTATCTGCACTTGGATCAAAATGAACAACCAAAGAGGAACTCTCATAATTTTTAAAGCCCTTTATCTTTTATATTTGAGAATGTATATCTCAAATACATAAGAATTGCCAACTTTATAGCTGATCTCAGTGAAGTCCAATACTCAGTGGCTGACAGGAAGCATGAAAACCAAGAGATGGAAATGAAATTTGGTGAATTAATCATTCAGTATCAACAAAAAAATGGTAGATTATACTTGGAAGATAAAATGATAGAAAAATAAAATTGCTTTAAAGAATAAATTATCACTGGATAGTTGCAAATCTGAACAAAACTAAAAGGTAAATAAAATTACTGTAATTTAAATCCAAAAGATACAAGTAAAGCCAAACCTGGAATATCTTTAGTGACCACTGGTGTTAATTGCTGGCTTAATGTGGCATTTGCTGAGTTGATATCTATGAGACATACACAATTTTCCAAATGTTATAATTATACCATTACATTAATATTGACATTTGCATTACTGTTCCGTGATTTTGAGTTACCAAATTGTACAGTTTATCCCAATAGAGCCCAATATTCAATGCTGGCAACAGGTATACAAACCAAGAGGTGGGAATTACATTCATTGAATATCACAATGTAAGCAAATGTAAATTAAAGATTTACTTTTATTTCAAATTAATCTATAATTGGGCATATGTTTAACCAAATACAAGTGCTGCTTTTTGGGGAATTTTTAGACATTCCATCCATTGTATGTTTTCAGAGTTAAGAAAGAAACAAAATTGTGAAAGACACCAATTAGTAGGCAAGTTGATTGATCTACCGTGGCATTTCTGTTTAGCAGTCCCAGAGGTCTAACTATAATCTGGCAGCAGACAAGCTTGATAATTACTTCAGACACTAAAGAATGGCAATTTTACAACATCCAGAAACTTAAGAGACAACTGAGGAACACATCATAAAAACATTTTTTTTTAAATCAATGGAAATATGATATTCAGTGGACTTCTATTTGATTAGGTCACCACTGTTGGTTTGGTGGCAAATTGTGCTGTTACTTTTCATTCTACTATTGTGTAATTGGCACCAAAATTGGTTTGATGATCGGAGGGAGAAGTTTGTGATGTATGGACACTTTCTTGTTGGAAGTTAGCTGGTTTAAATCCTCCATTACATTCCACCCCTTGGTTGCAGCCTGTCACTTACGAGACCTAACAAGCATTTGAGTACAGACGGAGCGAAAAAAAAGAAACTAAAACTATAATAAGCACAAAAATAAACAATAATCCGAGCAACCAACGGAGAATATTGTGGTCCAATCCCTCAAATATACCATTTAACCATGAAAAAGGATTCAAACTATCCTTGTGGGCCACAATACTCAGACACTGAAGCTCACAAACAGATTTTGAAACATGCTTAACAATATCAGATATATTTGTGGATACATCGGGCCATGTCCCCCACGGGCAACTCCCTCGGAACGTCCTCGACATTACAAATCCAATTGCTGGCATCAAAGCAGCGGTTAAGCCAGATCAGCAGGAGCACAAGATGGAGGACCTGGAACAAAGAAGCCTGACATATGTCACTCACGATGCCGTAAGCGTTCAGTATTTAAACAAACTAAACCATCCTGTCCCTCAATAGCTACCCACCGAGTGTTACCCTGGGCAGGTGTCACTATTTCCCCTTTTACAGGAGGGCCACTACCTGTTGGTGCCACCCACACGTTTTGTCTGATATTCTCTAGCTCGGGAATGGGGGGCAATGACTGTTTTTCCTCTGGAATAGGCTGTAGTTCAGAAGCGTGAAGAAGTTGGTGAAAAGGTGTGCCCTCCTTCAAATGGCGATGATTCAAATTGTCGACTGCCTGCTGCAGCACATGGCTCCATCCCTTCAGGGTCCCCAGTGGTGTTAACAAATGAATTTGTTCCTTCAGTAAGCCATTCATTTGTTCAATTAACCTGGCAGCCTGCAGGTAATAAGGAATATGGTGGACCCATAAAATATTGTTGTCAGCTGCCCAAACATAGATTGCCTTCCCGGAGAAGTGTGAGCCATTGTCAGACTGAATTTCCTCTGGTACATCATAACAAGAAATTAAATGGTTTAGTCCTTGGATAGTGCTAGCTTGGTCAGGTGTCTTGCTGGGAAAACCAAAAAACAGGCCTGAAATGGTGTCAACCATTACTAGGACGTAACGTTTACCCATACAGTCTGGCATAGCGAGCTCCCAGCTTTATTCGGCCATGCGGACCAGGAGGAACAGTGCGGGACTTCACAAGCTGGCATGCTGGGCATGTCCGCACGACCATGCGGACATCGTCCTGATGGATGGGTAAGGCATGTGTACGGGCCCACATAGCTGATCCCTTCTCCCCAAAATGGCCACTCTGTTCGTGTGCACATTGAGCCAAGGGGACGGTATCGGCGTGGCTGATAGTGGCAAGCTGATCTGCTACTGCATTATGTTGTGCCATGTTCGTCGTCACATTGGTATGGGTGTCAACTTGATATACGGTTATCTCACGATGATGGGAAGCATCCCACAATAGCAGCCACAACTGTTTGCCCCATACTGGGCGGTCATGTATCACCCAGTCATTCCTTTGCCAATCAGGCATCCATACCACTAGTCCATTAGCCACAGCCCAGGAATCAGTAAACAAGCAAAGAGGGTGATCATGGGGGTCTAGTGGTAAAGTGACCGCCTTCAACTCAGCATACTGCCTGGAGCCACCATCTCCCTCCTCCAATAAGTGAGTTCCTGACCTGGGATAGTAAGCCACCACCTTCCACTTCCGCTTTCCTTGCACCCACCGGCTGCTACCATCAGTAAACCAGGCGTCCTCTTGTTCTGCTTTCTGTACCATCTCTTCCATGGCCCCTTGGATTATCACATCATCAATATAATGGTGAATTGACAGGCACCGTCTCCAAATCACAGGCAATTAGGTTGTGGCAAATAGTGGGAGAGTGAACATAGCCCTGAGGGAGGTGGGTGAAGGTATACTGACGCCCCTTCCAGGTAAAGGCGAACTGATCCTGTGAGTCCTCAGCTAGAAGAATACTGAAGAAGGCGTTAGCGAGATCAATGACAGCATACTATGTTCCTGAGTTCTCAGTAGCAATGTTTTCATTAAGGGTGACAATGTCCGGATCTGCCGAAGCAAGTGGTGGGGCATGTTTGTTCAAGAAACAATAATCAACTGTCATTCTCCAGGAGCCATCCGGCTTCTGGACTGGCCAAACAGGGCTATTAAAGGGTGACGTTGCAGACCTCACTACCCCTTCTTCTTGCAAAGCATCAATGGTGGCAGTAATCCCTTCCTGCCCCCCAGGGAGTCGATATTGTGGAATGCATACTGGTTTTGGGGGGGGGTGGGGGAGGCAGCATCACAGGATCCCACTTAGCCCGACCCACCACTAGTCCTTTAGTAATAGTCTGAGTTCCAAATGCAAATCCCCCTTGGCTAGTATTAAGGGCCGTACCGGCCAACATATTAATACCCAGGATACACTCGTCAATGGCAGCCATCATGGCATGTAACCATATAGGAATATAGGAGAAGGGCCATCACCCACCGTGGCGTGGACTTTTATTTCCTTTGCCAGGGTGATTGCTCCTCCCATCCCCTCTATTCTAAATGTTGGTCCAGTCCAGAGGTCGGGGTTACCAGGAATCACCGAGTGCTCTGCACCGGTGTCGACCAAGGCCAAATATTGGCGGTCATTTTTGGATTGTTAACAGTATGTAGGGCTGCGGGTCCCCATGTATCCGCCATGTCTCCATAGAGTAGAAACGGGGGCTCTGCCCACACCCTCATGCTTTTGTAGGGTTCGGGGGCTTCCAGGACCACATGCCACTATTATCCATAAGAGCCTTTTTAACCATTTGTTGTATCTCATCACGGATAACTGGAGCAAGAGAAGCTGGCTCAATAGGAGCAGCAGTGGGAGCGGAAGGCACAGTTGGGCCAGGAGGACTCAGCAGCTGGGGGTGATGTTCCCCTGCCTTCCTCTTATAAAGGGCATAAAGGACTGCAGTAGGTTTCCCATCAATATCACTTTTAGGTACCACTAACTTTAACAAGGTTAGAAAAAGGTCCTTCCTTGTCGGTCCGTTATTAGCAGTAGGCCCTCTCTTTTCATCCTGCTTGTCTGATTTAACCTGGGTTGTACGTGAGTGGATTTTAACTCCCAATTCTAATTCTCTAAGCCCAGATAAGGCGTGCACTGCCTCAGACACAGGGTGCCCAATTAGCGGACTAGTTACGGACAGAACCAATCCCCGTACAGTGGGTTGGGTGGAACGAACCAATCAGGTGTGCATTCCGGCTGTGAATATCTCCTCATCAGGGCTCCCCCCATGTAACCACAGCCTCAAATGCCCTGCATACAAGGCAGAGGCCAGGGCCTGCTGACGAATTACTGCTATACCCTCCTCTGGGGTGTCCCAATTGTTCTGCAAATGTCAAACCCAATCTACTGGTGATGAGTATACTCGTAGCAGGGCATCCCCTAGAGTGGCAAGTAAGGAATCCTTCTCTTTTCCTCTACCCCGCAGCTCAGCAGTGTCCCGGATATCAGTAGTTCCTAATCCCAAAAATTCCTCAGGGGTTAAATATACATTACCCCATCCTTGCTCCCAAACACACAGGAGCCAGGCTGCCAGAGTTTCTCCCGCCTTTTGCCTAAATCGATCTCCAATGGCAGCCAGCTCTTTTACAGAGAAGTCACGGATCATTGACGGCTCTTCACCTCTGCTCCCACTTTGGCCCACAGGGTCCTTTGTCCAGTGGACGGGACAAGGACTAGGCCATCCTATAGAGGGGGTAGGCCATAGAGCATAAGCAGGGTTTTGGGTATTTTCCCCTGGGTCCGCTTGGGAGATTGGGCAACGTTTGCCTGTCATGATGTAGAAATGTAGAAATTGTATTTTAAAACACAATTTCTACATTTCTATAGTTATTTAAAAAAACAAGACTTTAACAGTGAGACACTGCCCAGTTCCCTCAATAATAAAAGAAATAGAAGGAGGAGAGTGCCTGTGGATTTACCTCCAGCATTCCTGCAGTCATAGCCTCCTGTCTGATCCATTTGCAAAACCCGCCTCCCTGTTCCCAACCTCTGATACAATCAGGAATCTTTCAGTGTCTGAGGCCTCTTTGGGAGACCTTCTTACCTTCTGCAACCTCTTGAATCCCAGTCCAACTACCTGGTTCTTACAAGCCAGCTGCCAGCCAACTGTGACGGTGTAAGTTCCTCAGCCACTGAGTGCCTAACATATCCACTGCTGTGATCACCTTCCCTGTAGATTTGTCTTCCAGCCTTCTCCTCCTCAGTGGGAGGTGTTCTCCTGCCTTGGAGCCCTTTACCAGTCTACTGAACCCCCAGAACCCACAACTTCTCATGGTCAGCTGCCAAGCATGGGGGCTTCCATCTTTTAAAAGAACTGTTAGCCCATTTAACAAGTTGTTTAAAGCCTGTATGGGGATGTCAGCATCACAACTAGGCAGTAGGACCCGCGGAGCAGTACTCTGCCTCCACTCCTTGCTTGCCTAAGTCTGTGGCAATACTGCTGTTCCAAAGCCTCTGACAGCAACCAGTTCAATTACCTGACCATTAGCCAAAGCTGAACCTTAACCCACTAGCAGGCACTGACCTCCAACAAAAACACCACAATGGTCAGGACTTTCCTCAGCATCCCTCTCAACCTCTTGAAGAGATAAAAAGAAAAGCAAAAACCCAGATCAAAATTTGGCACTGTCTGTAAGGAGTTTGTACCTTCTCCTTGAGTCTGCTTGGGTTTCCTCCAAGTGCTCTGGTTTCCTCCCACATACCAAAGACATGTGGGGTTAGTCAGTTAATTAGCTACACAGGTGTATTTGTGTGGTGTGGACTCGTGGGCTGGAATGGCCTGTTAAGTTTGAGCATGGAATAAGCTGTGAACAAGTTTAGCGAATCGATAATGAATGGAGTAGTTGGAGAGTGAGGACATCGTCCAAAGGAACATGCACAAAAGAATGTCAGAATTGGGCAAGCCAGAGTGGGAAGCCGTGCCTTGAAGCTCAGGTTTTTCGTACTTCCTCCTCCAAAGGAAACAAGAAGGGGAAAATGTTGGATATGACACCATACCATGGATATGATGATGTGGGGAACTGATTTATACTGAATGTTTCATAGTAATGCTTGCAGTATGTAATTAGTAAAGCATTGACTTAGCCTGCACTAACATTGTGGCTGACTTTGATTTACAACGGGGGTGGGCGGGAGGGGAGCTCAAACATATCAATGCCGACGAGAAAGCAAGAACTCACTCAACCAGCATACGTTTATCAACTCTAACCACAGAAGACAGTAAAAAGCTGGGAATCCCAAAGGTTGGCGGCAGCAGTTCCTGCAGCTCACTTTGGAAGATTCAATGAAGATGAAGACCCTTGGGAATCGTATGTAGAATGTACCCCACAAGTTCCACTAACTGAGAACAAACTCTGATATCATCATCATCAAGCCTGCTGAAAAGGGGTTGCAGTTGCATTTTAGTGGACTGACTTCTACCTCACAAATGCCATGCATCAGTTCTTAGATTATAACCCCACGCTCGTCAATAAAGCCATTTATCACCCAGGTAGCCTTGTACCTCATTTCAAGAGACCTTCCTCCCACAGCTTCCAGTCTCATCATGACCCAAGCCCCACACAGCCCACATATCTCCTGTCCAAAATCCATATTCACGGGTGCTCATTCCTCTCTTAGCCAGCATTGTCTGAATTCTGAGACTTTCTAAGATTTCCTGCTTCACCCCCTCCTATGTTTCAGCTTGTTCTTGCCCCATCACATTTATTTCTTCTCGCCCTCCAATCTCCAAGCATGGGGGCTCCCGTCTTTTAAAAGAACTGTTAGCCCTTGCTCTCTTCCATCTGTAATAACCATGATGCTCTCTACCACTTTGACTGTTTCAAATTCCCTGGCTCCACCATGATCATCTTCATCAGAGATGTACAAATCTTCTCTTCTTCAGGATGGTTTGAGGATCCCCTGCCTCTTCCTGGAGTGGAGGCCCAACCAATTTCCCTCCACCAGCACACTCATTCACCTGTTTGAACTTGAACGTGTTCTCACAAGGAACAAATGCTCCTTCAACTCCACTCTTGTCCGATCAAAAGTGAAGCTATGGGCCTTTAGACCAGCTCCAGCTATGCCGGCCTTTTTGTGAAATATGTGAAATAGTCATTGTTTCAGTCTTACCCAGGCCCACTCACTGTATTCGTTTTGCCTTCTGAACTCAAACAGAACTGGACAATGCTGTGATTTTTGTTCACAGTTTGCACCCTTAATTAACCTTCACTTGGTCAATCTCAGACACTTTCTTTCTTTTGCTGGATCTCGTCTCCATCTCAGGAACCAAGCTTATTACTAGCATCCATTACATGCCAGACAGCTCCCACAGCTGTTGCAGCTATTCTTCATCCCTCCCTACCTCCTGCAAGGACTCTTCAATTCTCACAGTGTACCATGGAGAGTTACCTCACTGGTTGGATGTAATAGGTTAAGGATCACTTCCCCCTGTCAAACCCAATCAAAATCAAGCCCTTCCAACAGACTAAGCCCCCTTCTGATTGGTTTTCTTCATCTGAAGTCACATGACTTGATATATGGGCCAGCCTCCAGCTTCAGGAGCATAAAATGCAGCACATGTCATGATTTCTTCTCTTTTTGATACCTTGTGCCTGTGATCCATGGGGAATGCAGGAAGACTAATTGTGAGGTGCATGCTCAGTCTTGGAGCACACCTGGGTGAATCATCATGGTTCAGTGGATTAACTTGTACATTTGAAAATTGTTGCTAGAAAGCTTCTTTAATCTATGTATGTTTGTACATTTGCCACGGGGTGGCAGATGCTGTTTAGTTTCACCCTAACAGTCTAATTCAGAGAACCGCTGTAGACAATAGTAACTCAGGTAACTCGCATACAAGTGAGATTGGTTGCATGCAGACATGTTGTTCCTTGTTTAGTATCTGTTTCCCAGTTGTAAGTAAAATTTACATTTTGATACTAACACATATCAAGGGTTAACTCCCTCCACTCTCTCTCTATTTCCTCAACCCTGACCACCACACCCACCTTTTTCTTTCTGATGTTTTTGCACTGGTGATGAGGCATTCATACAGGTTCCTCATAAATGTTCTCCTTCTTCCTCAAACATGGCTTCTCCTCGACCTTTGCTGCCATTTGCCCTCCTCTTTCCCATTTCAATATTTAGCATGGATTTTGCAATGACCTGGTGCACTCTTCTTTTCCCAACGACCACCCTTTGTAATGCAACTGCAGACAATGTAATTCTTTCCTTCCTACCATCTAAAGATTCAAATGATCTTTCCAGGTGAGGCAGTGGTTAGGCTTATTCAGGTGAATTATCTGCAAAGAATATGCCTGAAGAAGAGGAAGCAGCCCTAAAAGCGCAGGGCTGCCCATGTGAAGGGACAGCTGCACTGGGATGGGCATCTGAGCGCACTCCAGCTCCTGTCCCTTGGGCTGTCAGATTTGGGATGACTGGCTGTCAGAGCTTGGACAGCCAGCGTGGGCTGTCAGGGTGGGGACATCCCATGCGGCATGTCCCCATACTGATCAGTGGGGGAGTACGGGGCTTGAGCGGCCAGCAGGGGAGTACGGTGCTGGGGCGACCAGTTGGGGAGTACGGGGCTGGAGCGGCCAGCAGGGGAGTACGGTGCTGGGGCGACCAGTTGGGGAGTACGGGGCTGGAGCGGCCGGCGGGGAGAACGGGTCTGGAGTGACCAGCGGGGGAGTATGTGGCTGGAGCGGCCGGCGGGGGAGTACAGAGCTGGAGCGGCCAGCGGGATGCAAGGGGCTGGAGCAGCCGATGGGGGTGCAAGGGGCTGGGGCGGCTGTCCCCGAGAATCATGACTTATCGAAACCTCTCACGTTTTCAATTTAGTCGGATTTTTTGTGTGGGCATAAGCCCCATACTCCCCCACCAGCTGCTCCAGCCCCCAACACCCCCGCCAGTCGCCCCAGCCCCTTGCACCCCCGCCGGCTGCCACAGCACCGTACTCTCCCGCCAGCTGCTCCACCCTTGCAATCCCCATGCTGTCAGCCCGCGCCGGCTGCCCCTGCCCTGATGTCCCCTGCCAGGGGGATGGGGCAGCTGGGAGAGGAGCTGTCAGGCGCTCGCCAGCTGATTGTCATCCCGAATGCAGCCACTTTCAGGTGGCTGGATTCAGATGGCTGGGGAGGCCACTGTGCAGTGGCGATGATCACTCTCAGAGGAGGGTTATAAAGTTTGCCTCGTAGGCGCACATTCAAATGGCCTGCTGACAGCCGCATATTACCATAATATGCGGCTTTACAAGCGGGGATTTTGGCCACCTGAACGTGCCTGTTGACTATATTCCAATCTAAGGTACTGCATTGGTTGTTCACAATGTAGTCTCCTTTACAATTGGAAAACATATTGATTGAGTATTGATGTAAAGGATAATGCCTGTGTTCAGTCCACATGGGCATTCCTGATTGAGAAACAGTTTCTCATTGTTTTGATCTTGACATGTATAACTTTATGGGCTCAACATTAAACTTTACAGCTTCAGGTGATTTGATTTCTATGTTGGTATCAAACGTTAATTCTTTGATATTGGATTAGCTTGTTTGGGATTGAAGGACACATTCAGTCTGAACTGCTCTCTACATTTTGCAACAATAAGTCTTTTGTCCCTGTTTTTTTTTGTCTATATTCTCATTCTCTAATTTCTTCCATTCACACAATGACCATTATAACTTGCTTATTCCCATGGTTACCCCAGTTTTGCCCATCAGAGACATCCCTGTCCTCCCTATAGGTTAACAAGCTCCTTTGCTTCCTTCCCAGTTTTAACAAAGATTCTTCGACCTGAAACATTGACTGGTTCTTCCCACAGAAGTAGCCTTACCTGCTGATTATTTCCAGCATTTTCTGTTTTTTTTTTAAGATATGTCATGTGCTCTTGAAGAGTTGGGTAGGGGTTAAAGTCGAGTGTTGTGCAAAAGTGAAATATTTAATGACCTATGAAAGAGACACACAAATAGATGCACATTATTAAAAAGGTTTATGTCCAGAATTAAAACCATGTAAACTCTATGTGGTTCCTGTGTGATACAAGTCTCATGTGGATCGGTATCGGTGGAATTAATTTCATCACTAAAAATATGACAATTTATTTTTCAATATACAAGAGGTGAATTCAGATTTCTAACCAATGATTTTGTTTAAAGCTAAATAGTTGGCATTTAAAACAATGAGTTTTAATTAAGCCACAGCTCAGTTTCATTTGATGATGGCACTTCCACGAGGGAAGCTGACATTTTATCTTCAAAGGTTCCTTTTATTCTCAGATAATAATACATTAAAAATGTAATCTATATGATATACATCAACTTTTGTCTGCCATAATATAGTCATCACGAGCATTTTCTGGCATCCCTAACAATAGGAGAAAGAGGAGCGAAAGAGAGTGTCGCTTCACCTCCAATGTTCCCGCAGCTTCTGCAGCAGACAATAAGGGAAAGTGTGATGGCACATACTGGCAATTTTGCAAGAAGTGTCAGGCTGTTCCATTTGCTGAAGGTGCAAGGACCATGTGCCACAGATTTCAGGTTTTGAAAAAAAAAATCATGCAAACTGTATGTGAGAAAGAAGTTATTTTAAATACATGCAGCAAGTATTAACAGCTGGAACTCCTACCCACAAAGGTGGTTGGAAGCAAAGGTGATTCAAGAGAATTTTGATGGGTACTTCGAGCAAAATAAACTTGCGGTGCTGCTGAGGAATATGATTGACTGGATTGTTCTACAGTTAATTTGTGCGCACTGGAAATATATGGCCTCTTTCTATTCGAAAATTACTCCATAATATCATATTCCTCTGTTATTAAATGGAGCTTGTTATATTTCGAGGTTAACCACCAATATGAATATTCTCTGCAAGCTGCTGTAACAGCTTTTGCCTTTTAAGTGCATGTCTTGCATTATTAGCATGTAATTGTCCTACACATCAAGAAGCTTCATGAGTGTTGCAGACACTTAAAGGATCTGCATTTTTGTTTTGAAGCTATTTGAAAGCTGAAAAATCATTTATTTTTGTTTTGTTTCACTTTAACAGCCTTCATATAATTGAAGGATGCTGTCTTTCTCGATTGCCTTCGCTGCCACTGATGTATTACTGAATATTATATTGACTAACATAATTCAGAGGAATCCTCCACAGATATGAAAAAGGATAAGTGAACAGTTGGCTACTCCAATTTTTCACACTTCTGGACAGTGGTCAACATTCAACAGCATTAAAGCAAGGGAGGAATTTTCCCCTGGGCGAAATACAGAGCAATGCAGTTTTCACTGTGAAAGATCGGTTATTGCTGACTACAGCTGATCATTTACACTTACTGTTTTTCACTACACTCTCATTAACACCAACCGTACATTATATTTGTAGCTTTAACCCTCAAGCTGGTGCCTTGCAGTTGATGAAACAAACTGACATCAGAAAGAATTTGCATCTTAATGTTGGCTATTCACCAGTGCAAAAACATGTACTGATTAGAGTAAAAATTGAACCCCTCTAGGTAAATTTGCATTCATGATATATTTTGTCTAAACATGTTATCAGTGTTCAAGTATTATGAGTGTTAGATCCTCTTCATATACTGAGGTTTTTATCACATATGTTCCATATTTTAAATAAAATATTGAAATTACAAATTTCATCACCCAAATTTTGAAATTATTTGCTGCAGTTAAAATAACCAATAAGAGATTATTCCAGAACATTCTTTATTGGATATATAGGTTGGGAACTTGAAGCTGAAGTGTTGAGAAAATTAAAATGTAACTGGTCAACATGTTAAATCTACAGACAGGATGAAAATTAGATGAATTTAAAGATCTGACTGAAAACGTGTAATTGCAGCCTTTTCCAGTAGATATTTCAGGAACTGCCTGGAGCTAATTTTTGAGGTTTCATTTACTGAAAATTTAATTATAGATATCATATGACTTTATTAATATTATTTAATTTTCCTTTTCATTGTAAAATAGTTAACTCTGTAAGAGTCAACCTCCAAAAGTTCCTTTCCCCAGCTTCCGAAAACTGCATGTGGAACCCCATTGTCATGGAGTGATTGAATCCTGTGGTGTTTGTAATTATGCAAATGGAAATGATTAAACAAGACTTCTGAATGGTGATAATTTCTGTCATTAGGCACTTTCAGGTGGCCAAAATACCTCGATGTAAAGCCACATATTTGACCTCTATGCAGCTGTCAGGAGGCCACCTGAAAGTGCAGGAGGCGCCTGCGAGGCGTACTTGGTAACCCTCCTCCAGGAGAGATAATCGCTGGAGCACTGAGGTCCCACCCCGGTACCTGAATGTAGCTGCTTAAAAGCGGCTGATAAGGGGGTGACAAAATCAGCTGGCGAGCGCCTGACAGCCCCCCCACCTCCCCGCTGCACATGTCCTCTGCACAGGACATCAGGGCAGGGGCATCCGGCGTGGGCTGTCAGCGCTGGGGCGGCCGGCAGAGGATGCTGGGGCAGTCGGTGCAGGCAGAACAGTGGGATCAGTGTGGAGACCGACACTGGGCTATGTGGAGAGCACAGGGAAGTGGGATCTGTGTGGTGATCGACACGGGGCTGTGGGGAGATAGCGCAGAAGTGAGATCAGTGTTGGGACTGACACAGGGTGTTGGAGAGAGTGTGGGCCAATGGGAACAGTGTAGGGACTGATACAGGTCTGTGGGGAAAGAGCAGGGAAGTGGGATCAGAATTGGGATGACGCAGGGCTGTGGGGAAACATGGGGCAGTGGGATCAATGTGGGGATCGACACGGGGCTGTGAGAAGTGGGATCAGTGTGGGACAGCCTGCACCCCAACCCTGACAGTCTGAAGGGACAGGAGCTGGAGTGCGAGGGTGGGTGGTGAAGATATTTATCAGATGATCCATCCAAAGCACATGTAAATAGGCGAATGAGGATGGAGGAAGGAAAAAGCTCAAATATACAGAACCTGACAGTTGATCATATTGAAACAAAATCTGCTGAATAACCAGTATTATTGGTGGGGTTTAATGTGGAAGATTAATGACTTTTTGTCAGAACTGGCCAGTTCAAACACAATCTGGAAAAGCTGGTTATCTAAAGTAGCTGAATCTATGCTGAGTCCTGAAAGCTATAGCATGCCTAGGGGGAAAGTGAGATGTTGTTAAAAGCATTTAATAAACCAGAAGAGCTTTTGTTTGATTAAAGGGTATTTGAAGATCAAGACCTCAGACGTGGCACAAAGCTCATGGTGCCCCAGAGACTGCCTGCAGCAAGCATCTAAAAGCACTGGAAAAGTACCATTAATGCTGTTTCATCAAGATAGTACAAATTAACCGGAAGGTTAAACAATCAGTAACTGCTACCAGATCCACATCTGCAATATTGAGGGTCTTGTTGCACTGGGCTGATTCTACTGAGCAAGTAACATCATTTGCGCATCTGGCACTGGTCTCTCGCAAAAGACATAATTCAAATCTATCATATTAGCAGGTTGGTAGATACAGGAAAAGATTCAAGGATGTGCTCAAAAGTCTCTGAATAAAAATGAACATCCCTACTGACTCCTAAGAACCTCTGGATCCTGACTGCTCAAATTTAGAGATGGAGCAATCAGAATCATATTGAGAGACTCAGGCCTGTATGTCAGGATGGGAGCACACAGAACACCATCTCACAATCAACTCGTTCACATGCATCTTTTGCTGTTCCCACATCTGTCTTATCAAAAACCATAAGTTCACCATTGTCATTCCAGACATGCAGCCTAAAATAACATACCAAGTACGAAAATGAGATACTGTTCTTTTAACTTACTTCAGGCTTCTTTAGAAACTATGCAGGAGGTCAAAGACTGTCAATGTAGGAATGGAATGGAGAATTAAAATTATGGGCTACAGAAAGATCAGTGTCATCGTCATGAACTGAGAACTGGTGTTCTGGACACAATTATATCATCTACATTTGGCTTCTACTCTATAGAAGACAACACCTCAAATGAAAGTCAAGAAAAAAAAGATTTTAGTGTGTTGGAAATCTGAAAACAAAACCTTCAACCTGAAGTATTAATTCTACTTTTTTTTCCCCTGACCTGTACTTTCCAACAAAGATACCACATTATGTGCACCAAATACAGAAGTGTTATCTTTTGTATTAATCTAACTTATGTAACATTATGTAAAATGTGGCGGAAAATATTCCGTGAGCGAAGTAGTATGTCATTCATGGCAGGATACACCTCCTTTATAGTCAGTGTTTACATGGCTGCACCAATTAAGTTGCCTCACTTCTCTATTCTTATTCCCACAATACTTACATAGGTCCAGCCACGTTTGACCTGTCACTTTCCCACATGCTTTCCCACATTCATGGATGTTGAAAATGGGGGAATCCACAGTAGCAATCTTATCATCTACATTGTGTTAAGCTTCTTTTTTATGCACATTTCAATGAGATCACCTTTCGTTCTTGTGTAGTAGATTTGGGTTCTGAAACTGTCCTCTTAACCCAGAAATTAGTTTTGTGAAACTTTACTATTAAAGATAATGTTCTGCGAAAA
Organism: Narcine bancroftii; assembly: GCF_036971445.1. Lineage (NCBI taxonomy): Eukaryota > Metazoa > Chordata > Chondrichthyes > Torpediniformes > Narcinidae > Narcine > Narcine bancroftii. The sequence continues at coordinate 30,497,507 of NC_091476.1, read as the reverse complement.
CAACACAGTATTTCACATGCCATACAATTGCAGTTGTGTTTTTTACTGGCAAAAATGGGCAACCTCTGAAAATTGAAATTAGATTGAGAACCAAAATTGCCCACTGCTTACTGCTTCAGATATTAGAAAACATGATGCTATCCATTACTGCCTGCAGCAGTGACTTTAGCTGTTTGCCTCTGTAAGAATCCAATATTGGCTAACCAATTTAAAGCTAAATCTGATAAGGTGCTGTATGGTGGCTGCCGCAGTGCTGCCAGATTGTACGCCATTTCAGTTGTGCAGAATGTCGTGGTAGAACATCAGAAAACGTGTTCTCTCTTATGATGTATTTCCTTGTCTTCTTCGACATTGGGTAACTGGAGGAATCCATATGGTTAATATTCTATGTTTTGACAACATTCTATCAAAATAATTGTGTCTCTCAGTTGAAAAGAATTATTTTCCCAGCCAAAGTGGCACACTTTAAATAACTCTTCAAAAGGCCCAATCTTATATTTTTTCCCCCATTCTGTCACTCCTTGATACCTCATATTACTTTTAACTCCACCTAAACTGGTTCTACATTCTGTAGATTCAAGCGTGCCCTGAGATAATTTTCTTTATTACATTCCATATTATATGTGGTACACTTTCCCTACTTCAAAATAGTTTTTCCTAAAAGTTTAATATTCTGGAATATTTAGTTTTTCACCACACTCACTCTGCAAACAAGATCTCACAAATATCCAAACAACTTTTTATATTCCTAACCATGACATTCATTTATTTTGTTGTAAATGTTTCATGATTTAAACAGTGTATTTAGATTTAACATTTATTCTATGTTACTTTGACGTCGTCTCAGTTACTATGTCTTATTGTTTTTAGTCATCCCTTCCTGACCCATGGCTTAGTTTTAACTTAACGAGTGCCCTGCATGTCAGCTCATAGAGTTGGCTTATTTTTTAATTGACCTTTTCCTGGATTCTTCTCTGCCCCACACATTGACCACCTCTGTCACCAACAATGTCAATTTAAGAAATCATTTTCAACTCTTATATGGTTGCACTGTTTATTATCATGCACATTGTACAATGTACATATCCACCAAAATTCTAACTTCATGGGGTGGGGGGGAAACAAATATGGCATGCAAAATAATCTTATTTTACCTTCTTTGTAACATTGGGCCCTTTCATGTGAGGCCTCCGCTTGGAAGCCAGCTTCAAGCGTGGAGGGAAAACATAAAATTTACCTTTCATGGAGCAGCCCTGGAAGGCTGCATCTGCGCCGCATTCATATTGAGTGGCACCTCATAGCGCCCTCTGGAGCCGAAGGAGGTGGGGCGACAGGTGCCATAGTGCCACACATCATAAATATGCAACAGAGCAGTGGCCGTAATCTCCCACGCTCTGTCTTTCCCAGTATGGGGAATTATGGGTAGGGAAGACAGCCATTGCTCGGCCGCATTTTGAGCCACACAGAGCGCCCCGAAGGCCGAAGCAGCCTGATGAGGCTGTCACAGCCCACACTAACCAATGGCAATGACTGCCATTGCCTGACCGGCCCCTGTTGACTGACGGCTCCCGCCAGCCGCCCCTGCCCTGATGGCTCCTGCTGGCCGACCCTACCTTGAGGTGGTCATGGAGGGAGAGGCGTCATCAGCCTGCCCCTAACCAGCCGCTTCCAGCAGTTGTACATTAATGTGAGGCGGTGGAGCAGATTATCCTTCCCTGAGGGGGATTGCAGTTGGCACCTTGGAGCTGGCTACAGTGCATTCAAGAAGGTAAGTCTGATGTAAGATTGGAGAACCTCCACCTTTACAAAAGTCAGGCTTTCTTTGCACGGAAGGGCCTATAGACTCACCCCTTTCCATCCCTATACCCAACATATAGACCATTCTCCTATCAGCCTCCTCTTCTCGGAGCTGTTTATCTTCATCCGCACTTAACCTAACAAAACACACCTCTTGTGCCGTGGAAGAAAACTCCAGACTCTTGGGAGGAAAATCAAGGCACTCAGAGGGAAATTGTGTAAACTCTCACCAATAGCAGCAGGGTACAGGGTGGAACAATGGCTGCTGGTGGTCTGAAGCACCATCTCTACCTCGCGTAGCATTCTGCCACATGAACATTTTTGCTCAGCAACTACTTTGTGAGGAATGCACTGGAAACTTCAGAAAGATTGAGGCAGTTCCAAAATAAAATGGTGAGTGAGTGTAGTTTCAACCTCTTAGAAGAGAATGAAATGTTTATTTCTACTTAAGCTGGTCCATCCCAGTGGACACCAGAATCAGCTCAAACAAAAGAATGTGGCCTGCAAGGTTATGACAAATACATTGATTTCCTGTCGACATCAGGATCACCATGTAACAAGCCCAAGTGATGCATTTTAAAGAAACTTGTGCTCTTCTGCATTACAATGACTAATCAAAACCTGCAGAAAATGATCTGATCTGCTTGTGGGATGTTTGCTGCATATATTGTCCATTCAGTTTCTTGCCATACAATAGTAAAAAAGACTTGAAAGCCCTTCATTTGAAAAGCATGTTACTGTTGCTAAGATATAAAAGATGTTGCTTGAATGTACAATCTTTTTTTACTTTATTCCAATTGTAATGTTCAGTTAAAAAAGCTGTCGTTTGATATAATAATGAGCATCAGAAAGGACATTGCATGAGGTATTTCTTCAAAATGATTTCATGAAACAAACGACTGTGCATGTTCCATCATTCCTAGTGGTATGCATCTCAGCTTCTGAATTGCAATTTGGGATCTTTGTGTGTTGATTTTCCTCACCGATTAGGACTTTCAAACTAACAGAGTCATTCTGTCCAACCTTTCTGATCAAAACAGCTGTGGATTACTGGGTCCTCACCAAATGGTTCAGAATTTCCCACATCCGGCCGTCCTGGATGAACAACGAAATCTGGAACCTGTTAAGAGTCAGATCACAGGCATTTAAGACCAGAACTCTGCACAATGAGCAGATAGATCTATGGAAAGCCATCTCCTAGGTGAAAAGATTCTGGATGAGAATGGGAACAAACAAAGGGTACCCAATAGCTGTGGCAGGGTCTAAGTGACATAACCTGGTACAATTGGAAATAGCAATCTTTACTCCTAGATGAGCCCAACATCTTCTATGCCCAGTTTGGCCACCAGAACTAGAAAGAACAACTGTACACTGCCACGTCTCCTGATTATCCTCTACTCTTAATATCTGAAGATGATATGTTGGCTGCCTTCAGAAGAATGACTCCAAGGAAAGCATTTGATCTGGATGGAGTTCCCGAACGATTACTAAAACCTGTTCTGAGCAACTGGCCAATGTATTCACTGAGTTCTTCAACATCTCACTCCAGCAGGGTGTGGTACCCCCTGCTTCAAACAGGCCTCAGTCATATCAATTCCAAAGAAGAGTGTGGCAACCTTCCGAAATAACTACCGACCAGTGGCACTCACATCAACAGTGATTAAGTGTTTTGAGAGGTTGGTGAAGCATATCAGCAACTATCTGAGCAGAGATCTGGATCCATTTCAATTGGCCTTCTGTGGCCAATTTGTTTACAAGTCTATGGCAGATGCTATCTCACTGGCTCTACATACTAGAACACCTGGAGAGCAAAGATGCATATATATGGATGCTCTTTATCGACTACAGTTTGGCATTCAACACCATCATGCCCTCAACCTGATTAATAAACTCCAAGACCTGGGCCTCAATACCCCACTGTGTAATTTGATCCTGGATTTCCCCACATACAGACCACATTCTGTGAGGATTGATAAGAACATCTCCACAATCTCCATCAGTACAACAATACATCATCTACAAATTCTTTGACGATACTACAGAAGTGGGTTGTATATAAAAGAGCCAATGAATCAGCCTACAGGAGGGAGATTCAAAACTTGGCCGAATGGTGCACCAACAACAACCTTGCCCTTAACGTCACCAAAACCAAGGATCTGACTAAACTTCAGGAAGGGAAAATCAGAGGTGTACGATTTAGTGATCATTGGGGAATCAGAGGTGGAGAGGGTGATCAAATTTAAAATCCTGGACATCACCATCTTGGAGGTCCTTTCCTGGTCCCAACTTATTAAGGCCATCATGAAGAAAGCTCATTAGTGCCTCTACTTCCTTAGGAGATGGCGGAGGTTCTCTCTGAACTTGTATGCTTGTGATTAAAAGCGTACTGACCGGCTGCATTATGGCATGATATGAGGGCACCAATACCTCCCAAACAAGAGACTCATTTACAAACTCTTACCTTGCTCAATATATATTTCTGTATATATCTTTTCCTCTATTGCACTGTTTGTTTACATTTCTTTCATTGTTTACATCTCTGACTTTAGTAGAATACTTTTCTCGAATACAGTTTACAGTTGCCTATTTGAAGAAATTCTGCCTGGCCCTCAGGAAAATAAATCTTAGGGTTGTATGTGATGTCCTGTATATACTCTAATAATATATTTGGACTTTGCCTCGCTGGATTTCACTGGTATGACAACTATCCACATTTTATGACAGTTAAATTTCTAATTAGTGCATCTACCAAATTGGACACAAATTATCCCTGAACCTCCAGCCTTCTCTTTCCTAGAGACATTTCATATCCTCAATGTTTTAATTTCTATATGTAATGTAGGCATATTACCAAAAATATTGGAAGATAGGACAGCAGGACTGAAAAGCCCTGATGTTGGCTGATATGACACTTATTATGGCACGTCTTGATCCAACAATTATGAAGGGATTTTCTTCTGACCTTGTGAATAGACTTGGAGGTATGAATTTATTAGGCTTCTTTTTATTTATTGTGACTGGAGATGTGGAATTGGCAGGATTTAAACTGTAATACGCTGCTAGGTTGAGCTTGAATCGATTTTTGCTTTCGTAAGGTAATTTTAAGAGAATTATTTCTGATTTCAGTACCTTCAATTCCATTCCAGTGATAAAGATCTTTATTCTCAAGGCTGGTGATTCATAATGTGCACTCCAGAAGCAGGTCTATTTGTCCTTGTTGCTCTAGCCCACTATTTATGATTCCCAAAAGCTTCCTTTTCTCTAAGCCAATCAAAACAATCAGCATAACCCTCTCTTGTGCTACCTAGGCCAACCTTAAGTACAGCAACCAGTGCAGTAAGGTTGAAAGTATTGTTCAGCTTTGTTCATGCATCAGTGCTGCTCTGAGGGGGGCGAAGCAGCATCTGCATTAGAACTACAAACGTCTACAATCAAGTGCACAAGTACGAGTCCTTCAATGAGTCCCTGATTGAGTTTGTTGTTGAGGAGTCTGATGGTGGAGGGGAGGCAGCTATTCCTGAACCTGGTGGGGTGAGTCTTGGGGCACCTTGATTTTTTTCCTGATGGCAGCAGCGATAAAAGAGTGTGTGCTGGATGATGTGGATCCTTGATGATTGCTGCTGCTCTCCGACGGCAGTGTTCCCTGTAGATGTTCTCGAAGGTGGGAAGGGTTTTACCCGTGGCATCCTGGGCTGTGTCCACTACCATCTGCAGAGCTTTTATCTCAGGGGTATTGGTGTCCCCATGCCAGACGTTGATGCATCTGGAGAGAAGAATGGAGAGGAAGTAGATTTTGGAGAATCACGTGCTGATACTCTGGAAAGTGAAAGTATGATGTGGTCCCATCACCAGACACATCCTCACCTTCCCTCCCCTCTTTCCACAAGGAGCGCTCCTTCCAAGACTCTCTCGTCCACTCATCCCATCCCACTAATTTCCCCCTTGGTATCTATGACTCCAAGGAATGTTGCACTTGAACTCACACCTCCTTCCTCTCCATCATTCTGTGCCAAACAGTTCTTCCAATTGAAGCAACATTTCATTTGTGAACCTGAAGGGGTCATCTACTGCATCCGGTGCTCCGATTTTGGTCTTTACATCAGAGAGACTGGATGCAGACTAGAAGATATCATTGAGCATCTTTGTTCTGTCCACTGCAATAATGGGTTCCTCCCAGTGGCCAACTATTTTAATTGCGCATCTTTTCCATACTGATGTGTCTATCCATGGCCTCATGCACTGCCATATATAGATGCTACCGGTAAATTGGAGAACAACACCTTGTATTCCATCTGGACACTCTCCAGCCAGAGAGTATTAACATCCTATTTCTGTTAAAAACCTCCCCATGAGTTTCTCTCTTTCCCTATCAATCTGTCTCATTTCCTCCAGTTCCCCACTCCCCTCACTTCTCTCTCCTATCTGAGAGCTACCCACCCTGCAACTACTTCTCAACTTCTTTTTCTTCTAGCCTCTCATCTGCATCCACTTAAGACCTCTTATCTGTTAGCCTGTGTTTCTCCCCTACCCTCTTACCTCTCGTATTCCCCCTCCTTCCACCTTATGATTTACCTGCCTGTTTTTTGCCCAATCCTTGAGAAATGGCTCAGGCCCAAAACATCAGTTACCCTTTACTTCCTGTAGATGCTACGTGATCTGCTGAATTTCTCGAGCATCTTAGTGTTTGTTTAATGTATGGATGCACATCAATATGGATAAATCCCTGGGTATGATGAAATTCATCACAAAGTTTTATAGGAAATAAAGGAGATTTTTAGGGCTCAGATAGACACATATGCATTATTTTTAACCATGTGTTTGGAACAAGAGGAGAGCTTGTGTTTCCACATTCACAATGCATAGTACATACGTGTCTTATATGTGTCTTTGGGAAGCTATTAAAAAAAATCTTTGGATAGTGTTTACGATCACTTGGAAAGTCAGGGATTCGTGATGGTTTTGTGCAAGGGAAGTCCTGCATCACAAACTTGATGGAGTTTTTTTTTAAAGTTAATAAGAAAGTCAAAAATAAGGAAGCAGATGTGTTATACCCAGCTTTGATAAAGTTCTGAATGGAACTTGTCTAGAAATATAGGGCATATGTGATCCAAGGTGTTTGGCAAACTGGGTTCAAAATTGGCTTGGAGGTAGGAGGCCAAGAGTTGTGCTAGAGGTTTATTGTTCAGATTGGAAGTCTATAACCAATGGTATATTGCAAGGATCAGTGGTCAAACATTTTTTTTTGTCATATGTATATGACATTGTCCATTGTCCAAGTTTCTTGATGACCCTAAGGTTGGTGGAGTTGGAGGGAGAGATAATATTTGGTTAAGGACACACAGGGATGTGGATCATCTGAAAAGGTGGATTGAGCAATGGCAGATGGAGTTTAACTTGGACAAGTGTGGTAATACATTTTGAGATGTCTAATACCGGCTGAATCTATACATTAAGTGGAAGGGTCCTTTGGGAGCAAGTTGCTTCCAAATCATGTCATAAGTGGATAGATTAGTGAGTAAGACAATATGGGAGGCATGCAAATGCACACTGTATGCACATTCAGACAGGACTGCTTCTAACCCAGACAACAGCTCCCAAGCTCAGTTCCATTCTGGGTCTTATTGACACTCCTGAATCATTTAACACTCATTCAACACTAGAGTCATGGGTAGGTTTGCAGTCTGAGCTGACAGTCAACCATGTGGGTCAGATGTGTGGCCTGAGCCAGATGGGAACATGTCAGGAATATGGCCAAGGCATGTGATCAGCAGGTGAGGTGGGTTGAGTGGATATGCAGAAGTTAGGGAAGGGGAATTTGCTTTGTGATGAGTTCCAAGGCATGTGGTTGATTAGATTCATATATTGCGGGTGGGGGTGGGGGGTGGATGAGGAGAAGAATATTGAGATGGGCTAGAGGAGAGGATGCAGTATTCAGTAAGGTATTGTTGGGGCCCTGAAAGAACAAAAACAAATATTGTTTCACACATGGACATTTTCATGCTGTAACATTTTTTAAAATCTTCCAACAACTTATCACTGACATAAAGAGATTGATTGGCATTACAGGACCATTAAGCTGGCTTTTTGAAAGTTACTTCTGCTTTGTTGCAGTTCTAACCTACTGTGATGAGAACATTTGGTGAAAATTGAACGCATGGAGTAATGTCCCACAAGTCACGGGCAAGTTAGGACAAGATGCCATTTTTGAAGGAGGAGCTGAGCAAATTATTCAGCCATTTATTGGAAAACAAAATTCTGTGCTGAACGAATTGACAATGGGTAGCACTGGTACTATTAAACACTCGGTTATTTTGACAGAAAAATTTGCGAAAAAAAATTAAAATTAAATCAACACACGTTCAATCCAGCTAATCACCCTTGTCGGACTCTGGCTTTACCCTACCCTTAATTTAGTCTATGTGTCATCTGAGTCCAGTGTGTTCGTTAAATGAAGTGATAGGAGAAGGCATTCGGTTCAACAATCAGTTTATTACAGAGCTCTGGTTCAGTCGTTAGTTCATAGGTCACCTGCACAGTGAGCTATTCCCCAAGACTGACCTCGACTGTCCAACCTTATCATACAGAACAAAAGTTGGCTTCCTTTGTTAGATTTCATTATCATACAGAACAAAAGTTGGCTTTCTTTGCTAGATTTCTTGCATAAGATTTATCACAAGTAATTTCCTGCTCTGCAGATATCTGGGGTGTAGAGCTCCCATCTTAATCCTCAAGGCCAGAATATCCTGTTGTTTTTTGATCAGAAATCAATTCATACCCCAGATATTTCTAATTATTTCTTTGCTCTCATCTGGCCATATTCTTCTGTTCTACTCAACACCTCCTTCTGTCTTAGCCTTCTTACTGAGTTAGTTTCCATTCTCTTTGTTTCTGACAGTCTTTGCTACATTCTGTGGCTGCCCCTTACTTACATTACTCTTTCCCTTCACCATGAGGTAAATATTAAATTGTTACATAGTACTGGATTCATGTATACAAACTGAATAGTACATAAGCATATATTCTACATATTTTCCATGATTAATTAACCCCTATATTCCAACACCCTTCCCTGTTTGGTGTGCCTCTCTCACCTCTTAACAATGCTCATCAGAAATTTTGCAATTAGCATCTGCAACAATCTGCTCTTTTGAGTATTTCCATTTTTCCCTGACAATGACAATGTTGGAATGCTAATCTCACCTGCAACTTAATTTGTCACAGGCTTGTATGCACTGCATTTTCAACATAACAGTTTGTTTCTGCACCTATTTCCAGATTTTTAGCTTTTTGAAGATGTGTCAATCCATTGTTTTTTTTAAATTTATTTGTATTTTCATTGGGACCTGACTGACGAGGTCAGTGTCTGTGGCCCATCCCATATTGCCTTTGAAAAAGAAGTTGTGAGCCACATTGTTGGGGAGTTTGAGTTTTTGTGGTGAAGTTTTGCTGCTGTAGGGCAGTAGTTTCCTAAATTTAGATCCACTTAATTCTATTCCTAAGTGAAGGTGGTGTGATAGACCACACTGTCAAAAATAGAAAAATGCACACAGAACCATAGAGCGTACAAAACACATCTATTAAGTCACGCAAGCAGGAATGAGGGATGTTTATGTCAGGTAGACAGTGTCACCCTTGTCAATATAGAATCTCATTCGAAGAACACAGAGAAACAGTGCAGTATTTAAGGCATTTTCTAGCATACAAATCTGATAGGTATCTGTTTGAATTTATTGGTACTGCAAGTCCTGGTTTAACACCTGGCACTGCCCTTTTCTTAAGACAAAGAAATGGTTGACTTCAATCATTTATTCACATGTACAATTCAAAATGAAAATAAATCAGTTCTTACATATAAAATTAGCAAAGGTATGGAAGGATCAGTTCCAATACATTGTAAGATCTGTGTTCTGTTGACCTGAGATTTACTCTTTAATTAGCACATGTAAATGATCGCTCTCGCAATAATATTAAGCCATCAACATTCAGAATTGGAACATTGACAATTCAAATCGGAGCTGATGGTTGTAAGGCTTAATCAGCTGTATTAGTGCAGTGGGGGGGGGGGAACTATTTAAGAATGGGCTTACTTATTGACAGCATTTCAACTTGATTGACAACGCCATTTAGCGCTTCTGTGTTAAAAGCCATTATTTTTTCAGTGAGCCTGCTTGAGTACTGTGTTCCCAGGAAATGGCTGAAGTGATTAATTTAAATGACTTTAGGTGATTAGATGATTAGTTTAATGGTCTGTCTGGAAGGTGAGCTGCCAGTAAACATGTAGCTTTCTCTAGCCCCAGTTTTGAAACTAGGGACTGGTGTCTTTATTAAAGACAAAATCATTGGTGATTTTTCTTAATAATTGTTGTTTTTGGATGGCTCACATTCTCTCCTTTTTATCATCGAGGCGATAACTAATTATATTATGCTGTTTAAGCCATTTCTATGTACACATTTTTATCAAGACACAAGTACCCTTGAGAAGGAGATTAACAAAGATGATCATTATTGCTACATTTTTTTTCCAATGAGCGTGCATGTTCTACCCTTTTCAGCAAGGATCGGGTTCTGTAGAACCATGTGTCTTATTGCAATTATTTTGGTAGTAATAGTTGATACTTGGCACTAGGGATAGGGTAGTGCTAGATTAATGACCTCTCTGAATTTCTAGCTATTCAATAGGTGGGGAAGGCAATCATCCAGAATCTTTCACCCTCAGAGATAGCTCTTGGCTGCCAGTTTAAATGGGGTAAAATTCTTAAATGGGGAGCCATGTTAGCCCAATATCTGCACCCAGACCATTGCTTATGGTCAGGATGGTCATCTTTTCAGTGGCTGTTTCCCCGGGGAGCCAAGTGTAGGCTCGAGTGTCACATACCTAATAGCTGCAGTTGACTGGCCTGGGTAACACTTTAGTTTCTGTGCAGCTACTGTTCCCCAAAAAGATTGTGTCCTCCCTCTCTTGAAAGTTACAAAAGCAGACAGTGTTAATCTTCCTGGATATTTTAAATAGCCGCATGTAGGGCCAATAGGCACTTTTGTCTTTGTGGGGCGTATAATTTATAAAGAATCAAAGATACCATCCCTCACAGCACTGACAGTGACAATCGTCGCTTGTTCTCTGGCAGGTAGGTGCAACTCCTCCAAGTTTAATTAGGTAAAGCCCATGCAGAGAGTAAGTAGTTCATTCTTATTAAGGGGGGGGACAACTGAAAAGGGGATCATACTGCTATCATGCAGTGGGACTTCAGCACATACCCAACAACAATTGCTGTTAACTATTTTTCCTGTTTTCCCTGTTGCGGGCAGGGTGGTGGCTGCAGAGTTGACATTCCGGGGATCAATTTCTGAGGGTCCTTGTATGAACTGGGATGGATGTTAACAATTACTGGTCCTGCCCTGAGATGATGGAGGCATCCCAAGGAAATAGATATTAATAACAGAAGGTACACTGTTTACCCCAATCAGTCTTTCTTTGAGGCAGTCACGTTGATTCGTTTGCAGTCCGTGTTGTGAATCAACCTGGAGTGTCCTTTGACCTTCTCTCCTGTAGGGATGGTGAGTAAAACATGGACCAGACCTTTCCACCGTGAGCCCAGCTTCTTACGATCTGAGTTCAAAATGAGAACGTAGTTCCCTGGCTGGATGGAGTTGTTGCCCTGGTCTTCAGGGGTCTTTTTCTGTATGGCCATGACCTGTGAATGTACACATGGGTTTGTTTTTGGACATAATTGATCATTTTTTTCACTTACATCATGTAGATCAAGGGTAACATCAAAATTTTTCTCTGCCCCCCCCCCCCCCCTCCACAGGGTGTGTAGAGGGTGATCATAGATTACCTTAGACTTCTGGCTGAGTGCAGGGGGTGTGTGGTTTGCAGGGGTCACCCTCATTTCCAATAGTGCTGGGAGGACTTTTACCCACATTCTGAAATGTCTGCATATCTCTTTAATTTTAGCTATGAAGTGTGGCCCATTATCAGAGCTGATGGAAGCTGGTAGTCCAAATCTGGGCATTAATTCTTGCAGTATTATCCTCACCGTTGTTTCTGCCATTGTGTTAGTCATGGGTACTGCTTCAATCCATCTACTAAAAGGGTCTATTATCATTAAACAATATTTATAACATTGGACTCTAGGTAATTCAATGAGTCAATTTGGATACTTTCAAATGGCCTTTGTGACATGTGTGTTACACTTTTCAGGCATCGCAATGACTGTGGGATTGATTGTTTTACATATATTATATTCTGATACATGTTTCAGGGCTTCCTGGTGAAATTTTGGAACTACTAGATTTGCTTAGCCATTTTCACCATTCCCTCCTTTCCAGAGTGTGTCAAAGAGTGTATATATGTTAGGAGTAATGGTAAAAAGGTATCAGGTACACAAACTTGTACGACAGGGGTGAGCCAAAGACCCATGGCACAGTTGATAGCACACCCCTGTCGTTTCTACTCAGTATGTTGCGAGGTAGAGGTAACCCTCTGCATTTGAATTACCTCACCTATGTCAGGCATTGCCGGTCTATTTATCATTTGTTTCATCTCCCCAGGGTAACGAGGAGGTGCCGTCCTCTTGCTACCTCATCTGCTAAGGCATTGGCCAGGGTTACAGCATTGCTACTGTTAGTGTGGGTGTCACATTTAATGACAGCCAGAGAGGTGAGAAGGGAAAATGGTCTGTATGAGATTTTGAATGAAAAGGGAATACTTAATCTGGGTCCCTGAGGATGTTAGGCACCCCTTGTGTTGCCACAAAGCCCAAAGTCGTGCACCACCCAAAAAGCATATCTGGAGTCAGTATAAATGTTCAGAGGTTGTCCCTGACCGAGAATGCTGGCACCGTTTAGGTAAATAATTGCTTTTTGGGCAGAAGTGTGTGCTTGGAAAGCTACTGCTTCAATGATCTTGGAGGTTCCTTTAGTGATGACCTACCCCAACTTCTTTTGGCCAAGTTCATTCACATCGGCTGATCAGTCTACAAATTAAATGTTGGCTCCTGTCTTGTTCTTTTGGGGGATGGGTGAGGAAAACAGACAGGTTGATTGTAGTACAATCGTGTGAAGTCAGGTTGGGGTTTGACAGAAGTGAAATTTCATAATGACTCAGCCTTGCTTGGATAAGGTTGCCTGTCTGTTCAGAAATCAGCAATGTAGCAACAGAATGCTGATTGTCGACTTCAACCAGCTGATGAAGCGTGGTGTTGGCAGCTGCCATTACAATGGCATGTAAGGCTGGGAGTATTTGAGTACACCGAGAGAGTGACGCATTCTTCCTTTAATGTGACATACAGTTAAAAGGGGTGAACATACTGTGACGTACTGCAGCCGGTGCTGAGGCCAAGGCCGTCTTTAAAACCAAAAATGAAGCCTCTTGCTCTTCTGTCAAAGTCAAGTTTGGCTCTGGTTAGGGGAGATAGGTGTTTGGAATGGAGCGCAATGTCGAGCATCATGTAGATCAAGGGTAACCTCAAAATTTTTCTCTGCCCCCCCCCCCCCCCCCACCCTCCACAGGGTGTGTAGAGGGTGATCATAGATTACCTTAGACTTCTGGCTGAGTGCAGGGGGTGTGTGGTTTGCAGAAGTTTACTAATCCCAGAAAGGCTTGCATTTGTTTTGGAGCCTGTGGGTGGTCAAACCTTGCAATAGGTTCCAGGCAAGTGGGTGTCAGTTGTCTCTCCATAGCACTCAGAATTTAACCTACCACTGTCCTCTGGTTACTTTATTTTTGTGAGATCACGTATCCTCAGTTGTCCAGTGCATTCAGCAGAATGAACGTGTCCTCTTGGTTTTCATCCTCCTCAGGGCTGGCCACCAGTCCATCATCAATGTATTGTATCACAGTGGATTCCCGGGGGAAACACAATTCTCCCAGCTGCTGTTGTAATATCTGGGAAAAATAAGGTTGCGGAGTGCACAAAACCCTGTGGTAATCTGGTCCATGTATGCTGCTGTCTTTCGTAGGAAAATACAAATAAGTATTGGGTGTCCCAGTGTAGTGGGATTGCGAAGAAAGCATGCTGTAAATCTACCACTGTAAAGATGACAGTGTCCGCCAGTACCTGATTTAATATAGTGCCAGGGTTAGGGACAATTGGGGCCATAAGTACGACAATATCATTTATGGCACGCAAGTCTTGTACTAGATACCAATCAGACCTCCCTGTCTTGGGAATATAGGCGTGTTGCATGGTGATTTGCAGGGACTAAAATGTCCTGAGCCAACAGGGATTAGCTGAATTCTTTCCTTCAGCTCTGTCTTAAGTGAGTACTGGGATATAGATGGTAGTTTCACCAAAGGCTTTAAAGCCAGTTCAACTGGGGTGTACTACAATCAACCTGTCTGTTTTCCTCACCCATCCCCCAAAGACTGGGGTGTAATTCATCTTACACACTTCATATGGAGAGGCAGACCATAGCTGTTCTGTAATTTCACCAGTTGAGGGTACTCTTTGGCAGGTGACCGTTCCTTAGACTGTCGTCACCAAGGGTGACAATTCATTAGTCCCTTGAGTAAAGTTCTGTGGTTCACATGAAGTAAGGTCAGCCTGTGACATCTGTGTGAAGAACCCCAGCTCCTTAGCCCTATGGCATTCATTTACTTCCAAGGTAACATGATGAGAGTTGACGAGGCCCAATTGTCACCAAAGGGAGTCAGGTACCTCAATTATTACTGCTTCTCCAGGCATTTATTTAACCTTTTCATGGATGTAGACGTCAACCTGGGTTCCCTCAGAGCTTGCAAAGTGATTTTCCTCTTTTATATCTAACCCCGACGGGTCACAGCATAGTGTTACATGGGAGTTGGGGACGTTGCAAAAGGTGGATGATTGCGGGAAATCCACTGACCACCATTGTGGAGTCATTAAGTGTAGTTCCATCATTCTGTTTTTTAAGATGTTCATTAACGTGGACCCCTATGAACAAATAATTTCCAGTCCCATTCCCATCGGTAAATCTCTCCCAGCCAGGTTGCATGCCAGCCCATGGGTGATTGAGAAGGGCAGGCAGTGCATCATATTGCCATACCCCACACTTAAGGAGTCTTTTGTGCGGTATTCTTTTGTTCTTCCTTCTGTCCCAGAAAGGCAGACGATTTTGTTGGACACAGGGAATCTATACTGTCACACTAGTTCCTGATCCAAGGTTGAGAGTGTTGCTCCGGTATCGATTAAAAATGGAATTGGGATTCCCTGTACTGTCATTTCTATAATGGGCTCATATTCTCCCTCTGCCACTAAGGGGACATTGTGTGAGATGGATCCTGCGTTTGTCATTGTCTGAAGGGATTTTGAGAGCTAAAAGGCACCTGTCTGCCTTGTGGGGCCTCTGCATTTGTGGGGCAGTCCCTTGGACAATGTCTTCACTGAAAACATCTATTACTAGGTGTAGTCAGAGGTGGGACATTATACATTTTGTCAGTTCTGTTGTACATAGGCATAGAGGGTTCTCTTCCTCACCCCTGTATTTTGGAGACAGGCATTTGAGCCCTTTGAAATACAATCCAACTCCTGTCCCCTTTGGTAATTTCCCTGTTATCACATGAGTCTGAGCATTCCATATAACCGTTTACATTTTTCGTGGTCATATTCGTAATTGTCATTGGGGCAGAGAGGAAATTCAAATTAAGATTTTGGCTTAATTGCTGTTTCATATACCCTGCCATTGGACCAGAAAGCAATTACTGCATGCGGCTTAAAGTCTCTTGAATTGTATGCCCAGCCTAGATTTGCCTTTAGTAAAGAGGCAGTTTATTCAGGTAGACTCTGCATTTGTATAGTGTTAAATTGGGCTGAAGTTTCAACATTATTATAGGTTTGGTCACCCACATAGGTACAATAGGCTGTGATGAATCTTTCCCAAAAGTCCTGTGCTCTTTCCTTAGGGAGTGGATGACGATTTAGGATACAAGCAGCATTTCGTGCTGCTTCCAGGGGCTGTATTGTTCCATAGTGTCGTTCTGCTTTGCACGTCCTGCCCTTGGGTTTGAAACAGTTCTGTTTGGGAATAGTCTACTTACCTTTTTACTTTCTCACTGTTTTGGCTGTCACCCCATACCGTTCCTCCTCTTTCTCATTTTTGTCTCGTTCCTCTTCTGTGTCTGGGAAGGGCAGGGCTTTTTGAAGGAAGACAGGTCTTTGATGGGGGTGAAGCCATTAGGGTGGGGCTGGCGCATAGGGTGGAGGGGAGCCCACTGGGAATCCAACAATTCCTCTTTCTCATCCACTTATAAATAGGGTCGCTATGCCTGACAAAAGGTCCTCAGGTGTACCATTATGCTGCTTTAATTTACTAATCATCTGGCACTTTTGTCGGTTCTCCCCATCTTTTATCTCCTGCTGTTTGTCATGCCATTCGCATTCTGACTGCAAAATCTGCCAGGATTTGTAATCTCCATTCTGAGTGCACATCCCTAAACCCCTGCAGCTCACGTTATCACTCCAGCTCCTATTGTTTCCATCATTCCCCCTCCTTGTAGGCTTCCTCTATCCATTCCTTAATCTTTTTTTCCCCTCCATTTCTTAGCTTCAGCTTTTTCCCCCACATTAATTGTTCTACCTTGGCTAAAGTGCTTGTTTTCCATGTTCCTCCTGCTGGCCATGTTTCATCTCCCAGCCTTTTAGTCAGGACCTTTGACAGGAGACGGCATTCTTTACCATGGCTTAAGTACAAAAAAAAACATATCTGCTTCAGTGGGGTACCCCCATTGCTTTTGTTCCCAACTTGTCCCATTTCCCTAGCCTGATTTTTCTAAACTTTTCTCAAACAGTTTTGTTCTGTATTACTCGGAGTAAAATTTCCTGGACGATCAAGTAGTAATTTCCTAAATATGAGTTACATTTATCGAACTAACAAGTAGTCAATTCCAAATTGGTTTTCAGGTGATATTTTTGGCACCAGCCTCTGAGTTAAAGTATGAAATTTCTCAGGCTAGTCATAGTCATTTCCAAATCGGAGTTAAATTTCCTGGACTAACAATGTAGTGGTTTCCAAATCTGACTGTTACCACAACGGTCCTCAAAAAATTACTGCAGGTTTTATAAGCTATGTGGCAATAAATACAACTCTTATCTATCATTCACAATTCTATTCTTGTTGTTCTTACCTTGTATTCACTCTCTGGTTCATTTGTGGATCTCGGCAGAGAACCAGATCAACCTCTTATGAGGGGACCACAATGCTCCCTGGCGTCAGTGACGGAGTTCAGGTTCAAGGGTCCTAAAAGTGCACTTCAACTCCTACTGATATCCCAGTTTTCTTGTGGCCTCTTAGGTCATACGAAGAGGTCATCCCAGAGAGACTTGAACACTACATCAATGTGATAGTCATTCTTATCCCATTTTTAATTATGTGATCTCTGCCACGATGGACAAGGAGAAAAACATGCTTCCAGTCAGAATCAGAATTTATTGTCATGAACCAGTCACAAAATTTGTTGTTTTGCTACAGCATCATAGTGCAAACATTGAGATAAACCACCTTACAAAAATAAATAAAAATGTACATGGAAAGTCAAAGTAAGGCAGTGTGTTTCGTTCATTGATCATTCAGGAATCTGACAGCAGTGGGGAAGAAACTGTCCTTGTCTTTAAGCTTCTGTACCTTTTCCCTGATGGTAGCAGAGTTAAGAGAACATGGCCTGGGTAGTGGGTGTCCTGGAGGATAGAGACTACTTTCTTAAGAGACTGCCTCTTGTAGAACTCTTGAGATGTTGCAGACAGAGTTAACAACATTTGGATTTTTTCTTGTTCTGAACATTGCCACCTCTGTAATAGCCAGAAATCTGTACTGTATGTATACCTGTAGTGGTTTTCAAGAGCCTTTAGTGACATACCAAATCTCCTTGAACACCTCACAAAGTATAGCTGCTGGTAAGCCTTCTTCATAATTGCATCAATATGGAGGCCCAGGACAGATCATCAGAGATATTGACACCCAGGAATTTGAAGTTCTTGACCCTCTCCACTACTGAGCATTCAATGAGGGCTGGAAAATGTGAAGTTATCTACTTTGGGACACAAGCAAAAATGCACAGTATTTTTAGCAAATAATGAGAAACTTGAGGGAGTCAGAAGAGTCAATGTTTCAGATGGAAACATATTTTTGAGATAAAGTTAGGAATGGGAGATAACAATGAGGGGTGGACAACTAGAGAGGGGAAAAAAAGTAACTGGACAGATGAAGGTCAAGAATCATTGAGGACCTTTACCATCTTTGAGACACTACCTTCAAGGAAGAGGTACAGGAGCATAAAAACCAGGACTACCAGTCTGGGTCACAGCTTCTTCACACAGACGGTAAGACTGTCAAACTATCCCAGAAACTAAAATTATTTTTACATATATTTATTTTGGATCGTATAATCTGTCATTTATGTGTAGGGTGTGTCTGTGCACAATATAGTCTGGAAGTACACTGTTTCATTGTGTTAGAAATATTCAGTCAGATTATAATAAATGAACTTGGAGAGGTGGAATAGTTAAGACAGCAGGGACTAGGTGTAGAGACCACTGAAAACAGAGAATTTGGTGGATGAGTGAAACACAAATACAGGAATGGTCTGGGAGAATTGGAATTGGTAATGGACAAATGCAAACAGTAGATTGGTGAAGGATTACCTGAAATTGGGAAATTATATCTTTGTAGAAGTGAATTTAGACCACCCAGGCTCTATTTCAAGACTGAATTTGGCCTCACCCTAGCAAAGGATTAGGCCAAGAACAGAGGACTATAGGATTGGGAAGAGGAATTAAATTTAAAATTTAAAGTTTAGATTTAGACAAACAACACTAACAGGCTCTTTCGACCCATGAGCCCATGCCACTCAATTATACCCAATTGATCTACAATCCCAAGTAGACTTGGGATTGACCCTGTGGTCTGCATGTGAAACACGATCTCACTTGGAAGATGTTCATGTTCCTGGATGCAGTGAATGGACTGGTGTAGTGATGCCTGAACTGTGGTTGCAGCAGGACATGCCTTGGGGATGGAAAGATGGGTGGGAATGGAAAAGCTAACCATGGAGAGAGTGGTCCCTACAAAACTGGGAAGTGTCATGCAGAGTAAGATATGGTTATGGAATCACATTGAAATTGGTGGACATATGGAAGAATTATCTGCTTTTTCCCATGGCTGGTAGGATCAAAACCTTTGATGTTTTCTGTGTAACCTGAAAAATATTTACAGTCAACAGAAGAACAAGAATGGGGAGCTGATATTATCAGAACCCTTGAGCCTGACTTAATTTTATGGCTGAAATGATCTTGGCTTAAACTCTTGAAACCTCTGTGCTATGAAAGAAAATCTCAGCTTTTAGAGATGCACCCATGGGTTCTGAAGCAAGTGGCTTTGGAGATTGTGGAGGTGTTGGAATTTATTTTCCAGAAATCAATAGACTCAGCATGGTTCTAGAGGATTAGAAGGTTGCAAATGTATTTCTACTGTTTAAGAAAGGAGGGAGGCAGAAAAAAGGAAAGTATAGGCCTATTAGTCTGTTATTAGTTGTTGGGAAGTTATAGGAGTCAATCCTCAAAGATTAGGTTAAGAAATACCTGGAGGTCCAAGCCAATGTGGGTTCATGAAGGAAATATCATGCCTGACCAATCTATTGGAATTCTTTGAAGAAATCTCAGGTAGGATGGACAAGGAAGGGGCTGTGGATGTTGTGTATATGGATTTTCAAAAGGCCTTTGATAAGGTGCCACATAAGAGGCTGCTTAATAATATGAGACCCCATGGAATTACAGGAAACTTCCCCAATCTAAAGTTTAAAGGGGAGATTGGTAGGTAGCTAATTAGTCAAAGTGTCAAAGGAAAAGGCAGGAAATTGGAACTAGAAGTTTAACTCAGAGTGGATTTGTGGAGCAGACTCGATGGGTCAAATGGTCTACCTCTGTTCCTTTATCTTGTGATCTTCAATATATTCAATGATTTAGTCTCAGAGTTTTACATGGTAGAACATTGCAGATATTTGTGATTTTCTGGGAGGAGAACATGTTCCCATCTCCACATGACCCATTGGTCTGAAACTATGGGGGAAATTTCCCACTTTGGATGTACGTTTTAGATTGTCCCAGAATGTATCTTATCAAGGCCTCTAGATTCTGAGAGGAAGATTAGAGGGAGAGTTGCTGACCCAAATTATTGACTGGTTTCTCTTTCCACAGATGCTGAATTCTGCCAGCATTTCTGCCTGTTCTTTTTTTCCTCTGAATTTCTTCTGTCTTTGGAACAATATCAACTCAATCTTTGGCTCAATGCTCAATGGAATTGCAATCTGTTTATTACTTTCTGATAAGACAACCCTTCAACCCAGAATTAATGTTGTGAATCTTCTCTGAATAATCTTAAATTTCCTTTCTTGCGAAAGGAAACCAAAATGTTTGTCGAACACAAAGGTTCATCCTGTACCTATATGTTTAAAGGCACTCTCTAGTTTCTGAACTGTATCTGCTCAGATTAAACTTTGTTTTTCCAATCTTGGGTTAATATTAGTGGTTAATCCAAGCCAGTCAGCTTTGGTTCCAAAATTATCTTAGAATGAGGTTTGAAATGCACGCTTATTGTCCCATGATGCTTTTATTCACATTGCTTGTCCTTGTTTCATGCATTCATCCATAGTCCTCACCCATCATGCCTTTTTTGCATAAACAGCTGGTGCCCTGAATATAATGTGTGAACATGATATTTATTGTGTACTTTAATAAACATTAATCTATAGTTCAGTAACACAGCCAGGGTAATGCCTCAATTTAAGAGAAAGCAAACCACAAACTTAAGTTTCAAGAAAGATTGGAGCTGATAAATGAATACAGGTTAGTTCTGTATTGGTCTCTGACATTCTATACTCCTATTTTTGCAGTTCTTAACAATTTTTTGCAGTTGGTTCCATCAAAAAATGTCAAGGACAAATAAAACTGCAGAGGCATGAAAGAATAAAGACAAGCTAAGCAACATAAAAAGGTAGAAATGGCCAATTGAGACATTCAAGACATTTTAACTTCCAAAAAGAGCAGCTTTCAATGAATAATTTGTAGTCAGCTTGCATCTGGTCTCTTAAGTTTTTCAGTGACTAATGTAAGAGCCAAAGGCTTGCTCCTTACCTGTTGTTGGGGGCGTCCCATTGGTCCCCATGGGCGGTGGCAGCATCTCGGATGTTAGTAGGCCATGTGCGGCCATATCGATTACTTCTCACGCGGGTGCTGGCAGGCACATATGCGAAGGCCAACACCATTTGTGTTGCCAGAGGAGCATAGTGGCGCATGCATGGTTGGCTTGGTCCTGGCAGTGAACCATTCGAGCCAGGGCCAGAGTATTGCCAAAGGAGCATGTGCGAGTGAGAGTTTAAATATAGGCTCCCCTCATGCAAGTGGTCAGTTGGAGATCTGAGCAGGGTGAGTTAGGTGTCGACAATTTATGTTGATTGTTTAAGCAACATTGAACATAGTTGAAGATAGTCAAACCACATTTAAAATGTCAAACTAGTGTTAGAGAAAGTTAAGCATCATTGAACATCGTTAAAGATTGTTAAGCCACGTCAACTTGTATATGAATATTTTGTTATTAAGAATCAACCACACAGAAGGTTACTTAAAGACTTCTCATAGAATATTAAAGATGGTTACAAGTTTTGTGTTGTAAAAATAAATACTACTGAACTTGTATTGGAAGCAATTGAAAACACGTCATAGATATAAACATTTAACTTGGCCTCCAAGCCATTATTTTTATTGGAACAAAATCACTACATTACATCAACAAAAATTATTGTATTAAGTTGACAGAAACTGTTGTACTAAGTTGACAAAAATTATCAAAACAGAAGAGAGAAAATAATCCCTCTTGTTTTGGAGTGATATTGAAAATAGTATGGTGGCTATCTTAGAAATGTGGAGTTGCTTTGCAGTTTGCAATCCACATCCATCAGCACAAGTTTTTCTTCTTTGGCTTGGCTTCGCGGACGAAGTAGCACAAGTAGCAGCCAGAAAAAGCGTATGAAACTTCTACTTTGTGAGAAGAGGATTTTGTTGATGTGTTGATAAAGTCATTTCTTGAAAATCAGTGATATTAATGACGGATGCTGCGGTGAAAATTTGCTTGAATAACAGTAGCACATTGCAGCCATCAGAAGCAGTAGGATTACGTCTGTGAACTCTTGCCTACTTGTGGCAAATTTGGAACACAGCTTGGATTTGCTGACACTGGTTCATTGAGGAGTGTTGAATTGGCTTGTGTTGTATGTGCTTGGTGTTTAAACTCGACAAACGGTGGAACAAGATGTAAAATGGCCGCAGATGCCGCCGGCCTTGCTGTTGAGGGGGAATGTAATGAAGACAGGAGGGTTGCGGACCTCGCAGCAGAACTGAAGCCACGAAGACTAGACACCACAGGTGACAAAGGTGCTCTCCTTGCTAGCCTGAAGCTGGCAATTAAAAAGCAGCAGCTTCAGGTGATGAAAAAAAAGACTCTGTGAAAGCACAGTGGATGACGTCATCCGATTCTAGAGGCACTGGTATGGAAATGGCTAAAAATGTATCACAAAATGTAGGCGAAGAGGACAAAAGGGAAGAAAATGTACAATTTGAATTTAAAATGGAGTCAGACTACCGGGCAACAACCGACATACCAGAAGAAAATCCAGCAGAAAACAGTGCTATAGCCTCGGTTCAGACGAGTGGTCTTACTGAGTCCTGTAAGGATAACAGCAAACTCTCAATAGTTCCTATACAAATAAAGGCCAAGAATGGGAATACAACAATATATACACATGGTTTATGTGTGTGTGTGTGTGTGTGTGTGTGTGTGTGTGTGTGTGTGTGTGTGTGTGTGTGTGTGTGTGTGTGTGTGTGTGTGTGTGTGTGTGTGTGGTGTGTGGTGTGTGTGTACATATATACACACACATACACACACGTGCACACACACATATATACATATATATATACACACACTCATATATATACATATACACACACATAAATACATATACACACACATATATACATATACACACACATATATACATATACACACACATATGTACATATACATACATATATATATACATAACATATATTCTTTGGCTTGGCTTCGCGGACGAAGATTTATGGAGGGGGTAAAAAGTCCACGTCAGCTGCAGGCTCGTTTGTGGCTGACAAGTCCGATGCGGGACAGGCAGACACGATTGCAGCGGTTGCAGGGGAAAATTGGTTGGTTGGGGTTGGGTGTTGGGTTTTTCCTCCTTTGCCTTTTGTCAGTGAGGTGGGCTCTGCGGTCTTCTTCAAAGGAGGTTGCTGCCCGCCAAACTGTGAGGCGCCAAGATGCACGGTTTGAGGCGTTATCAGCCCACTGGCGGTGGTCAATGTGGCAGGCACCAAGAGATTTCTTTAGGCAGTCCTTGTACCTTTTCTTTGGTGCACCTCTGTCACAGTGGCCAGTGGAGAGCTCGCCATATAACACGATCTTGGGAAGGCAATGGTCCTCCATTCTGGAGACGTGACCCATCCAGCGCAGCTGGATCTTCAGCAGCGTGGACTCGATGCTGTCGACCTCTGCCATCTCGAGTACTTCGACGTTAGGGGTGTAAGCGCTCCAATGGATGTTGAGGATGGAGCGGAGACAACGCTGGTGGAAGCGTTCTAGGAGCCGTAGGTGGTGCCGGTAGAGGACCCATTATTCGGAGCCGAACAGGAGTGTGGGTATGACAACGGCTCTGTATACGCTTATCTTTGTGAGGTTTTTCAGTTGGTTGTTTTTCCAGACTCTTTTGTGTAGTCTTCCAAAGGCGCTATTTGCCTTGGCGAGTCTGTTGTCTATCTCATTGTCGATCCTTGCATCTGATGAAATGGTGCAGCCGAGATAGGTAAACTGGTTGACCGTTTTGAGTTTTGTGTGGGTTGTCATCCTGGGCGACTTCAACGCTCGTGTCGGCAAAGACTCAGAAACCTGGCCAGGAATCCTGGGCAAGCATGGCGTCGGCAAGTGCAACGACAATGGGCTCCTGTTGGAGCTCTGCGCAGAACAGCGACTTGTCATTACAAACACGCTTTTTCAGCAGAGGGACAGCCTTAAGACCACCTGGATGCATCCCCGATCCAAACACTGGCACCTCCTGGACTACATCCTGGTGCGAGAAAGTGACAAACAAGATGTGCTCCACACCAGGGTCATGCCTAGCGCGGAATGCCACACTGACCACCGCCTGGTTCGCTGCAAGCTCAACCTTCACTTCAAGCCAAAGCCCAGGAACAATAAAGCCCCCAGAAAGAGGTTCAATGTTGGAAACCTGCAGTCAGACGAAGCGAGAGGAAACTTCCAGGCAAACCTCAAAGCAATGCTCGACGCTGCAACCCGCCTCACGGACCCGTCCCCTGAAACCCTCTGGGATCAGTTGAAGACTACCATACTGCAATCCACTGAAGAGGTACTGGGCTTCTCCTCCAGGAAAAACAAGGACTGGTTTGACGAAAACAGCCAGGAAATCCAGGAGCTGCTGGCAAAGAAGCGAGCTGCCCACCAGGCTCACCTTACAAAGCCGTCCTGTCCAGAGAAGAAACAAGCCTTCCGTCGCGCATGCAGCCATCTTCAGCGCAAACTCCGGGAGATCCAAAATGAGTGGTGGACTAGCCTCGCCAAACGAACCCAGCTCAGCGCGGACATTGGCGACTTCAGGGGTTTCTACGAGGCTCTAAAGGCTGTGTACGGCCCCTCACCCCAAGTCCAAAGCCCGCTGCGCAGCTCAGACGGCAAAGTCCTCCTCAGCGACAAGATCTCCATCCTCAACCGATGGTCAGAACACTTCCAATCTCTTTTCAGTGCCAACCGCTCAGTCCAAGATTCCGCCCTGCTCCAGCTCCCTCAACAGCCCCTAAGGCTAGAGCTGGATGAGGTTCCCACCCTGGATGAGACATATAAGGCAATCGAACAACTGAAAAGTGGCAAAGCAGCAGGTATGGATGGAATCCCCCCAGAAGTCTGGAAGGCTGGCGGCAAAACTCTGCATGCCAAACTGCATGAGTTTTTCAAGCTTTGTTGGGACCAAGGTAAACTGCCTCAGGATCTTCGTGATGCCACCATCATCACCCTGTACAAAAACAAAGGCGAGAAATCAGACTGCTCAAACTACAGGGGAATCACGTTGCTCTCCATTGCAGGCAAAATCTTCGCTAGGATTCTACTAAATAGAATAATACCTAGTGTCGCCGAGAATATTCTCCCAGAATCACAGTGCGGCTTTCGCGCAAACAGAGGAACCACTGACATGGTCTTTGCCCTCAGACAGCTGCAAGAAAAGTGCAGAGAACAAAACAAAGGACTCTACATCACCTTTGTTGACCTCACCAAAGCCTTCGACACCGTGAGCAGGAAAGGGCTTTGGCAAATACTCGAGCGCATCGGATGTCCCCCAAAGTTCCTCAACATGATTATCCAACTGCACGAAAACCAACAAGGTCGGGTCAGATACAGAAATGAGCTCTCTGAACCCTTCTCCATTAACAATGGCGTGAAGCAAGGCTGTGTTCTCGCACCAACCCTCTTTTCAATCTTCTTCAGCATGATGCTGAACCAAGCCATGAAAGACCCCAACAATGAAGACGCTGTTTACATCCGGTACCGCACGGATGGCAGTCTCTTCAATCTGAGGCGCCTGCAAGCTCACACCAAGACACGAGAGAAACTTGTCCGTGAACTACTCTTTGCAGATGATGCCGCTTTAGTTGCCCATTCAGAGCCAGCTCTTCAGCGCTTGACGTCCTGCTTTGCGGAAACTGCCAAAATGTTTGGCCTGGAAGTCACATAACATATACATACACACATATATACATACACACACATCTCTCTCTCTCTATCTGTCTCTATCTATCTATCTCTATCTATCTCGATAGAGATAGATATACATATATACATATACACACACACACACACACACACACACACACACACACACACACACACACACACACACACACACACACACACACACACACACACACACACACACACACACACACACACACACACACACACACACACACACACACACACACACACACACATATATATATTTATGTAAAGGCTAAGGCTGCTCTTCAAGCTCAAAAGAAGATGCTGGATGAGAAATATACCTTACATCAGCAGCGAATGGAACAGGAGCAGCTAAGGATGCAGTGAATAAAGCAAGAAAGGCAACAGAAGAAGCTGCTAAGGGGGGGCAGCGAAAGAACCAGGTGAATCAGCAAATAGAACAGGAGGAGCAGCTAAAAAAGCAGCAATTGGAGCTAAGGAGAATGAGGGGACAATTGGATCTGAAATCAAAACTTGTTGCTGAGAAGGCAGAAGGAAAGGAACTGACAAGTTTAAAAGGACCTGTTGTTTAAAGCGACCTATTTCTGAGGACTGATGGTTAGATGTCATCATATGAAATGAGAGTATCTGATGTTAAGGCAGAACATTTTGTACCACTGTCACAAGGTGTGAATATACATGGACAAATCCTGCCCGAGCATGGTGTTGCCGGGACACAAACCCCAATAATGAATCGGTCGACAGAGATGTCACCAGAATTTGATTGTGAAATACGAGTTATCGGAACAGAAAATTAAGAAATTCACTTCTGAAGAAAAGGAAACAGAATAATGTGAAAATAAATCAAAGGCATTTAAACCAATATTGAAGGAATTATCTTCATCAACAACAGATGAAAATTAAGTATTAGTTGATGTTGCAAATACTGCTGGTGATTATTCCTGTGTAATTGAAGCTGAGGAAAGGCTAAAACAAATGACTGAGAACAAATCTGAAAGTAGCTTTCGTAGCCCAGAGGTTACAGCAGAAAAGGTCAGTGAAGAAATCTCACAACATGCTGCAAAACTGGCGAACACAAAAATGTGCTGATGGAATAAAGGAGTATGTGACTGACAGTATGATGCAACTGCCTGCAGAGAACAAAATGTTGAAAGAGGACTTGGATAATCATGAGAACAGTGAAAAGAAAACTTTTAACTTTTGCACTTGGAAACAAAACAGGATTTCAAAAGGATGAGAATGAATCCAATGATTCTTCAGTCTTGAAAGTGACCAAGGAAAAGGTCTAGGGAGTGGTTGGCAAGAAAAGAGATTTAATTGCAGATAGAATTTGCAAAGACGGAAAACTAAAAAAAAAATGAACACAGTTAATGAGGAAAGAGATTCAGTTTTATCAAGATGTAAAGGTTGGAGAAGGAGATTCATCCCTTGAAAGAGAACAAGTCATTCGTTAATAACACAAGACAGCCAACTACAGAAACAATCAAGACTGTAACTTGAAGGCCCAGCTAATAATGATGCAGAAAGGGGAAATTAATTCAAATTTGCTATAGCAGGGTTGAAAGCAGAAATACCAATGGATCACATGACCTTTTAATTTCAGATCAAGTTAGTAATTTCTTTGAAGGTAATGAGAGAATTACTTTCTTAACAAAAGAATTGAATGCAGAGAGACAGTTCAATAAAAGGCTTCAAAATAAAGAGTCAGAAAATAAGACTGAATTGGAAGTTGTAAAATTGGATCTGAAATTGCAATAAAAGACAATAGAAGCCAGAATGGTTGAAAAGGCTGCAGTTTTAGTGAAATACATTTCTAGGAGCCATAAGTGGAACCAGTCTACTTTTTTGCAGAACGATTCTGCAAATCCTGTCGTTGTTGATAAGTTTGAAGAACTAATGTCATTAAAATTTTAATCTTATCTATGACCAACTACAGGTAAGAAAGAAAAAAAGACAAGCAAACCTGTTGCAGGGAAGGTTAAGGAGACTCATTCATTGAAATCAAGAGTTTCAGATAAATCTTCAAAATCTGGTTCTGAAAGATCAAATTTGTGCTATGAGAAGCAGAATGCTGGAAAAAGGAAGAAATCCAAACGATATCCTGAAGATATACCTCGTGTTAAGCTCTAAAGGAAAGCTCTCTCTATTCTTACTGAGGAAGATCCAAGGTTTACTGGCAGACATTTTGGCTCATCGATTCTACAGTAGATGGAGGAACTTTAATAAGTACACACTGACTGTATTTTGTTTGCATTTTAGGTTTATACTTTGCTCACTGCACAGACTACATTTTGGGGGTAAAGATGAAAAAAGACCTGCATAACATTTTGGATGTTAGCTAGTTAATTGTTTATTATATTGATATATTGTGTATTTATTATAGCCATAGCATTTCTAATATAATAATTAGGGCCAAGTGCAAGAACCATGGCTCTCTCCTTACCTGTTGTTGGGCAGTGTCCCATCAGTCCCCACGGGTGTCAGCGGCATCCTGAAAGTTAGTAGGCCGCGCACGGCCATTTTGATTACTATGTTCATGGGTGTTGGCAGGCACATACAAAGGCTGGCACCGTTTGTGGTGCCGGAGGAGCATGGTGGCAAATGCGTGGTGAACCGTTGGAGCCAAGGCCAGTGTGTGCACAAAGGAGCCTGTGTGAGTGAGAGTTTAAATATAGGTTCGTCCACGCAAGTGGTCAGTTGAAGATTTGATGAGGGCAAGTTAGGTGTCCACAATTTCTGTTGACCGTTGAAGCAACATTAAATACAGTTGAACCACATTTAAGCAACGTTTTAAAATATGTCAAACAAGTATTAAAGAAAGATAACCATGTTTAAAGAAAGTTAAGGATTGTTGAACCACGTTGAATAGCTTTAAAGATTGTTAAGCTACGTTAACTTTTGTACAAATATTTTGTTAGGATCGACCACATAGAATGTTACTTCAAGACTTTTCATAGAACATTAAAGAAGATGGTTACAATTTTTGTGTGTTTAAATACAACTGAACTTGTATTGGACATAATTGAAAACACATTGTAGATACAAAACCTAACAGAGCCTCCAAGTGACTACCTTTATTGGAACAAAGTCGGTATAAGCAATAATCTGAGGACTAAAACTATAATATTTTGCATCTTGCCTGCAGGGATAACTCAAACATGCGCAAACTCAGGCATATAGTCATGGTTTTATATTACTCACAGCATGTTTCCATATTTTGATGCCACAAAATGCACTTTTTTTGAAGTGTCTTTCATGGGATCAGAATGTGGAAACCTGCTTTGAAGGTCAAACAGCTTTGCAATATGGGGGGAGGTTAGCACAGAAAGCACCCACAATAAGTAGTGTGGGAAGTAAAACACAGAATACTGCAGACACCGCTATTGATATAAAGGCACAATGCTGTTGCCTGCTTACATTTTTCTCGTAGCTTGATGAAGGGTTCAAGCCCTAAGTGTTTGTTATGTATCTTTATTTTTGCTCTATAAAGTACACTGTTTGACCTGCTGAGTTTCCCCAGCATTGTGGGGTTTTTTTCTTAGCAAAGTGGGCATGACTAAATCAACTTTAAATGTGGCAGTGTTTTTAAGGCTAAATATTAGATATTTCATTAAGGAGATTGCTCTGATTAGATTTCCCTTTGGCTTGGGTGACAGATACCAGGGGTTACAGCTATTAAGCACTGAGAGGTTGTCACCTATGGGGTGATGAATCATTGGAATGTTCCAGGAGCCCTGTGGAGTCTCAGATGTTGAATCGCTTCAAAATCTTTGGAGATCAAGCTCCTAAGGATCTGGGGGGTTACTTCAGACTGATTTTTAAAAATAATTGGCCCTGATCTAATTGAATAGCACAACAAGGAGGACCAATTCCTGTGTTTTTTTTACATCTCATGATCTTATTTTCTTTGAAGCATGTCATAGGCTGAATACAAGCATCAGGAACAAACTAATGTCTATTTGGGAAAAAGATGCATGTCAGCACCTTTCATTCTGTGTATAACGGCTTCTGTGAGGTATCAACAAAAGTGGGTGAACATTCAGCAGTTTTATCAGGAGGATTTATAAAAAAGAAAATCTGCAAAGGATCCTTAGCACTGCACAAGGTAAAACTCTCCAAACACAGACAAGTCAAATGACACTTGATGTCTGAGACACTGCACAACCAAAGATAAAAATGGCAAGAGTTTTTAAAAGCTATGGATTTTGGGTGTTTTCAGATGTTCAGTAAGGAAAGAACAATTTATCTCACCTTCTTTATTTACTTCTGTGAGGAAGGGACTTTGATTCCTACAAAGGAATGGAAAAATCTGGCATTCTGACAAATGCCATTCCAAGTCAAAGCTGAATCTTTTTATACAATTTACAGATGGAAGCAGTATTTTCTTGCAAGGAACCATTGATTGATTTTGGAGGACAGTATACTACAGGACCACATCTGCTTGGATCTCTGCACTACCATTGAGTAAAGAGCCCAAGTGTAGTGCGCTAGAAATAGAAGGGGAACATTGAGGGACATTTCTCACATCACAATAAATTTCTAATCACGGAGAAAAGTCCTCAGAAGTTTATTTTAAAGAAAAATTAAAAGGTAAAGTTCAAATATAACAACTTGATCCACTTCGCAGCCAACTTCCACCCCCATCTCAAACTTGCTTGGTTCATCTCCAACAGCACTCCCCCCTTCCTGGATCTCTTTTGTCTCCATCGCAAGCTTTCCACCAACATATATTATGAAAACACTAACTACCATAACGAGCTTGACTACACGTCCTCACATCGTTCCCTGCAAGGATTCCATCCCCTTCTCTCAATTTCTCTGTCTTTGCCACATCTGTTCCCAAGATGAGGCCTTCCAGTCCAGATCTTCCAAAATGTCTCCCTTCTTCCACAAATGTGGCTTCTCTTCCACACTATCAACTCAGCCCTCAACCAGATCTCCTCCATTTCCTGGTCCTCTCTGCCCCCAGTCACAACAAACATAGGATCCCCCTTACCTTCACCTACCACTCCACAAGCCTCCACATCCAACACGTTATCCTCTAGAATTTCTGGCACTTACAACAGGAACAGACTAACAGACACATCTTCTCCTCTTCTCTCCTCACTGCCTTCCGTAGGGATCACTCCCTCCGTGACTTCCTCATCCACTCATCCCTCCCAACTAATTTCCCCTCACCTCCAGCACCTTCCCCTATGATGCAGGAGGTGCCACTCTTGCTCCCACACCTCCTCCCTTACTATGGTCCGAGGCCCCAAACAGGCCTTTCAAGTGAAGCAACAATTCACTTTTGTATCCACAGGACTGATTTATTGCATCCAGTGTTCCCTTTGTGGTCTTCTCTAAATTGGAGATTGGGAGATCGCTTCACTGAGCGCATTTACTCTCTCTGCATTAGTGATAGAGACCTCCCAGTAGCCAACCTTTTCAGTTCTGTATCACACTCATGTCTGTCCATGGCCTTATGTATAGTCCCACCAAGATCACCTGCAAATTGAAGGAACAATACCTGATTTTCCATCTGGACACTCTCTCGCCAGATGGCATTAACATAGACTTCTCTGGTTTCAGCTCACCTGCTCTTCTACTTTCCAATTCTCCCTCCCTTCACTCAACTATCCCTCCTCCCCTTGATCGCTGGTGTCCCCTCCCCCTTTTCTCCACCTATCTTATCCTGCCTTTTCAACCACCACTCCCCCCCCCGCTCTCTTTTATTCAGATACCTGTTGACATTTTTGCATACCTTGATGAAGAGCTCAAGCCCAAAATGTCAATTGTGTAATTTCACCGTTGATATATAAAGGACACCACTTGACCTGCTGAGTTTTTCCAGCTTTGTGATTTTACTTCAACCACGGTGTCTGCAGATTTTCGTGTTTTACTTCTTTCAAATATAAAAAGTGGATTCAAAGGAATCAAAATCTATAATCAGACTATCTTCATCAAGCAGCAGTTCATTTGCCAGTTATTTTATTTTTTTTAAAAATGCAGTTGGAACCCTGCATTTGATTGAGTGTCTGCCTGCCTAGTGTTAAAATTATTGGAACAAATATAAAGCGATCACATTCTGACACAAGGGTGAAATGCATAATGTTGGAAATTTAGGATGCTAATGAACCAATTTGTCATCCATTACAAATAATTTCTGAACAGGCAGGAATGATGAAGTTCACTCTCACATCCCTGTGCAGCTTGCAATTCATTAAACACAGCTTTTTTTAAAACCATGCCGGAACAGAGCAATTTAACAATCTGAAGGTGGGCCTCATAACCTCTGCAAGAATTCTATTGTGAAAAGCCAGGTGCGAAAGTTGTCCACAAGATAAAACAAATTACAGCTACAACACAGGAGGGAAACAATATTAAGTGTAAAGTGAAAATGGATCTGGCTGAGGCAATATCTACAGTATCTTGAAGCTGTAGATTGCATCTTTAAGTTTGGACAGAACATGGCAACCACAAGGACACCTGAAACATGCCAAAACTGATAATCTGATTAGAAAGAAGGCTCTCACAACATGTTAAGACCAAGATTGAATACATTTGTTCTGATTATGAAAGTAGTTGCTTGGATGCTGGGGGGGAAAAAAAAACATCAATCTCTTATCAAGTTTTCCAAACCCAAAGTACTGTAACCACTGCCTGACCTATGAAATATTCCCAGCATTTTCAGTCTTCTGTGATGTTGATGTATCTTGAAAATGCTGATGTAAAAGATATTTTTTTAAAAAAGGGTAGCAAAATACTGGCAGATTATTTGGGGAAGGAGGGTGGGGGCTCAATATGTGCCACCTGAGGCATCACTTCATACCTGCTGATGGCCTCTCAGATATAGGAACCACAAGTGTGATCAGCTCGCCACATCAAGAGAGAATAAGTGCAGTTGGAGGCCGTGACATTGTGTTTGGGTCCAGGACAATCCAGCTTTCCCCATGGATAAGTTGATGCCATCTGATATTAGACAGAATGTGTGTGATACAATTTCCCTTGGAAAGGAAAATGCATTTTGCAAAATGGCTATTGATTAAACTATCCTAGCTTTCCAATCCCACATGCATGCAAGGACAAATTTAATATGTCAGTGATTAAAATAGTGATTGAAACATTCAGTACAGTTCCAGCATGGACGCATCAGAATGATTTCTTTAATTCTTTTAATTTACCTGCTCTTTTCACAGACTTGCTGAGTGTTTCCAGTTCCTGTTTCACCTTACCTACAATAGAAGATACTTGCATAAGGGAGAGTGTGTTGTGTTCAGAAATAGATTAATGGGTTCAAAGAGAATCAAGGCTGAATGCACATTATCAACAAACAATAGCATTTATTTTTTGCAGGGGAACTCACAAATGGGCACACACTCACAGACTAACCCAGAATCTCTCTTCTTACTCTTTGGCTTGGCTTCGCGGACAAAGATTTATGGAGGGGGTAAATGTCCACATCAGCTGCAGGCTCGTTTGTGGCTGACAAGTCCAAAGCAGGACAGGCAGACACGGTTGCAGCGGTTGCAGGGGAAAATTGGTTGGTTGGGGTTGGGTGTTGGGTTTTTCCTCCTTTGTCTTTTGTCAATGAGGTGGGCTCTGCGGTCTTCTTCAAAGGAGGTTGCTGCCCGCCGAACGGTTTGAGGCGATATCAGCCCACTGGCGGTGGTCAATGTGGCAGGCACCAAGAGATTTCTTTAGGCAGTCCTTGTACCTCTTCTTTGGTGCACCTCTGTCACGGTGGCCAGTGGAGAGCTCGCCATATAACACCATCTTGGGAAGGTGATGGTCCTCCATTCTGGAGACGTGACCTACCCAGTGCAGTCGGATCTTCAGCAGCATGGATTCGATGCTGTCGGCCTCTGCCATCTCGAGTACTTCGATGTTAGGGATGAAGTCGCTCCAATGAATGTTGAGGATGGAGCGGAGACAACGCTGGTGGAAGCGTTCTAGGAGCCGTAGGTGATGCCGGTAGAGGACCCATGATTCGGAGCCGAACAGGAATGTGGGTATGACAACGGCTTTGTATATGCTTATCTTTGAGGTTTTTCAGTTGGTTGTTTTTCCAGACTCTTTTGTGTAGTCTTCCAAAGGTGCTATTTGCCTTGGCGAGTCTGTTGTCTATCTCGTTGTCGATCCTTGCATCTGATGAAATGGTGCAACCGAGATAGGTAAACTGGTTGACCGTTTTGAGTTTTGTGTGCCCGATGGAGATGTGGGGGAGCTGGCTGATGGAGGACCTCAGTTTTCTTCAGGCTGACTTCCAGGCCAAACATTTTGGCAATTTCCGCAAAACAGGACGTCAAGCGCTGAAGAGCTGGCTCTGAATGGGCAACTAAAGCTGCATTGTCTGCAAAGAGTAGTTCACAGACAAGTTGCTCTTGTGTCTTGGTGTGAGCTTACAGGTATACAAATAACTACACCTTGAGTGTAAATAAATCACTGCTAAATATTCTCAACTCCCAGTTGAGAATGCAAGAGTTAAAAACACAACACCCATCCACCCACAGGCCCAGAACACTAATGAACAGTAAATTAATTTCAACTAACAAGCATATCAAATCAACCTGGTTTCCAGTATCAACTACAGCACAGGATCCAGGATAGGCCCATTGAAAATCAGCCTCTGGCACCCACCTGTGGCTGACAATCTGGACTTCAGTGTGTTCTCAAAACAGCAGCAAATAAAGTGGCCAAACATGCGCCACACATGACCTTTTAATGCCAGGCCCATTCACATGACCTGTTTGAACCAATCGTGCATCAACCTCACCTGTGGGCAGATCTCACAATTTATTGACACCCAGAAAACCAATCACACGTCAGCTGCAAGAACCAATCACAGGTGGGCAGACCTAACCCTTGGTTGGCAGATAAGGTCTGATCTCAGGCTTGTTGGAGAGGTCACATAACCTTCAACAGAGTGCAGAAAATATTCACTAGAATTCCAGAGACGGTGGGTTTGGCATGAGTGGAGGGTGAGTAAAATGGAATTGTATTGTCTGACAATACCTAATACTCTAAATATGCCTGGGATTGTCTGATCTTGGAAGTTAAGCAGGCTCAGGACTGGCCAGTAATTGGAGGTGACACCAGTTGCTCTAGGTTTTTGTGAGGGGCTCTGGACAAAGTGGCAGCTCTCTGTCTGCCTTACAATAGACACAAGTTAAAAAAAACATCATTTGTTATATTCTAAATGTAGTATTAAGTGACAATAATGGAACCTTTACTTTTACCTTTAGAATGTTGAAGAGTGAGAGGAGATCTCATTGAAATTTATGAATCTGTGTTTTTCTAAAGGGATTATGATGCATTTCCTTTTATTTGTGAATAACAATGTAGACTAACCACTAAGATGCAAGACCATAATGTTTTTCTGTTGTTGCTCCCACATATTGGGAATGTGGAGCCTGAAAGAAAAACAATGTTGTTCATTTGAATAAAAAATCAAGATGTACCAGCAAATCACAATCACATTACAAGGATGTTACCCATGGTAGGAGATTCTAGGACAAGAGGGCAGAACTTCTGGATAAAAGGGGGTCAATTTAAAATGGAGTCAGAAGGTTGTGAAGCTGTGGAACATATTGCCACTGGTGGCTGTGGAAGTGAGGTTGAAAGTGGAGATTGACAGCTATTTGATTAGTCAGGGCATCAAGGGTTATGGGGAAAAGCCAGGGAATGGGGCTGAGTGGGAAGATGGATGAGCTCATGATTTGAATGGCAAAGCAGTCTCAGTGGGCCATTGGTGCTGCTTCAGGTCATTGATCTTGTGAAACTATGACAATTTCTATGCTAATTACAAGAAAAAATTGTGTCGCCTTTGTCAGAAGCCTACTGAACTCCACAGGTCAGGCAGCATTTATTTTTATTTATTCAAGGATTGTTGGCTTTAGAGGGCGAGCCAGCATTTAATTGCTCATTTCCAATTGCCCTAAGGAAATAGTGGTAAATTGCCTTCTTGAACTTTTGAGGCAGGCCCAAAATGTTTTTGGGGAGAGAGTTCAAGCATTTTAACCAATTGAATCAGAATTTATTGATATGAACAAGTCAAGAAATTCTGTGTTTGTGGCAACATCATAGAGCAGACATTCAAATTATAACCATCTTATAACAATAAACCTATTTTAAAAAATGCTCAAAAGTAAGGCAGTGACTTTGGTTCACTGATTATTCAGGAATCTGATGGCAGCAGATAAGAAGCTGTCCTTGTCCCATTGAGTGCTCATCTTTAGGCTCCTGCACCCTTTTCCCACTGGCAGTAGAGTGAAGAGGGCATAGCCTTGGTAATTGGGGGTCTTGGAGGATAGAGGCTACTTTTTTTAAAAGACATCGCCTCATGCAGATGTCCTCGATGGGGTGATGGAGTGAAGATGAAGGATGTGAAGTTAAAGAAAATGATGGAGTGAAGGTGAAGGAATGATGAGATATTTCGAAGGATGCTGTGTGGCTTGGAGGGCAAATTCAAGATGGTGGATTTCCCTTTGCCTTTCTAGCAGGTGGAGGCTGGGGGTTTGGAAGGTGCTGTCCAAGGAACCTTTGTGAGTTGCTGAAGCCAACAATTGATAAATCTGGAGCAGGCTTTTGACCCAAAATGTCATAATTCCATTTCCCTCCATGGATGCTGCTTGACCCAAAAAGTTTCTCCAGCATTTTGTTTTATTTTTACTCACTGAATTCCAGCATCTTCAGTCACATGTCTTTATTTCATAGAATTTGTCTCACTTGATGCAAACATTTTCAGAAGGTTTCTAAGCAATGGAAAATAGCAATTTCTGGATGATAAGATATTACTATTAAATCCACTGGGATTGTTCCATTTTTTTCTTTGATCTCAAGGTAAGCCATTTTAAAATCAACCAGAGTAGGTGGTGTTTTGAGTTCTTTGAAGAATGACATGTTTCTTGTCAGGATTTATAAAAGATGCATGCTGTGATCATGGATCTTGTGGCAAACACTTCAAATGACTGCAGGTCATTTACTGCAAAGGCATAGATCTGAATTTCATGAGTTTCTCTGCATTTGCTTTTATGCTTTCTTGACATTTCATCCTCCCATTGTTGTTGATCTTTCACCTCACATGGTATTTCTTTAAGCTATGTTATGTGATATGATATGTTTATTGTCATGTGTGCAGATGCATTGAGGTTGTTGCTGCAGCCAAACTGGTATGTAAGATGTACCAACAATAGTAAATTTAATACCATATTGTGCTTTGAGACAAAAGGACATAGTAAATTGAAAAGGATGGATAAATAATTATAGATGTGGTGAATGCAAGTGAAGTGTTTCAATAGTGCAGGCAGATCTTTTGGAGGTCTCAGAGTAGTTTATGGTTCAGGCAGGTTATATGTGCCTTCTTTGCACAAAAATTAATATTGCGTCCGATAGATGCAACCATGAGTTAATTGTAATTTGTATCAAAATATTACAGTGGATGTGCAATGTCAGGAAAACATACAGCATCCATAATGTATTCAATACTTCTAAATTACTGTAATGCACATTGAAAGCATGATATTTGTTTCATTACATTTTCAACTTTGCTCATTATTTCTATCCCATATTCATGCTCAAGTT
The DNA here is from genome assembly GCF_036971445.1 of Narcine bancroftii. Taxonomy (NCBI): domain Eukaryota; kingdom Metazoa; phylum Chordata; class Chondrichthyes; order Torpediniformes; family Narcinidae; genus Narcine; species Narcine bancroftii. Next base: position 30,460,346 of record NC_091476.1, on the reverse strand, counting down.
TTGAGTATGAAGTTCTGTGACCTTTCCCAGATGACTGATGCAGTCGATTGCTGGGCACAAGAATATCAAAAGTTGATCTGCAGTATTCACTGATCCTACAGTAGTTGCATTCCATCCACCTCCTATTACACTACATCCAATGTTCAAAATTATTAAAATATAATGGAACAGAATCATATGTAAGCACTAAATTGATGTACTGTGGAAACTAGAAATCTAAAAGAGAAGTGAAAAATGAGCAGACTTGATGATAGGTCCACAACCATCATCAATACCATTATAAATACAGTCATTCCCCAGAGGCTGGTGGAGAAGTTGTCCTTGCTGGGACTCAACACCCTTCTCTGTAATTGGATCCTGGACTTTGTAATGGAAAGACCACAGTCTCTCTAAGTCGGTAGTAGAATGTCGAGCACTGTCACGCTGAGCACGGGCGCACCTCAGAGCTGTGTTCTCCGCCAGCTCCTGTTCACGCAACTGATCCACGACTGCATGGCCAGATTCAGCTCCAACGGAGGCATCAAGTTTGCAGGTGACATGACAGCAGTTGGCCTCATCAACAACGAGTTGCACTACAGAGGAGAGGTGGAAAATCTTGTGGAACAGTGTGAGAGCACCAACCTGAGTCTCAATGTGGACAAGATGGCGATGATCATGGACTTCAGGAGGATGAGGAATGAGCACCCTCCACTACACGTCAACAGCTCTGAAGTAGAGAGAGTGGAGAGCGCAAAGTTCCTTGGAGTTCACTTAACGTGATCTATCGTGGACACTCAACGTTCCTTCACTTGTCAGGAAGGCACAACAACGCCTGCACTTCCTGAGACGACTGAAGCAGGCAAGGCTACTGGCTACCATTATGTCAACCTTCTATAGGAGCTCTATCGAGAGTATTCTGGCCGGCCTCATCACAGTGTGGTATGGTAGCTGCAGAGAAATGGATCAGAGGTCGATCCACAGGGCCATAAGAGTGCGAGAGCAGATCTCTGGGGTCTCACGATTTACCAGGTTTGTTGTCCAAAGACGGCACGCAAAATCATTGAAGAGCTCTTCCACCCTGCACACAGCATCATGAGCTGCTTCCATCAGGGAACAGATGCAGTATCAGAGTCAACATCACCAGGCTGAGAAGCAGCTTATTCCCATGGGCAGTGAGAATGCTGAACGACGAAAGGAGCTGCTCACACTAACCATCCGAGGCTCTCATTTGTACAGAAGAAAATCTATTTATTTATTTATTTATATAGATGACATATTTCTCCTGCATATATATTGTTTGTCTGTATGTGTGTTACATCGGAGCCGAACAGGAGTGTGGGTATGACAACGGCTCTGTATACGCTTATCTTTGTGAGGTTGTGTGTGTGCATGTTTTGCACTGAGGACATTGTTTCATCAGGTTGTACTTGTACAATTAGATGACAATAAACATGAATTGAACTGAAACGTGACCTCTGATTCTCTGACAACAGATGCTGTTTAACCTGCTTCATATTAGCAGCGTATTGTAGTAAAGTTCGAAATTGAGTATAAGGTACAGTACAGTCAATGGTCAAGAAATTCAATTATTTATTGCTTCATGCAGTGATATGACAATGAAAATCAGTTTATTTGTTTCAGATTGAAAAGTGTTTTGCATCATTCCTGAAATTGAACAAGAAATGTCAACCTTGTGCCCTAATGAGATCATAGCAGGAAGTTTGGGACAACCCAGGAGTGACCATGGTAAAGGTAAAAGTGGGCACTTCAGCAAGGACTGTGATTATTGTCAGGTTGAACATCAATTTTTTTTTTTAATCACCACACCATCTTGACCCTTGCTCTACCCAAACCATACATTTTTGAGTGCTGGGCTCTGAAGCAGAACGCTTTGCCTCATTACACAACCTGCCCCCTGCCTTGAGCCACATATCTGTTGATCCTCCTCAAGTGAGTCTCAGAATTAAAAAACAAATGGCACATTGGTTGCAATATCAAAATGGTTGCTAATTCCCCATTCATTGCAGAGCACAAGACTTTCTTAGTTTCTTTATGCTAATCTATAGTTACATTATATAATTTTGCAAATTAACATTTGTGGTTGTTCCAGATTGCATTGTCTGATAATGCAAAAGAGAATCTAGACAAGGATTGTTGTCTTGAATTTGATGAAACAAATGTATAACCAAGTGTCTGAAGATCCATTCATTGGGAACAATAAATCATTCCTGTAAAATTGATTGCACTTCCTATTCATCTTGCCTAGTTGCTTGTAATAATCCTGAGTTAATGTGGATCATGTTCGAATTGAAGTACCATAGTCATCTTGAGTTATTGTAATGTCAAAGCCACTGAATATAAATAACAATGCAATTAACCTGTATAAAGCAGAATTTTTTGAACAACATCCACACACACTGCATTTAGATCATGTTTTCAATCAAGGGAATTCACAGAAGCTTCAGAGAAAGATGGAAGCTTTCAATAATGGTGACTTCTGAAGTTTGTCTTTGAACTCCACACTAAAGCATGTGGTCAGTCATGAGGTACAAAAGGGTTAAAGTGGAAGTGTTGGAGATGCCATTGTGTATCTCAGATTTGCTCCACTCTTGGAAATGTAACATGGAAAAATGGGACAGACTGTACATATAGAACTGATAGAAAATGACACTGGAGAATTGTAATGGGAAACAAGGAGATGGAAGAGGAACTCAATGAGTATTTTGCAACAGTTTTCACTAAAGAAGACATTAGCAATACACTGGACTTTCAAAGATGTCAGGGAAGAGAGGTGAATGCAGTTGGAATCACCAGAGTGATGGAGCTTGGGAAGTTGAATGGTTAAAGGATTGATGTCTCCTGGACCAAATAGAATGTGATCATGAGTTCTGAAATAAGTAGCACTAGAAATTGTGGAAGCCTTAGAAATAATCCTCCTCAGAGTCAATAGATTCTGGCATGGTTCCAGAGAACTGGAAAATTGCAAAGGTCACTCTGCTATTTAAAATGGGAGGGAAGCAGGCAGCAAAAAAATAAATTATAGACCTGTTAGTCTAACAGCAGTGATTGGGAAGTTGTTGGACTCAATTGTCAAGGATGAGGTTAGAGAACCTGTAGGTGTATGACAGTAGAGACCAAAGTCAACATGGCTTCCTGAAGGGAAAATCCAGCCTGTCTGCAATGTTTTGAGGAAACCACAAGCAGGGTGGGCAAAGGATATGCAGTGGATGGGATATATTTTGATTTACAAAGGCAGGGGAGTAGAGATGAGTGGGAGAATGGATCAGCTCATGATAGAAAGGCAGAGAAGATTTGATGAGCCAAATGGCCAACTTCTGCTCCTAGATAATGGTTGATACATTACTTCTGTGGATCCTTCCATTTTGTGGAAATCCAGTGTTCACTGTTGCTCTTCTCATTTTTTATTTTTTTCTCAGGCAATGATGGAGCTTATTTTTCCAGTTGATATGGACTTTTGAAAGTTTGTAATTTCACTGATTTAAAACCATTTGTTTTAATACATTTAATGAGTTTCAGATTTAAATACCCTATTGCAAAATAGTTTTATTGATACAAAGCAAAATGAGGATAATATGACAATTGTAACTCGACTGGCCTATTGTCATCTACAATATTGTTTCGTTTGTACTTAATCGACCTGTTCTGAGTCAACAAGAACTGTGCGATGCTTCCAAACTCAGGAGATTTCAAACACAACCCTCTGCTTGATTTACCAACTCCCCATTTCCTTTTCACCCCCACAAACTAACACCTTCAGTTTGCTTTCATCATCACCTCAGAAAAATTTAAGTTGTCTTATATTTTGGAGGGTATCCATATTATACTCTTGCACAGACTGCCTAACTCGCCAGATGTGGCTCATTAATGGGGGTGTGTGTCCTTGATAACTCTTATCTCTGCATGGAGTATGTGCTGAGGGGTGGACAAAAGCTCAGTACAACCAAAGCAAAAGCTTCATGAGAAAGGAACAGTCTCATGTCCTTCCACTGTGGGATATTGACAGACTGAAACTGGTGGGGAAACAACTCAATCAACAGAAGGGGGAGTAAACCAAGGAGGACACATTCATGGCAAAAATAAATACTATCTATGGAGAAGTTGTGTACTCCATAAGTACTGCCAAAGAGGACAATTAATAGCTGGCACTACAAGGCACAGATTCAAAATTTATATGGAAAGATGACACTAAGAATATAAAAACTTGCACTTTAGTGCGTGTGTGCGTGTGTGCGTGTGTGCGTGTGTGCGTGTGTGCGTGTGTGCGTGTGTGCACACACACATACACACACACACGCATACACACACACACGCATACACACACACACGCATACACACACACACGCATACACACACACACGCATACACACACACACGCATACACACACACACGCATACACACACACACGCATACACACACACACGCATACACACACACACGCATACACACACACACGCATACACACACACACGCATACACACACACACGCATACACACACACACGCATACACACACACACGCATACACACACACACGCATACACACACACACGCATACACACACACACGCATACACACACACACGCATACACACACACACGCATACACACACACACGCATACACACACGCATACACACACGCATACACACACACACGCATACACACACACACGCATACACACACACGCATACACACACACGCATACACACACACGCATACACACACACTCGCATACACACACACGCATACACACACACACGCATACACACACACACGCATACACACACACACGCATACACACACACACACATACACGTATATCTACATATATACTCACACATACACACACACACATATATACACACACGTATATCTTTGGCTTGGCTTCGCGGACAAAGATTTATGGAGGGGTATTGTCCACGTCAGCTGCAGGCTCGTTTGTGGCTGACAAGACCGATGCGGGACAGGCAGACACGGTTGCAGCAGTTGCAAGGGACAATTGGTGGGTTGGGGTTGGGGGTTGGGTTTTTCCTCCTTTGTCTTTTGACAGTGAGGTGAACTCTGAGGTCTTCTTCAAAGGAGGTTGCTGCCCGCCAAACTGTGAGGTGCCAAGATGCACGGTTTGAGGCGATATCAGCCCACTGGTGGTGGTCAATGTGGCAGGCACCAAGAGCTTTCTTTAGGCAGTCCTTGTACCTCTTCTTTGGTGCACCTCTGTCTCGGTGGCCAGTGGAGAGCTCGCCATATAACACTATCTTGGGAAGGTGATGGTCCTCCATTCTGGAGACGTGACCTACCCAGAGCAGTTGGATCTTCAGCAGCATGGATTCGATGCTGTCGCCTCTGCCATCTCGAGTACTTCGATGTTGGAGATGAAGTCGCTCCAATGAATGTTGAGGATGGAGCGGAGACAACGCTGGTGGTGATGTCGGTAAAGGACCCATGATTCGGAGCCGAACAGGAGTGTGGGTATGACAACAGCTCTGTATACGCTAATCTTTGTGAGGTTTTTCAGTTGGTTGTTTTTCCAGACTCTTTTGTGTAGTCTTCCAAAGGCGCTATTTGTCTTGGCGAGTCTGTTGTCTATCTCGTTGTCGATCCTTGCATCCGATGAAATGGTGCAGCTGAGATAGGTAAACTGGTTGACCATTTTGAGTTTTGTGTGCCCGATGGAGATGTGGGGGGGGGGGTGCTGGTAGTCATGGTGGGGAGCTGGCTGATGGAGGACCTCAGTTTTCTTCAGGCTGACTTCCAGGCCAAACATTAAGGCAGTTTCTGCAAAACAGGATGTCAAGTGCTGAAGAGCTGGCTCTGAATGGGCAACTAAAGCGGCATCGTCTGCAAAGAGTAGTTCACGGACAAGTTGCTCTTGTGTCTTGGTGTGAGCTTACAGGCGCCTCAGATTGAAGAGACTGCCATCCGTGCGGTACCAGATGTAAACAGCGTCTTCATTGTTGAGGTCTTTCATGGCTTGTTTCAGCATGATGCTGAAGAAGATTGAAAAGAGGGTTGGTGCGAGAACGCAGCCTTGCTTCACGCCATTGTTAATGGAGAAGGGTTCAGAGAGCTTATTGCTGTATCTGACCCGACCTTGTTGGTTTTCGTGCAGTTGGATAACCATGTTGAGGAACTTTGGGGGGCATCCGAGGCGCTCTAGTATTTGCCAAAGCCCTTTCATACTCACGGTGTCGAAGGCTTTGGTGAGGTCAACAAAGGTGATGCAGAGTCCTTTGTTTTGTTCTCTGCACTTCTCTTAGAGCTGTCTGAGGGCAAAGACCATGTCAGTAGTTCCTCTGTTTGCGCGAAAGCCGCACTGTGATTCTGGGAGAACATTTTCAGCGACACTAGGTATTATTCTATTTAGGAGAATCCTAGCGAAGATTTTGCTTGCAATGGAGAGCAGCGTGACACACACACACACACACACACACACACACACACACACACACACACACACACACACACACACACACACACACACACACACACACACACACACACACACACACACACACACACACACACACACACACACACACACACACAGAGTTATAGATAAAGTTTATTTTCTTATTTATGCCTGTTGGTGTTTTGTGCTAATCATTTGTCAGTCACACTATCTTTTTGCTAATTATCACCAATCTACAAACAATGGAATTGGCTCTCGAGTCATAATCATTTTGAGTATTGTGCATTACTCCTAAGAATTAAACACCTTTTTTAAAAAGGGTTAAAAATATACTGTTTCTTGAAAATACTCATTAAGTAAGGGAACATTACTCCTAAGAATTAAACACCTTTTTAAAAAAAGATTAAAAATATACTGTTTCTTGAAAATACTCATTAAGTAAGGGAGAGATAAAATCAAAAATGAAAGATCATCTCTCTCAGCATCCTGCTGCCTGATGTGACTGTGACAAAGTTAACTGGAGGGTGATGCTGATAGATGCAAATGGTCTTTATTCCTCATGCCAAACGGCCATTCTCTAGGAGATCTTCAGTTGAATCTTTCCAGGCTGAACATACATCACGTTTTTTGTGCTCTTAAGAATAAAGTTAACAGCAGGTGGTTCTCAATGCGCTTTCTCGCTTCCACCTACAGAAAGAAGTCATTCAGCTGGAACCTATGAAGAAAAGATTCACAAGAATTTTGCCTTGACTGGAGGGGACTAGGTTATAAAGAGAGACTTAATGGATTGTGATTTGATTGTTATGGGTGTGGGAGGCTGAGGGTTGACTTTCCAGATGCTTTTACAATTGTGTGGAACATAGATAAAGGTGAATGGTCACTGTCATTTTTCCAAGGGTAGGGGAGTCTAAAACCAGATGGAATAGATTTAAGGTAAGAGAAGAAAGATTTAACAAGAACCAGAGAAGAGACTTTTTCTCACATATTTTGAGAACAAGCTGCCAGAGAAGTGGTGAAGATAGCTATATTTGCATTATTAACAGACATTTGGTAGGTGCATGGATAAGAAAATGCAGCCAAATGGGATGAGCTCAGGAAGGTGATTTGTTGGGCATGAACAAGTTGGACCTATGGGCTTGTTTCCATTAAAAAGACATATCTCTGATTTTTGCTGGGGCTCTGATTACATAACCTGTCCCACTTTTGAACAATTAAAACATCCTTTCAGTGCAATCCTTTATTCCACAGCTTTGCTTCCACTTATGTGTGAAGTTTGGACCCTACCCTGGTTTCAGCCCAACTTGCTGAGTGACTCTGAATGGTGTCTAAATCTATGGCAGCCAAATGCTGATCTTTCTTCACTCTCTTAGGTCTACTCCCCAGACACAGGAATCATAGTCTAAGTGGATCCTACTGCTATCCAGGAGACCAAGAAGCTCCTGGTCAGCTGAGTTCAGTCTTTCCTGAACCATATACAGAAAAAATAGAACATTCTGTTCTGGATTGCCTGTTCCTGAATGTACTTCATATACCCAATAGGTTTGCTCTGTGCAGTCTTTGCAGACTCTTTGCCTTTCTGAATTACTGCTCTCCAATTCCTCTCATGTTGTTATTTCACATCTTTAATGATGCCACATCTCTCCTCAGTATCAACATTTCCCTACCCTTGAGCCCCCTGGGCTTGTGCTTTCAGATCTCCCTCATCACCTTCCTCTTTGGCCACTTTCATGCCTGCCACATTGTTGGAGCAAATCTTTTGGGGCATTTTCTGTTTATTTCTCAGACTGTTCTTAGCTCTGACTAATTTTGTCCTGATATTGTTCTATTTCCGTCGTTACTCTCACTGTTACTTGAATCTATCTGGCTCTGCTTACACTCTTATGTTTTTCCGATAAACTTTGTGTGAGTTTACAGGCCTGAAGAAGGTCTGACATCTTGGCATTGGTCGTTCACACACGAAAGATCAAAATTCCAAATCTCTGTTTCTTTACACGGAAATGCAGAAAGTTAAGAGGTGGGACTTGTAACGCCACTGTGGCAACATCCTATTCACTTGCCCATTGTACACTGAATGCCCCCTGCAGTTCACTTTAGACTGCAGGCTTTCTGGGAAATTGACAAAGAATCTTGGAGGTAAAATATCGGAATGGGAGTGACACCCTCATTCCCACGTTTTACACAGCATGTGTTCTGTGAAAATGGGAATTATTTCCTGGATCACAGCGACTGTGTGAAAAATATAATTGTTTAACCGTTCTTCATTTGTGTTCCTTTCCTTCTCTAGTTCTACTTGCACACTGGCGAACTGCTGAACTTGACACCTCTATTTCCTCTGCAAGAATTTCCAAATAAATTCCAATCGCAAACAAAAGAAAAGTAATGGAGTGAAATGCTGTAAGAGTACACCCATGAAGTAAATGAGGACTATTGCATCTGTCATTGCAAAGATTTTCTTTAATGCATTCTTCCAAAAAGAGTATGGTGGGTCTCCTGAGCGAGTTTACACATTCCCTTCTGATACCCAGAATGTTACCTTTCGCATCACTGCCCAGACTCTATGTCCATGCCACTCCCCTCATCACCCCCAAAATGCTCTGAATAGTGAGTGACCATGTACCATAATCAATGATCCGGTCACATCAAACTACCTGGTGCTGTTTGGATCCGCAGCTATATTTACAAAGCTCCCCTCTTAATTTAAAACCTGATTTCTATTTATAATTTACATTTTGAATGTTTATTTTAGAAGACTAGTTCTTGTTTGCATCAATATCTTGTGATCCATAACTCTAAAATAATTCCTAATATTCCCTACTAAGCATTTTTTTAGTACAATAGTTTCTTTTATATTTCTAATTCAAATGATGTCTGTGACCAGAGAGAATCTTGGACCATTTAATTTTTTTTAAATTTATTGATTGTATCTGTTAATTTTATGGGATACAACTGGAAAAGGAAATGATTTTGCCCATTCCAGATTGCTTTTGGGAAGTTGGGGGTGAGCTGTTGACTTGAGTGACTCAATTTCTTCTGATTCAGGTGCACCCACACATCTTAAATGTTTGCTTTGAGTAAAGCAAGTAATGACAAAACACGTCCATATTAAGTGTGCAACTTTGAGGAAAATTTGCAGGGGGTAGTGCCCTCATGTGCCTTGTTCCTTGGTGGTAGAAGGAATGGTTTTGGGAAATATTGTCAGAGTGGTCTGAGCAAATCGTGGGTGGGTATTTTATTGATGGAATATGCTGCAACCAAAGCTGGAATGAATGGACGTGTAGGTTGGATGAAATATCATTCAACTGGTTTTCCAATCAATTGGATTTAAATTGGAGAATATCAAGCTTCTTGAATATAACTAGAACTGCACTAATTCAGGTCAATGGAGATTGTTCCACTGCACACATAACTTCCTTTTCTTCCAGAATTGGGGTGAAACTCACTTACCTGTTCATATCAATGGTGGAGATATCAGATAGCTTAAGGATTTTTTCTAAATGTATTTTAAAAATATGATTTTATTCATACAGCACAGTAACAGCCCTTTCAGCCCATGATCCCGTGCCACTCAATTACACCCAAATGACCTACAACCTCCGGTATGTTTCGAATGATGGGAGGAAACCGGAGCCCCTGGAGAAAGCCCATGCAAACATGGGGTGAACATACAAATTCCTTATGGGTCGTGTGGAATTCTAACCCTGGTCCTGATCGCTAGTGCTGTAACAGCGTTGCGCTAACCGAGCTGCTCCAAATTCCTTGTAGTAAGTATCTCCATCTCCAGGCCCCTGTCCTGGTTCAGTCATGTCGATTGATGACCAAGAAAGTGCATCAGCACCTCTATAACAGAATCCTAAGGAAATATGGCCTGTCACCTTTGTTCCTCAACAACTTCTACAAACACACAATGTAAGTATCCTGTCAGAGAGCTTCACTGCATTTTATGCAAACTGCTCCATCCAAGACCACACAAAACTACTGCAAGTTATGTATGCAGCTTTAACCATCACACGACCCCCTCCCTTTCTCCATCTATAACTTCAGCTGTAAACGCTCAATGCTGAAGAAACTCAACAGGTCAAACAGTGTATTTGATAGAGCTAAGAGAAAGATACATAACTGACATTTTGGGCTTGAGCCCTTCACCAGTTTTTTTTATATAAAGAACACTCTTTGACCTGCTGAGTTTCTCCATCATTGTGCTTTCACTTCAGCCACAGTATCTGCAGATGTTCATGCTTTATTTGTAACTTTTGCTGCCTTGGAACAACAACCAACATTAAAAGTCTCATTCCACCCTATCCCTATTCTCTTCAAATTGGGAAGAAGGTTCACGTGCGAGATCGCACACCAACACATTCACAAACCATTTCTTTTCTAATCTCTCTCTCTCTCTCTCTCTCTCTCATTCTCTCCCCTTCTCTGTCCCCCTCCCTTTACTTGAGACTAGATACCTAGCATCAGCTCTATTCTTCCAGCCACAGTGTTTATCTTGCCGATGATCAATTGTCTGGTCACCAATTACCCTTGGAGCATTGATATTGGGGACACAGTAAAATTGTTCACATTGACAATGATAACAGATAACTGATGAAATTTCCATCATTGTTCTGCATCCAGAATATTTTTAAAAACCATCAGTAACCAGCAGTGCTTTCTACAATCACTTAATTTTCTATTCTTTCGAGCTTGAAGCTTAATATTAAGATCAATTTTGAAGTGTCAAAGCTCCAGTGTGTTAAAGATACTAATTCAGTAAATTGCAGAAGAATTATTATTAGATTGATGGCTCTTCTAACTACGCTGAACTGCTTCTGCTACATTGACACATAACACCTCATGATTGATAACAGCCAACTACACACAAGTTCCCTGTAGCCTGAAGGAATGTAAATGCAGCCGAATTGACAGAACTTGCAATTATACAGATTACCCTATCAGACATCACATTACCTATCACTAGATGGGAAAGAAATTCCTCAAAGAACTGACTTTGTTCAGAGTACCAGTGCTGACAAAGGTTTGGATGTTTGTCATTTGTTTTAGATGTTGCTGCATGAGAAATTGATTGCAACGTGTATTTAATAATGCAAGATCAACGCTTTACATGGGAGTCAGACAAATGCCATAAAAGTGCTGGAGTATCAAGGCAAAACTGTTGGACTCTGGGTATTTTGCAACAAGCTGCTCCAAAAAAAACAGCAGATCTTCATTTCTCTTGATATCTTAGAAACAGGCCTCTTAAATACACCAAAAAAAAAACCATGAATGAGTAATTTAGTCAGATCTCCATAATACCAAGCTCTCAGTAAGAATAGTCCCTTAATTCAAAGGTTTGTACTGATATTCTGCTATATTTGAGCTCAGATACTTTCAAGGCAGATTGAGATATCAAATTATGTTTTTCAAAAAGAGTGTGCATTTAAAAAAAAAATGTAAAATGGCTTTCATGGTCCGAATTGTCATTAAAACCCAAATGAATTACTAAATCTGTAATTTTCACAGCTTTGATCATAACATTTTAAAAAAAAAACTTTAAAAACTTAAAAGTTATGTCCTCATCTGTGTACAGTTGCCCATTGTCATATAACTGCCTTGCCTGAAGGCTGTTGGCCTTTGCTCCCTGTGCAGAATATTAAATTGTTATCTATTGCATAATAATACTGGGATATGGTATATGTGTATCATTATAAGTGCATTACTGATATTTCTAGTGTGTTATTTGTGTATGTCTTTTTTTTTCTTTGGCTTGGCTTCGCGGACGAAGATTTATGGAGGGGGTAAAAAGTCCACGTCAGCTGCAGGCTCGTTTGTGGCTGACAAGTCCGATGCGGGACAGGCAGACACGATTGCAGCGGTTGCAGGGGAAAATTGGTTGGTTGGGGTTGGGTGTTGGGTTTTTCCTCCTTTGCCTTTTGTCAGTGAGGTGGGCTCTGCGGTCTTCTTCAAAGGAGGTTGCTGCCCGCCAAACTGTGAGGCGCCAAGATGCACGGTTTGAGGCGTTATCAGCCCACTGGCGGTGGTCAATGTGGCAGGCACCAAGAGATTTCTTTAGGCAGTCCTTGTACCTTTTCTTTGGTGCACCCCTGTCACGGTGTGCATTTAAAAAAAAAGATGTAAAATGGCTTTCATGGTCTGAATTGTCATTAAAACCCAAATGAATTACTAAATCTGTAATTTTCACAGCTTTGATCATAACATTTAAAAAAAAACTTTAAAAACTTAAAAGTTATGTCCTCATCTGTGTACAGTTGCCCATTGTCATATAACTGCCTTGCCTGAAGGCTGTTGGCCTTTGCTCCCTGTGCAGAATATTAAATTGTTATCTATTGCATAATAATACTGGGATATGGTATATGTGTATCATTATAAGTGCATTACTGATATTTCTAGTGTGTTATTTGTGTATGTGGTGACAGAGTTAAACACCTAGAGTTAAAGGTGTCGCAGTGACATTAAACAGATTCTATTTTATAGTTTGAGTATATTTTGTAACACCGTCTGACCATTCTTTGTGACTCAATTTCGTTGTCCTGCTTAAAGTAAAATGACACAAATTAGCACCAGAAATATTTGGAACAAGCAAATCAAAAGTAGATAGAGAAGGACTAATGAGAACATTCAAAAACTTGTCGAGGGAAAAATTGTGTCATGCTGAAAAATGTGACTAGGATCATGCTGGGAGATTGATTGCATCCCCAAGTCATTCACACAGGGCACAAGCCAAGTGTGGACTCTGATCCCTCATTATTTCAGCATCCAGACCGTTCCATGTTTGATATTGTCAGCAAGCAATTAGGAAAGCAAATGGCATATTGGTTTTTATTGGAGGTGTGTTGGAGGGCAAGGGTAAGGAAATCTTGCTGAATGGAAATCCTTAATTATCCTTGGTGGTGGGAGCTGCCTTCTTGAACTATTGCTTTGTTTGTATATACTCCTCCAGTACTTGGGGAGATACAGCACTTTTAAGCATTCAGGGGGGAAAAAAAAAACAAATGGACTATTTTTTGCTCTATATCCATTTGTTCATTCGAATTAATGGCTTTTGTAAACAAAAAATTGTTAATAGTGGATTTGAAATTAGCAAAAAAATTGTATATTTCCTGTTTGCAGATCCAATTCTTGACATGCAGAAATGTTTTGTAACATTTATACCAAAAGTGAGTAAATTACAATGTTCAAAAAAAAAATATTTGGGCAGATGTATGGCTTGAAAATGATGTGGACCAAATGCTAACAAATTGAATGAGCCCAGATGCCAACTTGGTCAGCACTGACCATTTGTTCTGTGCTGTTTGACTTTGACCCTATAACTTTGGCCCAAAATAATCCACCCTTTAAAATTTTTAATTTACCATCCTCTTAATTTTCCCTTAATCTCTTGCAAACTTCCATAGAATCAACCGCAAAATTACAGGGAATATCGCCATAATTTGTGGGGGGAAAAATCTTCTTGTCGTTTAAGTTTTAGGTATTAAGTGCAGAAGTTTGACATCAGTGGTTTGGGTAATCATCGAGGCATGTGCACTGCATTCCACTTCTGAAATCTGACCCATTGACTTCCAACACTTTTGCTGAAGAATAACATTGAAGCAAGTTTTAATGGCACAAATATTATTTCTCACTTAAAGTTGATATCTCTGACTTCACATGAGCCTCCAGTGGTGAGATCCTCAATGAAATCTGTACCAAAAGCACACCTGTGGTCTGCTCAATGAAATTGCATAGAGAAGTCTTTCTCAGAATATGAGAACTCCACTCTTGTCTGCAGAGTATCTCTGAAATCACAATGTGGCTTACATGGGATTGTCAATATCCACAAAGAAACTCTTTGGTCTGATGTGTTAAGTAGAGAAACCATAAAGTCAATACACTGCTTAAGCTGTCCAGATGAACATGAAGTTCTTCTGGAGTTAAACAAGAAAATCTCCAGATGCTGCAGTTGAGTGAAGAAGTGCTGGATAAACTCAGGAGGTTACACATCATCCATAGGAAGTAAAATACAGTAATCGTTTCAGGTTTGAGCTGATTCCTTTTGAAGGACTTGGGGCCGAAATATTGGGTACTTTTTGCTTCCTATCGATACTGCATGACCTGCTAATTTTCTCCAGCATTTTTGTATGTTGCATGAAGTCCTTTGTTGTAGACCAACCAAACAATAAATTTGCATCCTCCAAGTTGTGGTGCATTTCTACACATTAATCTCAAACCTTTAAGGCAGGGAAAGTACAGCTAATTCCATCAAACTCAATTATAAAGTTTGCAGTTATGGGAGATCTCTCTGGGCTTGCTTCCAACTGCAGTCTACAGAAGGAGAGGATCACAATTTCGCTTCTCCTGATGTCACATTCTTCTGACTGTGAAGAAATGGAAATAGCTGAGCATCACAACTAAATTTGGCAGGCTTGGAGTCAAATGAATGTTGCACAAGATTGGCATCAACAACTGTCAGCATGTACACATCACTTGCAAATAAGCATCATACAGGACTTCACATTGACCAATTTTCCACATGGCGTTACCCAGGCTTAACATGCAAGCTTGCAAATTGTGAAAACTGTTGGAAATTAATCAGCTCCAAAACAGGTGTTGCAAAGCCAATTTTGCCTAATCTCCAGGATTGATCTGGAATCTCCAGGAAGGTCACTCTACTCTCCTGGCAATAGGGCACGTAAGCTGGGAGAAGGAGAGTGGTGCCTGTGCAATCTGATCAAATATTGTTTCCCAGCAATGTCCCGACTTCATTCTCAAGGTTTGGCAAATATAAATGTTACTCTCTGCAAATGTCTCCATTTAATCATGCAACTTGAAAGAAACATGGAGAATTCTAAGACACCAAATTCAATTAGTCTTTCACATTTTTTTCCATGAAAAGAGTTTTTATTTCTGGGTGAGGCAGCATGTTAAAGATCTTGAGGGAGAAAACAAAAGAGGTGGAAAGAAATATTAAGTGTATGATATCTACTGAAATAATTCAGCACAGATTTCATGTGATTTATTTTTAAAAAAAGTTATCTTAGCAAACTTGTAACTGAGGGAGTTTGTTTAGCAACTAAATAAATTGATTCTTTTGAACTTTTCAGTTAAGTTGAATAGGTTCATTATTTCATCTTGTGTACTTTAGATGATCATGGAAGTGTTTAAATGGTAAACACCATTACTATATGTGGCTGCCAACCATAAATTCATAATTCAGACAGGTTACCAATTTCAATTTACACCTGTCAATCATCACCTCTTGGGTGGTGAAGCTGCCGCTCATTGCTTTTGAATAAATACAAAATAATGATAGCTGCCAGATAGTTGCAAAACTGCAATTTAATGCTGTGTTTATGATGACTTTAACCTGCCAGATTGTCAGCAGGGTATCACAATTGAATTATATCCTTAAACTCACTGTTGGCTATTTATTATGTTATATATATATATATATATATATATATATTATTGCACTGCACAGTTTATTCTATTTTTTTAAGGCTATTTAAAATATTCTCAGCGTGAGATTTGCATGGATGAGCCTGACATGTGAAAGGATAGTTAAAGCCATTCATTAAATCTGCAACCCTTACTGTTTCAGTACTTCTCCTTCAATCTTCTTTCTTTGGCTTGGCTTCGCGGACGAAGATTTATGGAGGGGGTAAAAAGTCCACGTCAGCTGCAGGCTCGTTTGTGGCTGACCAGTCCGATGCGGGACAGGCAGACACGATTGCAGCGGTTGCAAGGGAAAATTGGTTGGTTGGGGTTGGGTGTTGGGTTTTTCCTCCTTTGCCTTTTGTCAGTGAGGTGGGCTCTGCGGTCTTCTTCAAAGGAGGCTGCTGCCCGCCAAACTGTGAGGCGCCAAGATGCACGGTTTGAGGCGTTATCAGCCCACTGGCGGTGGTCAATGTGGCAGGCACCAAGAGATTTCTTTAGGCAGTCCTTGTACCTTTTCTTTGGTGCACCTCTGTCACGGTGGCCAGTGGAGAGCTCGCCATATAATACGATCTTGGGAAGGCGATGGTCCTCCATTCTGGAGACGTGACCCATCCAGCGCAGCTGGATCTTCAGCAGCGTGGACTCGATGCTGTCGACCTCTGCCATCTCGAGTACCTCGACGTTAGGGGTGTGAGCGCTCCAATGGATGTTGAGGATGGAGCGGAGACAACGCTGGTGGAAGCGTTCTAGGAGCCGTAGGTGGTGCCGGTAGAGGACCCATGATTCGGAGCCGAACAGGAGTGTGGGTATGACAACGGCTCTGTATACGCTTATCTTTGTGAGGTTTTTCAGTTGGTTGTTTTTCCAGACTCTTTTGTGTAGTCTTCCAAAGGCGCTATTTGCCTTGGCGAGTCTGTTGTCTATCTCATTGTCGATCCTTGCATCTGATGAAATGGTGCAGCCGAGATAGGTAAACTGGTTGACCGTTTTGAGTTTTGTGTGCCCGATGGAGATGTGGGGGGGCTGGTAGTCATGGTGGGGAGCTGGCTGATGGAGGACCTCAGTTTTCTTCAGGCTGACTTCCAGGCCAAACATTTTGGCAGTTTCCGCAAAGCAGGACGTCAAGCGCTGAAGAGCTGGCTCTGAATGGGCAACTAAAGCGGCATCATCTGCAAAGAGTAGTTCACGGACAAGTTTCTCTTGTGTCTTGGTGTGAGCTTGCAGGCGCCTCAGATTGAAGAGACTGCCATCCGTGCGGTACCGGATGTAAACAGCGTCTTCATTGTTGGGGTCTTTCATGGCTTGGTTCAGCATCATGCTGAAGAAGATTGAAAAGAGGGTTGGTGCGAGAACACAGCCTTGCTTCACGCCATTGTTAATGGAGAAGGGTTCAGAGAGCTCATTGCTGTATCTGACCCGACCTTGTTGGTTTTCGTGCAGTTGGATAATCATGTTGAGGAACTTTGGGGGACATCCGATGCGCTCTAGTATTTGCCAAAGCCCTTTCCTGCTCACGGTGTTTCAGTACTTCTCCTTCAATACACCATCCCAAAAGACCTTTTCAAGATTTCTGTTGAGCAAGGTATTGGAGGCAGCCAGAAATGATTAATCCATCTTCCCTTGAAAATTAGCTCTCATTTTTTGATCAGTATCTGCCCCTACATCCATTTCACCAGGAGGAATTTCTTCATATCTCTCTCTCTCTCTCTCTCTCTCTCTCTCTCTCTCCATCATTAAAGTGAAGGAATGCAAGCTCATTAAGAGAGCTGAATGACTCGTGTATGAGGGATTGTTTATCTATACTTCACCCCATCTCTGCAGGAATAAGTAGTGGGGTGGGTTAGAGATGGGTTAAATTCTCCTTAAAAAAAGCCTTCTCATGCATAATTAGCCACTTGTTCACAACTGATCACTCTAATGACCCATGACTGCAATGCCAGATTCAGTTCAAAC